>NC_056733.1:1785357136-1785529636 GCF_019279795.1 Protopterus annectens | reverse complement strand
ATGTCCATATGTGAAGGCATTACATTATGTCACTGTTGCAAGAAATATGTGTGTTTGTAATTGTTGTACTGAGTCAACAACATACAAAATGCTGTCTCACTCCTCATGCCAGAGGATAATGCTTCCTACATGTTATGTAAGGACAATGTAATCACATCTCATCATTACTCTGAATAAAAGCATTGCTATGTGAGAAATTATCATAACTTTTTGCAAAAGGAATCAGCGTCTATCTGTGTACACAGCACATGTGTTTGACAACAGTGTTAGTGACAAGTAATGTCACAGACAGTAAGACTGACACAACATAATCTGAGCTGTAATGGCTGCATTTAAACTGACTGTCGAAGATCATGAGCTAAAGATTAGTGCCTGAATCACAAGTGCCACAAGACATATTGAGGTATCTCTGGGACAGTGCACACTTAAATCAGTGACATCACCATTGTTTACTGCCTGGATGTTTATGCTAAAAAGTGGTCGAAGGGCAGAACAACACTGTGCAGCTACACATCATATATTTATTTGAAGAGTAACATACACAGTATGAGGGTGAAAGACACACTCACAGCTGGCCTCAAACATCCTGCATATGTAGTTACACAATATACAAAGCACGCTATCAAATTTATACAACACAGGAGAATTCATACTCCAGCTCTGAGATACTTTAGTCATGGTAGCATTACGTAATCATTTTGTGGTCCAAAAGTTATTTTCCCTGGGGTTGGTAGGATTTGGTAGTGTAACAGTGTGCAACTGTAAATCCATCTAATAAGGAGAGGTACTCATAAAGGTGGCTGTGAGGTGACCAGTGGTATGTGGTATTAATCACAGTCACACTATTTAAGCAGGGATGAACTCAAACCACCTGTCTAGCCATTTGTACCAACTATACAGCATATCATAATCAGCTAACACCACAGGAGAACAATGAGTGCAAGTGAGACATCTATGAAGGGATGCCATCAGCAAAGCACTGCCGAGGAGATGTGTCCTGCAAAATGACTTTTAGAGCCATCTGGAATTGTAATAGTTGTGACAGCAAATGTGTGTAAATCAATCCTGAATTCATTTGTAGTAACACACACACACACATACAAACAAACTTATTGGAAGTTAAGCACTGTAGTACTTGAACCTTCTACATATCTATTCACACACTCCAGAGAACAGTGTAAGAAATGCAAGCTCTAGAAGAGAAGTCGGACATTTAAAGTTTGACAGTTCACTTTAGAAAGAATGACCTTATTAGTGTGTCATACCAGAGGTGTAGGGAGAGGAAATCATTTTGCAATTGTGTGCTCTTATTGCTTCCCCAAAAACCACCTGTCATTTGAAAAATAGAAATGTTCCCTCCCCCCAGTTAACAAATGTTTGTATCAATCCCTATAAAAACATGAAACAGATCATTTTTTTTCAATCTATGAGATGTTATTGGAAGCATTAATTTACATAGTATGTAGACAGAGTATGGCCTTAAAAAGCCTTGGTTTCTTTAAGTAATGTAGAGAGAATTGTGCTCAGTAGTACTAAATGTATGCCTAGCTATGCTCCTGTGTCTCAAAAAAGTTGTAGTTGTGAAAGGTGGGATTAGGTGATGGTGGAGCCATGTAGCAGTTTAAAACATTTATCCAGAGTAGAAGTTGATTCAGCACATGCTTTTCTAACCGTAAACATTCCCACTTATACAGACACACCTGCAGACACACACACACACACACACACACACACACACACACACACACACACACACACACACACACACACACACGTTCCTTATATGGAGCACCAAACCTCCTACTTATCTAGTTACACAACATAAAAAGCATTGTATTAATCACAAGCACCACAGAGAAGTCTGAATCTTAAGGGGAGACAGTGCACTTGTGTCAGAATGACATCATCACTGTGTTTTCGAGGTGGTGTTTCAATAAAAAGTAAGATGAAGAAGCTTTGAGCACACTTAAATGCATTCTCTTCATAGAAAGTGGATATAGTTCCAAACGTTGCACACTCCAGTTTCCTATGTTGAGCATCAAACCTCCTATCTATCTAGTTACATAATCTAAACAGCACTGTATTAGCCATGAGCGACACAGGAAAAGTCTATCCCCCAAATTGAATAAACTCCATGTAGGCACAGAAGGTACCATGACCATGAATGCAGTTCCCCCTTGGTAGTGCGCCATGCATGTTAATGCTGGTACATTGCTGAGGGAGAACCATGGAACATGGTTATTAAATCAGTGTAAGGAATGTGCTACTAACTGTGTATGCAGATGAGTAACACACACCCTGCACTGTCAAAGTTCAGTATATCAATGTATATACATATATATATATATATATATATATATATATATATATATATATATTAAACATTTTCTTGAATTTTGCATGGCATGGTGCACAGCAATTGACATGTGCCAGACATCTAAAAATAGAAACTGGATGCATTTAATTACAAATTCAGAGGTCAAGTTTAAACATAGCTTAGTGGATTTGTGCAGTGCAATGCTTAGCACTACTTAAATGTAGTTGAGAGGTATATTTAAAAAGTATAGCAGTATTCTAAGCATCCACATAGCCAAGTGGATAGAGTTATGGCCTCCTGTGCTGTAGGTGTGGAATTTGAATGCATGGAAGGGACAGTAAGCAATTATTTTCACAAGATACGTTATGGTAATTATTTTTAAATTATAATCTGCTGCACTCAGCTAAGCTCTGTTTAAACACCCCTTCACAGTCCTTGGCACCACTTTGCTATGCTTACCTGGTTTGTGCACTGCTAAGGATTGCCAGTTTAAGCACTGCTCAGTTGAGCTGAGCTGGTTTATGCACTGCTAAGCAATGTGCCACATTTTTAAATATTGCCCAATGGTGTGTAAGGGCAGGGAAAAAGTGCTATATTAAGCCCAATAGGTGGGGATACACCATGATCTATTGGAGTTCTGTCTCTGAAGGATACAATGGCAGGTGTTGGAGAGGATTCACACTTTCAGATGCAGTGATGGGGCACTGAGGAGTCTAGGATTATGGTCCAACTCCTAGTGAAAAACCATAAAGACTGGCTCATGCAGGGAGGTTACTGGGGCTCAGAGTACAAAGTGGAGGCCTGGGATCAGCTGACAAGGATCCTCACCAGTGCAACTGGTATCCCCCACACCAGTGAGTCGTGTTGTCACCAAGATGATGACCTGAAAAAAAGGAAGGAGGCTCTCTTGGAAGCTTTGGTCCAAGAATTCTGGGCAGGCAACATTCCCCATGTGTGTATGTATGTTTACCTGTATTTCACCAATATTTAATTTTGATTCTCTGCTAAATTGGTATGAATAATGGTGTGCTTTTCTCCCAACAGCTGCAGAGATGAGAGCTTGCAACATGGAGGTGCACCCAGGCACCCTGGCCAGGTTGTGCAGTGAATATGGTGAGTACAGCTGTAGTATGCTAGCTATAGTCATAGAAGACAGAAAAAGAGTAGAACATGAACCATTTATGTACAAAACATTTGTAGTGCAATAACTGTGCGATTACAACTGCATAATGTCAACTGTTATGCAAGAAAAACTCAAAACTATTTCAGTAACTGCATGAAGGTATCTATAATAAACTGTTGTGCAATACTTGTGGATAAAGATCTGATATTTCAACCCAGTAACAATAAATTATGTACACCTGCATTTTATTTAGTAATGTATAGGTTACCTTGTATCTCTGTCATGATTGCATTACATGCATGTGTGTTCAACTGTCACTGCAGTGTACTATAATACTGCAGTAGAACTACCAGGTCATATTTTGTTTCCAGGTGAGCTCTAGGCAAATACCTGTCAGTCAAATTTCAGCAGTGACTCAGTAACTCACTTTGTTAAATGCTGTGTACGAAGTACATTTTTACATGCACAGACCAAGGTTCGAATCCAGTGCTATGTACAAATAAATATTACTGATTCAGGTATGTTATGATGATAGATATTCTCTCCACAGAGATTACAGGTACATGGGTAAGGTAGCCTATTTTATGTGTAAATAATTGTTTATTCAAATTTCTCAAACTGTTAAAATCATTACCACAAATGTGCTAATAATGCATAAAATAAAGGAAATATGTGCAATAATAAAATATATTAACATAAAATAAATAAAATGTATACTCTTGGTATGGCTGCATGCCTGCTGTGACTTGGAAAGGTTGCTGCAGTCAATTACTACATGTGATGCACATGTCCCCCTGTAAGCACTGCTACTGGGTTTTATCCCCATTCCTGCCAGAAATATTATAGTATTAGTCACTTATTGATTACAGATATCATTTTCTCCACAGGAACTGCAGGTAAATGGGTGAGGTAGCTCATATTATTGTGTAAATAAGTGTTTATTCAGATGTCACATACTGCTGAAATCATTACCACCAGTGTGCTATTAATGCATAAAATAAAGGAAATACATGAAATATTAATAAAATATAATAAAATAAAAGAAATAAATAACAAATGTGTAATCTTGCTATGACTGTATGCCTGGTGTGACTTGGAAAGTTTGCTGCTGTCAATTAATATATGTGATGCACAGGTCCCCTGCATGGACTGCTATTGGTTGTTATCCCCATACCTGCCAAGCAAGGCATGACAGTTGTGTGCTCTCTTTACTGTACACATGCATGTCTCTCAAGTGTCACGCTGTCACGGAATGTAATTACTGTTGAGTAATCCCTCTGTCACAGATGTATCATTGACATGATTATATGTCAATAGCAAAGTAACAGTACATCAGCCCACAGTACACCATGGTAGTTATATAGGTCCAGCTGATGTGCAAGTCTTCTTTGCAGTTGTGGACCCATAGGTGTTACTGATTGGCCATAGTATCCCATGAGGATAGCTTGAGAGGTATGTAGGTGCTACAGCAGCTATATGGCACATTTACACATAAAGAAAGAACACACCCGTAGAGTAGATAGCATTACTGTTGTCAACTATTTGGCCCATGATGGTATTACTGGACTGTATTTCTCAATCTCCCCACCCCTTATCTTCATAAATTTATTATTGTTATATATTGGTTATTGTTTACTATTAACATATGTTAACAACAAAACACGACACCGCAGGAACCAGAGACCCTCCCTTAGAAAGTAAAAATAGTGACCAAACAGCAGCAGGGTCACCACGACAAAAAGCATAAAACAGTTTATTAAAGACAGGATAAGCACTTTTAGGAAATAATTTCCTTCATCAGATCCTACTGTTTCCTAATAACATACATGTTTTGCCTGGTTTAAATGCCTTCATTCCTCTCAAACCTGTTTTGAAGACTCGTAGACTTAGATTAGCAGTGTTATAAATACATCTTTTTGCATGTACCAAGTTTAATAGTTGTGCATCTTTTTATACAAGTTTATGTTTTATTATTTTAACAAATTATTATTTTGTATAAAAAGTGTATATTATTGTTCATTTTGATGATGCAATTTATGAAGTGTTTATTTTTAAAACATCAGGAAGAGACATCTGATGTCTTATGGTTTTCAGGAAGTTGCATTTGCTTTCTTGATATGCTGAGTTTTTTGATTGGCTTATGTCACTTTGAAGTGAGTATATATATATATTTATATGTATGTTATTGGGAAACAGTTGGATCTGATGAAGGAAATTATTTTCTGAAAGCGCTTATCCTGTTGTTAATAAACCGTTTTATGCTTTTTGTCATGGTGACCCTGCTGCTGATTGTATTAACATATGTTGTTCCATAAACTTTATTTTGGGGCATGTGTTTTATTAATGTTATGTATTACTATGGTTGCATATTAAGATATCTTGTAGAATTACCTATTCTGTTGGCCTTATGCCATAACTGTTACTGGCATGAAGTTATACTGACTGTTCTGTTGTATATTGTTGTGTTTCACATAATATGTATTGAACTGGCATGGGGTTATTTGCAATGTTCTGGTATGTTGTTATTACTTACAATGGTTTTGTTCATAACTCGCCTATATGCATTGGCTTACCTGCATAACCACAGTATGTCAGGGTAGGCCAGTTCCTGGTGATCTGCCTACTCTACCTCAACCGGCCATGGCACCAGTTCACAGCACACTTGGGACCCAAATCGGTGCTGCACCCCTCTGCTGTCCCTGCACCACTTTTGAGCTATCTCCTGGAAGCAAGGGTGGGGGGGCATCACCTAGGATAAGCTACAGGCTATGGTGCACAGGATTGTTCAGAGGAGTTATGGACAGCACCTGCACCAGATTGAGGGCAGACTGGACAACTTGGTGGGGCCTGGTGGCCCAGGCACCCAACCTTCAGCACAATCACCTTCAGTTCAGTGAAGGAGCAGTGCTGACTGACCATGGTTGGGGATTTCAGTCACACTGCTGCCGTCTGGAGGCATATGCCCCTCAGATTCCACAACACCCTCCTCGTCCAAGGTATTTAACCCCTCATATGTCACACATTGTCCCTGTCAGCTGTCTTGTCTATTTTGTCTGTCTGAAAACGCAACCTCTCCTACCCAACATACCTCCCCACATGTACCTACATCCCTTCCTCAACATTCCATTCTCTCCTTAGAAAAAAAAAAGTGGACACTTGTCCCACAAAAAAAAATATTGCCCCATACATAGCTCTCCATTTTGCACATGTGTCCACTGGACACAACTAATATTACATTAATTAATGAACACATTTTTGTTACCCTCACTTTCTCCCTGGGGTGTGAAGCTCCAAATTCCAAATTCTGTAAAACCTGCACAACTGTTTCTGTACAAGAAATGGAAAGTTATGTTCCTTTCCTACATCCTTCCTGCACAAACCTACCTGCCTTTCAGTATGTTTTCTCCGTTTTCTCCATTTCACCACCATCCTATCACCCCCTTTTTCTTTTCTTTAATAATTGTTAGCATGGGTTTATGTGGAGCATTGTGCAAACCTGCTTAACAGTGCTTAAAAAATGATTTAATGATCTTAAGTGTTTCTCACAGTGCTAGGCAGATCAGCAAAATCATCATCCCTGCCACATCTTGAACCCAGACCCCTGTCAACTACAGCATAGTGCATTAGCCTACTAGGCCACTCATCTCTGAATTAACATAGGTGTTTCCAGCAAAATGTACTGATTGCCACTGACAGACTGCAAGTATGTATAATGGAAAAATGGGTGGGTATGTCAGACTGTGATGCAAACACTACACCAGTACACAGCCAAATAAATAATAATGGATGTACGTCAGGCATGGGATAGCAGGCATACCTGTCAACTGTACACATTGTTGCAGAATGTCTAAAGTTTTGCCCCCTGTTTATGGCTTGGTTTTCATAACATTGCATTTTTCAGGCAAAGTACTAGCAAGTCATCAAAGATCGAACATCATGACAGACATCTGACTTTCACGCTTCATACCTTCAGAAAACACATGCTAATGCAGCACCTGTTATTCTGTCAACATTCTATGTTTGTAAGAGCAATATATAAAGATTGTCCCTATTTTGGGGCCTTTGTCCCACTTTTAGTTATGGCTTTGTCCAGATTTCTTGCTCTAAGAGGTTGAGAAGTATGATATCAGCTAATTGTTCCCTTTTATCAGGAACATCTTTAAACAAACGTGCTAAGGCAGCAATGGCAAAGTACATATGTACAACTGGGGCCCTGCTGCACAACAACTGCCTTTGAAAGCCATGCACATAATGATGGATGCAGATGTGTGTTACAGACTCTATGTATGCACATATATTATCCAAATATACATGCCACAGCAGTAGCTCAGTCTGTTAAATGCCTTGCATATAGCATATTCTGCCACCCACAGTCCTAGGTTCAAATCCAGTGTGCTGCACATCAATTACATTCTTGTGAACACAGCAAATAATGACTGAGTCATGCAATTTTTACCCACAAAGGTTGCTGCTACTGCATTAACTCCTACCCATGTTTGCAAGTCAAAGGCCTGTAGGTAGGGGCAGACTGCACATATTACTATACTTGAACTATATTCTGCCTACTACTCTGTGATTGGCGCTGTTACATAACAGATGTACCTTACGCACATGACTCGATAGGACTGTAAAGGGTACCCTTACCCTGGCTCTGCTGTGATGACATAGATGACACTGTTGCCTCAGCTACATGTACAGCTTGCTGTCCTCCAAAGAGGTCACACTCCCCCCTGATGTGTCCTAGGCTGCAGCAGCTGCAGCCTGCAACATATGCAACAGTATGTTAAGCTAGCTGCTACTGACCTATCATACTTCACAAACCCCTAGAACAAGGGATCCAGACACAACCATGCATAAAGGGTAGAGAGGGCAAAGGTCCAGTGACAGGGACATGTTTCACAGTTTGCCCCTACAAAGCTAGTGAATAACAGCTACTGCATCAGCATGCATAGTCTGATAGGCATGATGTCTCGTATTTACATGTCTTCCCTTCTTATTGACCTCAACCCACAATGTTTACCACTGAACTGTCAGATAATCAAAATGCCATGAGGCAGTGGCCAAACATATCATGCAAAAGTGTGCACATACCTCAGAAATATCAATAGTGGACAGTATTTGTACCTACCCTCTGTGATGCTGTAGTCTCCATACCTCACTAATGCCCATATCAAAGTTTAAGAAAGGGGCCAAGACCTACATGAAGGCCTTAAACATTGCACTGTGGTGCCATGTCATTGGCTAATGAAAGTGCAACCCAGCTGTTTTGGATGCAATTAGCAAGTCTGATGGACAGATTGGTGCTCAGCCAATTACCTGTTAATGATCAGTACCTTCAAAAGACAATCAGCTGCCTATGGGAAATAGGTCTGTATGTTGTTTTGCTCATACAGGCAATGGTTTTGCAAGCTATTTTGTCAGGAACATGTCAGAAAAGGAGTACTGCACTCTTATCAGGTATGTAATAGATGTCTCCATGTAATGGGATGCAGATGGTAGGATCAGGTATGCGGAATAGGGATTACAGCAGTAGGCCTGTCATACATCTATAGTATTGACATGTTGGTGATATTGTGATGTCCAGCAGCTACAGGCAAGCCTCACAACTGTCCCTACTTTGAGTCAAATCTCAGCTCTGTCCATGTTACTCCCTCCTACAATGGTCTGCTGTTGTAGGAAAGCTAGTGGAATCTGTGTTAGACATAGTGACACTATGTAAGGGTGTACATTCCTGTAACATCAAATGACATATTGTCATTCACAACCTCTCAGTCTGTCAATGCCACACATAAATAGTGCTAGTATTCTACAGGTGTCCTTGACTGTCCCTGATGTACCCTGGCTAGGTCATGTTTTTTTTTTTACATCCATCCCTCTTTGGTTGAAAGCTATGGCTACCTTACCTGACAAACTCCAACAGCAGGGATTCAGTCATAGCAATAAGTAATGGGGGGAGACAGGTCCAACTTCAGTGACAGGGGATGCATACAATATTGGCCATACAATGTAAAAGTATTAATACACTTACAGATATTACTGTAAACATATGTGTTTTCTGAGGGGTCTGGCATGTAACAGCCAGATTCCCTACTGTCTATCAACAACCATCAATGAATGGCCAACCATTTCTCAGACATCCACATGTTTGTGCGAAAAGGAGCACATTCATGAAGAAAACCTTCACAGTCTGGAAGTATCTGTGTAGTGGGGAGGTGGGATGCCTACAGGGAACATATACTACAGCAGATTTGCTTTGCTGTCTGTTGTTGTGGCACACTGCTGTTGCTGGACTGTTTTCATATAGCTGTTGTAATATCACACAGCTATTTGTCTGACACTGGCTGTATAAATCCACACAACCGTTTGAAAGGACACCAGAAATAAACTTGTAAAAAACTGTAGTAGATGTCCAAACAAGCAGTAGAAACACCATAAGCTCCACACATATAACAAAACAAAAATCAGGTATCAAAGTCTTTAATTGTTAATCGCTTTCATCCCCTGGGTGAGCCTTCAGGGACTTCATCAGAACTAAATAACCCCCTTCAAGTCAAACCCTTTTTATACATACATAATTGAATCAATTAAACAATTAAGTAAATAATTGATTGGTAAGAACATTTAAAGACATACCATAAAATCACAAAAAACATTACATACTATGTAATAATAAACACAATCCTTAAAAATGTTCTTTTAAAAATGTATATAAAAGTAATAAAATTAAAATATGAATACTTGTAGCTTAGCTATCCCAATTAAATGTTGTTGTATAATATCTTAAAATACTAATGCTTTTTTTCTCAGCACTGGAACCAAGGACACATAATCATTTAATCCAGGGTCCACCAAGGCATTAAGCTTAATAATCCAGTGGAATTCTCACAGGTCAACCTAAAGTTCCCACCAACCACCTGTCAAATTGTGTGGGGCAATTTCTAATATTCCAAAATTGAATTTTGTGTCCCCTTGACAACTAGTGTATGCCTATAAAGGCATTATTGATGTTTTCTTTGGCAATAGCATATAGGTGCTTGTATATTCTAGTTCTAAATTTCCTTTCCGTTTAGCTAACATAAAAATATGAACATGTTTGGCAAATGGAAATGTAAATAACACCTTTTGTATTGCAATTACCTTTATGCAAAGGAATGCCCCTACTGATACCTTCAATGTGCACTACATCATTTTACAAAACAAAGGAGCATTGATTACATCGACCACATCTAGTGGTTCTTCAGTTGACAAGGTTGTAGGTGAAATAACATGTTCCATCAAGTATTTGAAATTTTTGCCTGCTTTGTACAGAAAGCTTGGTAGTTGGCCTAAGATGTTAAATATATCTGTGTTACTTTTAAAAATGTTCCAGTTCCTTTTAATAATATCCCTAAGTGTTGGTTCTCCTACATCAAATGGGATGACCATACTCGTGTTGTACCCCACCATCCCTATTTGTTGGTTGTTTGATTTTTGGATTATCTTACCACTACCTAATAGGGCCTTATATTTTGTCCCCCATCCTTCTACCATTTGTTTCACAACCCTATCAAGTATCCCACTAGGGTACCCCCTTACCCTAAACATTTCTGTAATATTAGCTACCTCTTCCAAAAAAGTATCTTGTGTAGAGCATATTCTTCTTGCCCTTACCAACTGCCCTTTAAAGATGTTTCTCTTAGTATGGAGAGGCTGACTACTTTGGAATTTGAGGTAACTATTAGAGAAGGTTTCCTTTCTATAAATTCTGGAAGCAAATCTATTATTAGATGTGTCCTTAGAAATCACCACGTCCAAATAATTTATCTTATCAATAGAATGTTTAGCTGTGAATTTTAAAAAATGGACATATCTAGTTAATGTAATCCAAAAAAACATTTAGATTAACTCGAGAATCCTTTCAGAGAATAAAAATATGGTCAAAAAAACGATAGTAAGTAAACCACAACTGCTGGCAATTGCTTGTAAAAATATATTTCTTTTCCCATGAGTAGACAACCAAATTGGCATAAATGGGGGCACATGTTGCTCCCATTGCTACCCCCTGAGTTTGCCTGTAGAATTCTCCTTCAAAGCTGAAATAGTTATTGGACAAAATATAATCCATAACTGCCATAAGAAAGTTAATCATGGTGTCGGAAAACATAGTAAGTTCCCTAATGGTGTCATGGAAGAGATTCAGTCCCTCCTTGTGGGGAATTGAGGTAAATAAATTGGATCTATATCACTTTGACGAAATGGCAGAAGTTCGAACACCATATGTTCGAACTTCTAACCTCGAAGTGCAAAACCATCGAACACTTAGAACAGCGATTTTTTTCCCAGGGAAAAACAATCGCTGTTCCAAGAAACACACACAACACAAGCACACCGAAAATATAGCAATCCACACATATACACTTAAAATCCTACATCTAACCCTACACTAAACTGTACATACACTACTGTCTATCCACTTACCTTAACCCAAACCCTAACCCTAAAGTCCATCACTATCGCACACTCACCTGACCTGCACCCTAACCCTAACTCACCTATCCCGCCCCAACCCTAAAGTCTGTCACTATCGCACACCTACCTCACCCGCGCCCTAACCCTAGCTCACCTAACCCGTGCCCTAACCTTAACATCCGCACAATTGCACACTTACCTGAACCCAACCCGTAACTTTCCACCACAGTGCTGAATATAATGAAGCCACAGAAACGGCCCACCGAATTCTTTCCCTGGGAAAGAATTTGGAGTTCCGCGGCTTCACGATAATCAGTTTTTGAACTTCTCGAACATATGATGTTCGAACCGCTAAAGTTTAGATGAACTGATAGGAACCCAATAAATCCACTATATCAAATGTGGAATAAAATTCACATCACCATTGTACCATCTTTCATTAATTTTGGACAAAAAATCCCAAGAGTCCTTGAGTAAATAATCAACAAAGTCAACTGAGTCATTTAAAATTCTATCCACAAAGGTGCATAAAGTGTGTGTAGAACGATTACGTGCAGAAATAATAATCCTAAATGGGGGTTGCTGAATGCACTTATGCACTTTGGAAATGCCAAAGGTTGTTGGTACTTAGGGATGTTCTGTTCTCAAAAAATGAATTCCTCTGAGATAACTTTTGAAAATAAAGAGTCTTCCAGGAATAATTGAATCTTCCTATGTGCTAGACTAACTCCATTCCTGGATGAAATCTGATATTTTTTCAGTTTCAGAGAACATCATAGTAAGTTGATTCACATAATCAGTACTGTTAAAAAGCATCACACCCCCACCCCTATCAGGCTTCATGATTCTAAGTGTTTTATCTGTTCTAAATCGATTTAAAAGTGTATGCTCTTCCCTACTAAGGTTAGAGTGTTTATTATGTTTTAGACATTTAAACTCATTCGGAATGTCTCCTTCACATGCTTTTTCAAAAGCCATAATTAACAAGTCAAGTGGTGGGTTGAAACAGCTTTTCTTTTTCAATTTCAATTTTTGGATGTCCCCATTACTGTTAACTTCTTGTCCTTTGAACAAAATCTTGAAATTTAGTTTACTGGTATACAATTTTAACTCAGTAATGGTATCCACTGTGTCCAACCTAAATGTGGGGACAAATTTAAACCCCTTCCTAAATAAAGAGAAGTAGGTTGTATCCAACCCTAATTCAGTATAGTTATAGATCTTAAAACCAGCCAAAGAGGCACATTTACCATCATAAGTTAACTCAATATTTGCCCCTACTTCTGAGCTATCTACCTGCGATTGTTTCTGTAACCTCCCCTGTTGTTCCCTCTGTTGCTGTTTCTGGGTGTGTGGGTATCCTCTAAAAAGCTCTCTGTCTATTTCTGTTTTCAATACGTTCAGACCTCCTGAGAGTTTGAAAATTTGTTTCATATTGGTCTGATGATTGATCATAAACAATACTCTCTTCATCAAAACACATTTCATTGTGTGGTGAAATAAGCTGGGGGTCATGTACAACATTTATGTTACTTTGTCTAAAATCAGCTTGAAACCCAGTAAACCATTTAGGTAGGGGGTGCACTTGTTTCTTTAAATAATCATTGTCATCCCTTAATAATTTTTTACTTTTACATTCCAAATTCAACTTAACACTGTTATCAATCTTCTCAAAAATCCTTTCAAAATGCACAGTATTGAATTCAACCAACAAATCATTTGTAAGCATTCATATTAACTAATTCTTCCAACATTAATTTAATATGCTTATTATTAGTTTTTATAATAAAATTCATTAGTTAAAGACCAAAACGATCAAAAAGTGCAAATAGTTCATCAGTATCACAATTAGTCTAAGGTCTTTTGGTACAGGGGTTTTCTTGTAACTTTCCTGCAAATATAGGTTGTCACATTGAATGGCATGTACCTTAAGTAGTAAGTTCTCAAAGTCCCTCATAGTGGTGTTAAAAAATTTATGTTCCTGTCCCACAACCTGCTGCAAATCCTTTTCTGGAAATAAAACGTCCCTCATAATCCATTATCTGAAGTTTGAAGAAGATGAACGGCTGGTTGCTGTGTTTGTCGTGTTGCCATTGTTTATTTGCAGCCGTATACTGCCATCTTGTGCATTCTCTGAAAAATCACCTTGGTTAGCTAGCCTTGGGTGGGAGAACATAAAGTCCTTTCTCCGTATGTCGCTTTGGGTAGAACAGTTTTGTGTGTTATGGAATGAATCCATTCTCTTTGTTAAATCCACAACCTGCTGAGCCAGAGTGGCAATGGCTGCAGTTAAATCGATGCTTGTTAAGTCCAAATTGACCAAGGAACCATTAAATGTCCTTACCAATCAATTATTTACCTACTTGTTTAATTGATTCAATTATGTATGTATAAAAAGGGTTTGACTTGAATGGGGTTATTTAGTTCTGATGAAGTCCCCGAAGGTTCAACCAGGGGATGAAAGTGCTTAACAATTAAAGACTTTGGTACCTGATTTTTGTTTTGTTATATGTGTGGAGCTTATGGTGTTTCTACTGCTTGTTTGGGCATCTACTGCAGTTTTTTGACACTGACTGTATGACATATTACTGGGAGCTTGCCCATGGGGGACTCACCAGGGTAGACTGCAGTGATGGGTATAGAGACATACATCATAATCTGTCATGGCACATAGGGACATACCCAGTTCTGCTACTATCCACGTGATAGCCACACATATAGCATGTTGATACACTATGGGGTATGGCGTGTGAGGGAGCAGTGGACAGTGCAGGCCATATTGGTTGTGCAGGGTCTGTACATAGTGAATGTCCATATATTTGGTCCTGTAATGTGTCCCCCTCTTGTTGTCTTTTAGGAACAATGTATCACAGGAAGCATTCCCCATTCACAGCTGCTGAGAATGCTGTTATCCTGGATGGCCTCAGACTGCATCATCACATTCTGCTGTCAAAGGGTCAACAACATCATGGCCAGTGTGCAGCACTGTGGAGTGACCTTGTCAGGGTGGTTAACCAAAGTGGACATCTGGACAGGACCTATGATCAAGTCTCACATAGGGCCACCAATATGCTCAATAACACATGTCAAAGGGCAGCTGCTGTGGCCAGGGATTATGCTGCCACCAGTGGAGGGCCTGCAACAGAATAAATGCTCACAGCCACAGAGGAAATCCTATCAAACCTAGAATCAACCACCAGCTCCCAGGCATCTATTACCCCATACATCCTGGAGGTGGGTGCCACAGAGTCCACATCAGAGGAGTGTCCAGATAAGCTTACTTTGTTCACCAGTGTAATACTGCATCAATTACTGTGGGAAGCTCTACATACCAGTGCATGGGTGTCAGGTCTATCTGCATGGGGGAGGGTTGTTTTAATACACAGTTGTGCACACATACTCAGAATATCAGCAGTGTAGGCAGTATCACATTAGGTAAGGTACATGTGGATATATGCAAATATTATCGTCTAACAGTACAGCATGTGGCATTCTTGACAATCCCTCTCCCTCACATTTCCATAGGTATATCAGGTGTGATGAGAGTCTGTGGTCCTGTACCTATATATATATATATATATGTATATATATATATATATATATATATATATATATATATATATATATATATATATACCATACGAACATTAACGACTGCAATTTAACCTAAGGCACAACTGTTAAGTTTAGCCAGAGTGGAATAGTTGTATGTTCCATATTGGAACAGTTGACTACAGTGCATATAATGGATAATCACAGCTGTGTGTTTGTACAAACACTAACACATTTTCAGTTATAGTCATGAAGAAGTATGCAGTCTGCTATACAGGAGACAATGACCACAAGATGCCTGTTCAGTCACTATAGGGGAATGGTACATACCTCCGGCAATGATACTACAGTAAGCATATCATTCTTAGCATAGGTGTACTGGGTATTATGTGTAATTGTATCACATACACTGTCATATTGCGTACCCCACAGCTGTACTGCACTGCCAATATTCACTGGATGTAGCTGAAGTGCATGTTACAAATGGCCTGTCTTGTATGTGTATTTTGTTGTGTGTTTGTGTGTTGTGCATGAGATCAGTGATGAGATGTGTGACTGGTAATGCAATTGTGGCTCCTCATCTGTATGAGTCTGTGTGGATTGCCATACATAATAGTGCAGGTAATAATATACTGATTTTGTCTTCCTCCTCACAGGTGAATGGGGGGTGGAGCTTGTCCCCCTCACAACCTGATGTCATGGTTCTGATGATGATGATGATGATTGCCACAGTGAGGCCCAGGTGGGGTTGTTGGGGGCTGAATCTGTCCCAGAAGTTGACATCCCTCTTTTGCAGCCATTGTCCCTGCACACAGTCAGTTTGCCAACACATACCCATTCCCCAGAGGCCACAGATATTGGAGAGTCACACTGTGTCATGACAGTGTGACAACTATAAAATAGGCACAGGCAAGGCTCCAGGTTCTTCAACTACTTTAATTGATCGAAACAAACACAAACACTTTCACAAAAATGCTTCTTCAGGTGTATGTCTTGTTCAATCAAACCACCCCTCTTATACCATTTAATCATGGTCATCTGACTCTCCATTATATATTTAAAGTATACATTTCATATAGCATATAAATCCCTTTAAATTTGAAAGCACTCACAATATTCATACATATTAAAAATACATGTATTAAAATACATATATAAAAAAGTACATATATAACAACTACATATATAAAAATTATATACATATATAAAAAATATAAAATTCAATACAACTTTCTACCTACGCAATGGTCTATTGTTTAAAATGGGTCTCATAGGTATATAATCATTGAGGCCATGCCCCACATTTGCCCTTAACCTAACTATCCATTCTGCCTCCAAACTCTCAGTTTGTCCCCTTATATCCCCTCCTCTTGGATTTTCAAAGCATTTTCCTATAACTAGGAATTTAAAATAATGTCCATCATTGGTATCATAAACATGCTTCACCAAAGCGTTAAAACCATTTTTCTACCTAACGTGATAAGCATGCCCTCTAATTCAGTCTTTCAGTTGTCTGTCTGTCTTGCCAACATAAAATTTGTGGCAAAGTTGACAGACAGCCAAATACACATGTACACTGTTACATGAGGCAGTAATCCCAAACTCAAACACTTCTCCTGTATCAGGATGCTTACATTTTATTTCTTCTGTTAGATGTACACACATCTGATATTTCCCTCAGGGTTTGGTTCCTTCCCGACCTACTACTGAAATAACATCTTTCGTATAGCAAAGACTACTCTTCAAAGACTTTTTATTTTTAAATGTAAACTGAGGTGTCCTCTCCAGGTATCTACCTACTTGTCTACCATTAGTTAAAGTATTCCAATGCCTATTAATTACATTGGTATATTGTCTTATGTTCCTTGAGTAAATAAAACACATTCTCAATTTACTGGAGTGTTCAGGTTCCCTAACCTGTTGCAATGAACCACCCTCCTCTTTCTCAAAGAAGTATGGTTTAGCTCTGGTATCTCTGAGCTTCTGCACTTCATACATATTTCTATTCACTATCCATTTATCATAACTCCTTTCCAATAATTCTACACCCACCATTGTAATCTGTTCACCAAAGTCTTTTTCTTTCACATCCAATCTAGAGGCTCTCAAAAATTGATTGTATGCAACATTTCTACAAATGTATTTTGGGTGCATACTCATCTGACTAAGCAGATTATTAATATGCCATTCTTTTCTATATAATCTCTACACAAATTTTCATTTTCATCTCTAAAGATAGTGACATCCAAAAAATTAACTCCAAGAGAAGACCAATGTAAGGTGAACGTTAAAAACATTAAAAACTTTGTGGAACCATTAATATGTTCCACAAACTCCAATAATAGTTCTGATGTCCCATTCCATAAAAGGAACAGGTCATCAACAAACCTTTGATAAAACAAAATATTTTTTTCAAATCTACCTTCAATCAAATTCACCATTTCCCAATGATACATCACCACATTTGCATAACTATTTACGCACAATGTACCCATTGCAACATCATTACATTGCCAATAGACCTCATCCCTAAACATAAATATATTATTCTCTAAAAACAACTGTAATAATGTTTCCATTAAACTTTTTTTATGAGTTGTAAAATCCATGTGTTTCACCATTAACCTACTCACCCTCCTGATGCCTTCATCATTCGGTATAACTGTAAAAAGTGACACCACATCAAGCGTTACTAATATAAGGTTATCTGGTAGGCAAGTTCTTTTGATATAGTCATAGAGGTCTCTAAGGAAATGTTCTGTGTCTTTTAAAATATATTCAGATTGATCAATTATTTTACGAAGGATTTTTCCTAAATAAATTTCTCCCTGACATAACTGGCCTAATCGGGGGTTTCTCCAACCCTTTATGTAGCTTGGGTAGTCCTTGAATCATGGGAATAGTGGGGTTAGGTATAATAAAATATTTCAAAAGATTTTTATCTATGAGACCCATAAATAAAAGTTCATATAAACTACTAGAAACATTTTCTATCATTTTTTTCACCTGTATAAGTGTAAGTACTTTATAAAAGCACTCGTTGTTAACATTTCAAGCATTATGTCATCATACATAACCCTGTCCATAATTACAATTTGACCTCCCTTATCTGCAGGTCTAATCATGTTCAAGGGATTATTTTGTAGCCTTAACAATGCCTCAAATTCCCCTTTATTCAAATTGTAATTATTATTTCTCTGGGGTACATTCTTTTGTGAATAATATACTTTATATACATCATCTATACCGACTTGCTCAAACGATTGTATTAATGAATTCAATTTGGGAACAAATACACTTGGTTTTTTAAAACAAAAATTCTCATTTTCAATATTATCTTCATGCATCACTTTCAGCATTAAATTTCTTGTGAACATTTTGATATCAAATATTGTGCTGCGGTAGCATTGTTGCCTCACAGTAAGACGTTGTCCTGTTTGATTCTCAGCTAGACCGTCTTCTGTGTGGAGACATGCATGAATGGGCATACATTCGTTAAAGGTTGTGCGACATGGCCGGCAACTCGGCACATAAAAATCTACTGCCAATCATTAGTGGACCGGAGTTCCGCTGTGGCGACCCCTATCTGGGAAAAGCCAAAAGACGCAACAACAACAGGTTGTGTGGTGTGGCTGACAATCTTTTTACTATGTTTACATGTCAGAGTATGGTGTCAGTACCTAAGTTGTCAGTGCATATGCTATGCATTGCCTCTTGGCCAAGGCCAGGGCATACTGGGCACACCTATGTCTGCCTACAGGGACAAGCCAAGTCCTCTTATGGGTGTAGCTGTGGGGACCTAGAAACTGGTGGAGGGCTGTATGTCCCTTCCCTGTGATGATCCTGTTGCAGCTGTTTCTGAAGGATCATATTGTGTAGCATGGCACTTACTGTGAAAATCTGTACCCATGTGGCTGGAGAGTACTGAAGGGCTCCAACAGATATATTGAGGCACCAGAACCGTGACTTGAGCAGCCTAAACAAATGGTCTATGATGTTTCTAGTCTGTGCATGTGCCTCATTATGGTGTTCTTTGGTAAGTGTATGTGCATTTCGGATGGGTGTCATCATCCATGGTTCCAGTGTGTAGCCAGCATCTCCCAGTAGATGGCCATATGGAATGTCCCTCTTGGTGAACATATGGTACAGGTGTGATGCGTGCCAGATATGGGAGGCATGATAACTGCCATGGCTGCTGGCACACACATTTATGATAATGCCCTGGGCATTGCACATGACCTGGCAACTGATGGAGTGATACCCCTTGCAGTTGGCATAGACTCTACCCTCCTCACTGGGCGGTGCTTTAATGTGGCCATGAGTGCAGTCTATGGCACCCATTGCCTCAGGGTAGTGTGCTATATGGTTGAAGAGGAATATACTGCTGACTCTTTCCTCAGGTGTGTGGGGTAAATAAATGTGCTCACTGGCATGTGTTTGCATGTCATCCAGGAACTGGTGGAATACCCTGGATGCTGATGCCTGTGAGATTCCCATCATATCCCCAGTTGGTCTTTGAAAAGTACCTGTAGCTAGTATCCTAAGGGCTAAACATACGTTTGTTTCTACTAGGATGGGTTCCTCTCTGTTGGCTCTGTGTCTGAGTTGAGGGCAACAGAGCTCGGTGAGTTCTTGTAGTATGTCACTGTCCACCCTGTAGCGCTCTACAATCTCCAGCTCATGTAGCTCCTGGGAGGTTACCCTGGGCCTGAACACTCTTCTTCTCAATCTAGGCCTATTGTTAGCAGCATCAGCACTGAGTTCAGCATCTAGCACATACAAATGTAGCAGAGCTGCAGTAGCTCCAAGCATTCTCTCAGTTAAAATTCCCATGTCTGTACTCCAATGTTGCAGAGTATGGGAGAAAGTCAGATTGTAGTGTGTATGCATACTTTATAGTGCTCTGCTGCAGATGCAGCCTCTGTGATTGACTAACTATGATGCATTCCACTGCCAAGTACATCACTGAGGGGCTGGAATGGCCCAGTTTAGGTGGGAAAGGGTTCATCAGTAATTTATATATGATTGGCTTTCTCAGCCAATTTCTTTTTTTTTTTCTTTTTTTGGCAGCCTTCCTTTGTAAGCACTGTGGCATGGTATGCAAACTGACCCCACAAGTATAAATAATGCTCAGCAGTCAGTAGACACATCCCCGTGCATGAGCAAGCTGAGCATAGCTCATACCAGCTTAAACATCTGCCCCAAAGCTAAACAAAGCTTAGCAGGCACTGGACACCCCCCCCCCGGCTCACCTCAACTCAGCGGCATGCAAACAGGTGCCACTGAGCTCCAATGTGCTTAAAGGCGTTGAGACACACCCCCTTTGGATGTCAGCTTCCTCTTCTGTGGACACCAACACGGGGCACGGATACTCATTTTTGCTACTCAGTAACCCCAGCTCATTTGCATACAGATCTGTGCACACAGCCTGGATACTACACTATTCTGACCCTTCCTCCTTAGCAACCACAGACATCTACCAGGGTACATTCTCCATGCAAGGACCTATAATGCATTATTGTCACATATTTTATTTTTTTATTTTCTACACTTTTAATTATTTATGTTTTTTTGCATAATGGCATTTTTACGCACTGCTCCGTGCCGCATAAACATAATATGGGTATTAAAAAATTATTTTAAATATTTTGTCATTATGTTTTGGACACACAGAGTATAGTTTTACACATATATGTGCCTGCTTTACTATTTCTGACCTTCTCACAAGGGTTTTACAGCCCCTGTTCACTTTTTCATGTCATGTACATGGAAATTTTCCATGTACCTTTTGACACCAACATGGGATCTGCACAACTGCCTATCTGCTTGCTGAATCACTCCACACCCTCATTTGCATGCAATTCACCTGCTTATGAGGTGATTTGCATGCCACGGGCACTTCTGTGTTGGCATGCTTGTACACACCTCTCAGCACTGTTTCCTGGATCGCACTTCTGTAAGCTCCGTGCCACTATGCCTACATGGAAAATTAATCTGGGTAGGCTTTACTGAATTCCCCTTTATTTCTTAATGGGTGAAAGTGCACTTTTGTCATGAAGACCTCATCAGCATGTTCCAGATATGATGTTTCTGTAAAGTGGGATAAGGGAGCTGTGTGCACATTTAACTGCATCTTCTCCAGATGAAGTGAATACATAAACAAGTGTCACACACACTCACAGATTTCCCATGTTGGGTATTGAACTTCCTACCTATTTAGTTACACTATCAAGACAGCACTATATTAGTTGCAAGTGTCATGAGAGATGTCTGCTAAGGGTGGAGAAAGTGCACTTTTGTCATGATGAACTCTTTAGTGGGAGTCATACAGGATGTTTCAGTAAAACCTGGGATAAGACAGCTACATGAACACTTAAACGTTTTTCTCAAGAGAAGTGGATGCAGTATCAAGTGTTAGACATACTCTCGCGCACAAAGATACAAGTTTTCCATACGGGGCATCAAACCTCCTACCGATCTAGTTATTCAATCTAGAAAGCACTGTATTAGTCACAAGTGACACAGGAGAAGTTTGATTCTTATGAAAATGGAGTGCACTTTTGTCATGGTGACCTCATTAGTGTGTTACAGAGAGAATGTTTCAGTAAAATGTGGGATAAGGGAACTGTGTGAAGGATTAAATGCATTTTTCTCACAGGAAGTGGATACAACAAGTGTAACACGCATTCACGTTTCCCATGCTAGACATTGAGCATCCTACCTATCTAGTTGCACAGTCTAGAGAGCACTGTATAGGTCACAAGCACCACAGGAGAAGCCTTATTTTTAAAGGGAGAGGGTACACCTTTTTTCAAGAAAGCCTCATCACTGTGTTCCATAGAGGATGTTTCAGTAAAATGTACTATAAAGGAGCTGTGTAAAGAGTTAAATATATATTCTTCTCAGTAGAAGTCTCAAAAAACTCCAGCTTTACTCTGTCATATATCGCCTACTCAGAGGCAATCTCTGCCTAACATACAAAGCTATGTCAAACCCAGAGCTGTTGGACATGCTCCACATAAAGAAATCCCAATCCCTCTGAGCTACATGCTCTAGGGACCTAAACCTTGTCACCACAATAAACAGAACATGCTGGAGGGATAGATTCCTATCCCAGAGACTTCCCATTCTCTGGAACAAACTACCTATCTATATCAAACAAAGCTCCTCATTAGCACTCTTCAAGAAAAATCTTGATGATTGGATGGCAGATAGGAAATTCACCCCGGGGATCACTTCTGTGGCTCTGCTTGACAGGGGCACAGGAAAATCATTTTCTTGGGTGGAAAAAGCCAGGGTACCATTTGGCTACGCTTATATAGGCCCTAGGGCCAATAGCCTAGTACCTACCAATGAACCTATGAACCTATGAACAAAAACACTTAGAAAGATAGATGTGCTAAAAGCAATGTGCAGTATTAGAACAGATCAGGATCTATAATGCACTGTCGCAAATAGCAAACTAAAAATCTTAGCACAGGTGGAAAAACATCGAAGATACACAGATAAATATAAAGAAAACATACAAAATAAGCAATTTATTGATGACCCATAAAAGTTTTATAGAGAATTGGGAAACAAGGTGAAAGGAATTGAAAGACCACCAAAAAAGAAGAAACAGATACATTTTTGAGAAGTATTTATGAAGATCCTGTGAAACATAACAAGGATGCTAAATGGTTAGAAGTAAAAAGAAAGAATAAGAAGTTTAAAGTTACAGGATATAAAATGCGATGAAGTAACAGCCAAAGAGATTGAAATAAAGATAAGAAAAGGCTCTAATTGGAAAACCCCAGGCCGAGATGCAGTACCTAACTTCTGGTTTAATGTATTAACATCTTTGCATGAAGATTTAGCCATGAGTAAGAACTATTGATATGTGCACCCTGAACAGACATCAACCTGGATAACAACAGGAAGAACAATGCTCCTACTTAAGAATGAACCTGAAAGCTACCCTAAACATTATAGACCAATAACTTGCCTTCCCATTATGTATAAACTATACATTGGAATTGATGCTGACAGAGTTTATAGTCATTTAGAAGAAAACTCAATTATGGCAATAGAACAAAAGGAGAGTAAAAAAAAGTCATATGGAACAAAGGATCATTTTTTGTGCGCTTATATTACCTCATCGAAATTTTACTGCATCGAAGCAATAAATACAGATTACAATTAATCGATGCAGTAAAATATTGAATGAGTATAAAGAACAAACAAAAAAACTAAAAGGCGTAGGCAGGGGGCAAGCCCGCCTGCACCCCCACCCCCCCCGCTAGTTAAATATACCAACTCTGAGACCGTACTACATTGAGGTAAATGGAACTCTCCCCCTATGGAGATTTCCATTTACCTGGCCGATATTCTTCGCTTTCGATATTGTCATGCCGACAATATCAGATTGGATATTGTCAGCTTGCGATAATACAATATAGACCCTTTTTTGTTAAATAAAGTCATAGTGGAGAACTGTAAAATGGGGAAGAACCTAAGTATAGCATGGATTGACTACAAAAAGGAATTTAATAGTATCCCACATTCATGGATAAAAGAGTGCTTAAAAATGTATAAGATAAACCCTACACTGATCAACTACATTACAGTGACCATGAAACAGTATCAGACCACTTTGCAATTAAGCCATGATAAAGGACAAATTATTATTCCAGGGATAAAAATTCAAAGGGGGATATTCCAGGGTGACTGTCACTGCTGCCATTCTGACTTGCCCTTAACCCATTAAGCTCTCTACTTAACAGCTTAGGCCATGGCTATAATTTGGCTCATAGAAAACAACAAAGTGTAAAGACTTATCTTCTCTTTGTTGATGATTTGGACTGTATAGCTCATCAGACGAGGAACTGAAAGTACGACTGCAAGTTGTCAAAACTTTTTCAGATAATATAAGAATGTCATTTAATCTTGATACATGTGCAAAAGCAACCTTTAAAGCAGGAAAACTGCAGCACCAAGAAAACATCAGTTTGGGACAAGAATGTGATATAAAAGAACTTGAGTAAGAGGGAGTTTATAAATATTGGGGAACTGATGAAGGATCAACAATAAAACATGAACAAATGTGAATAAAACTTAATAAGGAATACTTCAGAAGACTTAAATTAATCCTGAAAACAGCTGTGACATCTAGGAACAAAATCCAAGCTATAAACCAATTTGCTCTTCTTGCCCTAGCTTACATTTTTGGAGTGATTGATTGGCCCCAAAATGTGTTAGATGGATTAGATAGGAAAACAAGGATGCTTCATGCTCACCAAATGATTAAAAAAATTCAGTGCATACCAAGATTATATGTTCCCCGTTCCGAAGGAAGGATGTGTCTCCTTGAAACTGATTACATGTACAGATCTGCAATCGTGGACTCCACACATATCTGCTGCCCTCACAAGACCCATATGTAGTGAAAGGTTTGAAACATAAGGAGAATGAATCTAAGATGACTTCCCTGCTTAGGCGAGCAGAAGCAAATTGGAAACACGCAGGAATGGAAATCAAACTGCAAGTGGATAAAAACCAGGCAGCAACTGAATGTGCCAAAAAAACAAAAGAAAGAATATAAGGTGAAGGGCCAGATGAGAAGGCAAGAAATGTGGAAAATGCATAAATATAGTTGCAAGTATAGAAAACGTCTGGAAGAACCTCATGTTGATCAGGAATGAACACAGGAATGGTTAAGGAGAGGTGAATTCAAACCAAAAGATGAAAGGCTAAAATTAGTGGTACAAGATAGTGGGCTACGTACACATTTGTTTACAAAGTCCATTGAACATGCGGGAAAAGCAGACAAATGTATGTTTTGTAAAACAGAATTGGAAACAGTTGCACACCTCATTGCTGATTGTGACATACTAATGGCAGAAGGACTATATACTGAAAGGCATAATAATGTGGCGAGACTGTTGCACTGAGGATTGTGTAAGTATTATGGTATTGAAGTGGCTGAAAAACACTGGAAACGAGCCACAAAGCATCATAGTAAATGATGAAGTCTACATCACATGGGATCATCCATCACCAACAGTTCAAAAGATAGATGCTAGAAAACCAGATATAGTTGTCTAAGAAAAGAAGACAAAAGTGGTATTGATCATTGAAATCGCCACACCCAGTGACCACAGTGTCCTGTGTACAGAGACACACAAAGTCATAAAATATCAGGATCTGCAAGCAGAAATGAGAGCAATGTGGAAGAAAGATACACAGACAGCTCCAATAGTTGTAGTAGCAATGGGTCTTATAAAAAAAGAGTCTATAATCATATTTAGATATGCTACCAATACATGTAACTCCATAAGTATTGCAGAAGGAGTTATTACTGGGCACATTGCGGATGCTACAAAGAGCACTTTTAGCTGACATCAAAGAGTGAACCAATACTAATTTCATGTACTTTAATCATACTTTCACTTAGGAATGGAGTCCATTCCAGTCATGGTATTAGAAACCCAAAAGATTTGGAGAAATTAAAAAAGAAATCATCACATAAGACTAGAAGTTTGATAGTTCACATCTGACAGCAGATTTAAGCAAATGTGTATGTATGTATTCATCTTCATTATCCTATTGACCACTGTTATCTGTACATCCAACTGCTCAGCTTGTTAAAAAGTACATTTAACTTAATATACATAGCTAAGCACACGGACACAAAGTGTAACATAGTAATGTGGCAAAAGGCAATAAAAGCACAAGCTCTCACCATAAGCTGTGTATTTGCATTTAGCCTTATTTACACAAGTTGCCCAGCACCAGACATTGTGCAAATGCAGACGTGGAAGAATAATGTTACAGAAGGGAGAAGATACATTGTCAGAGTGGGATGGCGGCAGAGACAAATTAGCTTATGACAGAAAAAGGATAATGAGGGATCATAACAACATGTAGCCAAAAGTTAGGTATCAAATACTATACAAAAAAGTCAGTTACACTTAGACAATGAAGGGATTAACACCCTTGAAATAAGTCAAACAATTCTATCTATACATGTAAGCATTGTGTCACCATACCACAGAGATTACTACTTCACAACACTTAACACAATTAAAGCACAGTGACAACTTACTGAAGAAGAAGGGGTGAACAGAAAGAGATAGACAGAAATTCAGAGAGGAATAACTTTTTGTTTGGTGGGATGTGTAGGAAAATCCAAATGGTGTGTTACTGTTACTTATTAAATCATTAATCCTTCATGCTCTGTACAATAAAATGATTGCTATAGGCAGAAATAAAGGGCAAGAGAGTGCTACAAATATGAAGGCATACGCATGACAAGGCTGGCTTAATAACTTTCCCTGTTAGTTCTGCAAAGTTTGGCAAAGGATATCTTGTTGCACTTTTCAAATGGCATGTTAATGAAATGCTGCACATCACGGGAAATACAGATGTTTGAAGTTAAATATATGAATTTAATATGAAATGGCAATAATTAATATATTGACCTACAGCTGTAATTGAACTCATGACACCGCAAAAACATTAGGTTACAGACAGGATAATTATCTCAGGAAGCCACATAGGAACTCCTGAGTTATTACATCCCGCAGCTTAAGAACTGTTACATTAACCGTTCACATTACTGACTTTAGTCTGCCTTTATGCTATATTCTCAAACTGCTTTGGATTTAAGTAAATTTGAGTGAAAGTAACCTGACCACTGTGGATTACACTGAAATCTTAAGCTTTTGCAATAAGGAGTTAAATAGCGTTTACAGTCACTCAGCATTTCTGAGTTATGCCAACCTTCAGGCAAATGCCAAGGACATAAAATGAAGTAGTTTTTCATGGGCCATTTCTGGCCATGTGTGTTGTGTGTGAATCTATTTTTGACCAGATTAAACATGAGAAAAATTGGTGGATAGAACGCTGTTGAAAATGGGGTTGGCAAGCAGAGGATAGGATACTGGGGAAAGAATACAGGGATATGCAGGAGGGTGGTGGGAGAGCACCATAGCTATCCATTTCTTCATAGCATAAAATTATAATTGTACAAACAATTTCATGACTTTGGAGAGTCACCGCACTAGTGATAGGTGACAACAACAGAATACTGGTGTATGGCCAATTGAACTAAATTAAGTGTATCAAGATGACATATAAGCAAAGTGATGAGCTGTGGATGGGGCATATTTATCTTGGGGGAATAAGTGACCATTATTTATTTATTCATTCATTTATTTGTTTGTTTGTTTTTGAGTGAGAGAGGAATGCTGGGAAATGTGCTTAGGAATGATAGGGTCAGATAGGTAGGGTAGGTTAAGAAGCATGCATAGACAGACAAGACATACAAGACAGACAGAGATGGTGATGAAGACAAAATACTGAGGGACATCATGATTTGGGATAGGTAGGGGACATCAGAAGAGATCCCATGCCCAGCTTGAGACCAGTGAGAATCTAGTCTTCATGCTCAAAACTGTCATCACTGTCTCCTGAAGCAACTCCCTGAGTCAGTGCCAAATGTGCTATTGTATTTGCAATCCAATTCAAGAACTTTTCAAACTTGCCAGTATATGCAGTGAGGCCCCTCTCCATGATATCCTCCACCAGTCCTGCCATCTTCTGCTATGTGACAAAATTGCTGCATCCACTGGTATTGTGCTGGAGGGTACCACTGTGCCAGCAGCTGGGCAGAACTACCTGACACACTTGAAGCAGGTAGGGCAGAGGCAGTGGAGGAAACACTGACAGGTTGTGAACCAAAAGTGCTGTCATCTGTGGAGGCATAGCAGGCCAAGCTGCAGTGGTCAGTCTACCTCTCAGGATTGTTGGTCATTTATTTTTTAGCAGCAAGGTATGCAAACAGCAGATTGTTAATAAATTATATCCTCCCGTCAAATATAAAAAATAAAAAAGAGAGAGAAAGGGTTGGGGAGACAAAAAACAGATAATTAAATGCATGACATGTCACAGTACTTTCTTTTTAAATAAACTCTGGTTGTCAATACATAAACAGTTATGATAATTTACTGTTTTACACCAGTGGCGGCTGGTGACTTCAAATCACAGGGGGGCTGCAGGAGACGCTGAATGGGCGGGGTCAAAGGGAAGGGGTGTGGTCAACCATAAAGGGGAGGAGCTATGCACAAAACCACAAAAAAACTAACTTTAATTAAATACGCTGCCCTGGGTGGCAAACCATCATTATGAAAGTCCAATCAAGACAAAAATAAGTGTAGAAGAATAAAAATATTTCAATGCATTGGCTGCATGACAGCTTACTTAATATCTAGATGGAAACAAAAGGTTGTGAGGCATGAAAAAATAAATTACTTTTTAAATACATTACTGGAATGCCAGTCAAAATCAAGTATAAGAAAAACCAGAAGCACTCAACTCAAACCACTTCTCCTTGCACTGCAGTTCTAATTATAATATATTCAGCTTTATTAAACCAACATGCTGAAAGTAGAAATCTATGTGATGCCCCCACTTGTAAAAATGTTTCTTATCCAAAAAAGACCTGCTGCCTGACAACTTGTTTCATGGGGAAAACATGATAAAAGTAAAAAATGAAAAGCAAACAAGAAACAAGCTCAAGATACATTGCTTAAAGGATTACTGTACAGGTTATGGACCACACATGATTGGCATTCTGTTTAGTTTACGGGTAAAGCCTGTAGAGATGACTGGAAGTCTCCAACAAGTGTAATGAGCTTTTTAAAATAATGGAATCCTGTCCTTTAATACCCAAGGCTTATACATTATCTAGTCAAGTATTCTCTGCATGGCAACAACAGAAAGGCTTTCAATGTTGGCAATTCTTTAACAGTATGCTTATTAAAGCTTACTTGCATCTTACGATGTCAGACAAGCTTACCTTATGGTCATTAAAGCATTGCTACTTAAACACAGAGCAACAGGCACTTTGAGTAATAAGCATAAATCAACAGTACAAAAATATGACAGAAACCAGACCATTCTGCAAAATCAAGGACAGATGAAAAGCCACTGTAGTACTTATGCAGTGTGTCCTCCCCATCCAAGGTAGATACAACTACTCCTTGCCTTGCTTGGACACATCCAGAGTCACTACATGGGGAGTGGGGTGCAACAAGCATGTCACAATTTGAAATCTCTCTGGCTGACTGTGATGGCCCTGACACATTTGTCATACTTCTCAACTTCAAGAGCAAGAAATCTGGACAAAGCCATACACAGAAGTGGGACAAAGGCACAACAATAAGGACAATTTTTAAATATTGCTCTAATAAACTTAGAAAGATAATAGAATAGGTCTTGCATTAGTATGAATTTTCTGAAGGGTATAAAATCTGAAACTCAAATGTCTGTCATTTTCTAACTTCAGTCTTTAGTGATTTGTCACTAATTTGCCAAAAACACAATTTTATGAAAAATGGACCAAAAATGTGATGCAAAAATATAAAATAGACACACAATACAGCTTCTACCTGTCAAAGAAGGGACACTTTAATATTAGTACTGCTACATTGAGCAGCTGACAAAATAAAAGAATCTACATGCATTTCAAGTAATCTATAACTTTGATTATTACAGTTATTTCTTAATTGTAAACCCTCCATGTTTTCTTCCGAAATTGCTATTTTATGGAGGGATTATTAGGGGAAGAGCAACATTTTGAGCCAAAAATTGGGGACAGTTGAGAGGTTGGCTATGCCTAATTCTATAAAGCAATTTATTTGCATGTACCTCTCAACCTGTTAATGCAGTAAATCTGAACAAGGCCAAATATATTGGGGCACATATAAACAGTACTAAAAATTGCTCTTGTATAAATTGAGACAGTTGATAGAACGGCTCTTACTTTAACATGCATTTTTATGAAGGTTATGAAGTCTGAAACTTATTATTTAGTGACTTCTGGCAAATCATTTAGGAATTAAAACTACAAATTTTATGAACAACAAACCAAAAATAAGAAGCAAAAATCTATTCATTCTTTGAAAATCTGGACAGTTGGGAGGTATAGTTCAGCTGGGCCTGTCTGAGTTTGCTGCCCTTCCCCTGACAAAATAATGGTTGAACTGGAGCCTCTGCAGCCATTCCAATTAACCATTACTTGGCTATTTCACTCCATTTACCATAAACACTAATGTGCATACTGCTTTACTTCAATGATTGGACTTCATTTGAAAGTTTTATTTTGTATTTTACAGCACAAACATTAAGTCATCTGTTAAACAAAGCAATGCAGTCTCACAATGAAAACTTAGCATTAAAACTTCTCTGCCCTTGAAACTCACATTCATTGAAACAGCATTGAAACCCACATTCAAAGAAAATACATTTTGCCAGTGGCAGATAAAGATTAATTTTGGGCTGTTTTCGAATCATAGGCCCCTTGCATATGAAACATACATGTGCTCTTTGATACACCTTCCTCATTGTACTAAAAATTATATTCCTTGTACAATACAGTACACTTGTTAGAGGGTGTTTTAAATTTGTTTTGAACATTTTTCCAGTAAGCAATGAAACAAAACATATGCACCCATAATGGCAAAACTGCCCAGTTGAGAACATTTATCATAAAAAGTCTACTCAGACTTCCACAGTCCACCATTATTAGTAAATATACACAATTCTACAGTCCACCATTATTAGTAAATATGCACAATTCCACAGTCCACCATTATTAGTAAATATGCACAATTCTACAGTCCACCATTATCAGTAAATATGCACAATTCTACAGTGCACCTTTATCAGTAAATATGCACAATTCTACAGTCCATATTCAGTGAATTCAGTTCTTGCCATAGCTGTCAACCTTAGCACAAAAACCTGGACGAAGCCAATAATGGGGGAATACAGTCCCAAAAATAGGGACAAATTTAAAATATTCATCTTATAAACTTAGAAAATTGCTAGAAAAAGGTTGTGCTACTATGTATTCTGAAGAACATGAAGTTTGAAATTCAAATGCCGGTCAATTTTACTGGACAGAACAAAAACAATTTTCAGCAGAGACGAGGGATTAATACTGCAGACACGTCTTTGTAAAATGGCAGGGCATCAGAGCAAATCCACACAAACACAGAGAGGAGATGCAGACTCCACAAAGAAGCCACCCCAACCAAGAATCAAACCAGAAAACCTATAGCTGTGAGGCAGCAATACTACCACTGCACCATCAAATCTGCAAGGAATTAAACATTCAGAAACCTGAAGTCTGAAATTCAAATGCCTGTCAATTTTACTGCGGACAGAACAAAAACAATTTTCAGCAGAGATGCAGGGATTAATACTGCAGACACGTCTTTGTAAAATGGCAGGGCACCAGAGCAAATCCACACAAATACAGGGAGGAGATGCAGACAGAAGCCACCCCAACCAAGAATCAAACCAGAAAACCTATAGTTGTGAGGTAACAATACTATCACTGCACCATCAATTATACAAGGAATTAAACATTCAGAAACCTGAAGTCTGAAATTCAAATGCCTGTCAATTTTACTGCGGACAGAACAAAAACAATTTTCAGCAGAGACGAGGGATTAAAACTGCAGACACATCTTTGTAAAATGGCAGGGCACCAGAGCAAATCCACACAAACACAGGCAGGAGATGCAGACTCCAAACAGAAGCCACCCCAACCAAGAATCAAACCAGAAAACCTATAGCTGTGAGGCAACAATACTACCACCGCACCATCAATTATGCAAGGAATTAAACATTCAGAAACCTGAAGTCTGAAATTCAAATGCCTGTCAATTTTACTGCGGACAGAACAAAACCAATTTTCAGCAGGGATTAAAACTGCAGACACGTCTTTGTAAAATGGCAGGGCACCAGAGCAAATCCACACAAACACATGGAGGAGATGCAGACTCCACACAGAAGCCACCCCAACCAAGAATCAAACCAGAAAACCTATAGCTGTGAGGCAACAACACTACCACTGCACCATCAAATCTGCAAGGAATTAAACATTCAGAAACCTGAAGTCTGAAATTCAAATGCCTGTCAATTTTACTGCGGACAGAACAAAACAATTTTCAGCAGAGACGAGGGATTAAAACTGCAGACACATCTTTGTAAAATGGCAGGGCACCAGAGCAAATCCACACAAACACAGGCAGGAGATGCAGACTCCAAACAGAAGCCACCCCAACCAAGAATCAAACCAGAAAACCTATAGCTGTGAGGCAACAATACTACCACTGCACCATCAATTATGCAAGGAATTAAACATTCAGAAACCTGAAGTCTGAAATTCAAATGCCTGTCAATTTTACTGCGGACAGAACAAAACCAATTTTCAGCAGGGATTAAAACTGCAGACACGTCTTTGTAAAATGGCAGGGCACCAGAGCAAATCCACACAAACACATGGAAGAGATGCAGACTCCACACAGAAGCCACCCCAACCAAGAATCAAACCAGAAAACCTATAGCTGTGAGGCAACAATACTACCACTGCACCATCAAATCTGCAAGGAATTAAACATTCAGAAACCTGAAGTCTGAAATTCAAATGCCTGTCAATTTTACTGCGGACAGAACAAAAACAATTTTCAGCAGAGATGCAGGGATTAATACTGCAGACACGTCTTTGTAAAATGGCAGGGCACCAGAGCAAATCCACACAAACACAGGCAGGAGATGCAGACTCCAAACAGAAGCCACCCCAACCAAGAATCAAACCAGAAAACCTATAGCTGTGAGGCAACAATACTACCACCGCACCATCAATTATGCAAGGAATTAAACATTCAGAAACCTGAAGTCTGAAATTCAAATGCCTGTCAATTTTACTGCGGACAGAACAAAACCAATTTTCAGCAGGGATTAAAACTGCAGACACGTCTTTGTAAAATGGCAGGGCACCAGAGCAAATCCACACAAACACATGGAGGAGATGCAGACTCCACACAGAAGCCACCCCAACCAAGAATCAAACCAGAAAACCTATAGCTGTGAGGCAACAATACTACCACTGCACCATCAAATACGCAAGGAATTAAACATTCAGAAACCCTTAAGTCTGAAATTCAAATGCCTGTCAATTTTATTTAACATTTTTAATCAGGACAGTCTGACTTGGAACAAATAAACAATTTTCAGCAGAGGCCCAGGAAGAAATAATGCAGACATGTCTTTGTAACATGGGAGGGCACAAAAGCAAACCCACACAAACACAGGGAGAAGATACAGACCCCACAAAGAAGGAACCCCAGCCAAGAATCAAACCCAAGAACCTGCAGCTGTGAGGCAACAATGCTACTACTACACCATCAAATATCAAGCATTGCAACATTTACAAACCACAGATATTATGAGGAACAGATCAGATCGAATATGAGGTAAAAATCTGAAATTTTTTTACAAATGGTGGTGGGTAGGGAACTCAAGTCTTTAACACCTGCATACAGGGTACAGGGTTCAAGCCTGAGGCATTCCCTACCACACCACCATAAGCACCTGGGGCATTTTCACACACACACACACTTAAAAAAATATTTTTTTTTATTTTCTTTCTTTTTGAGGGGGCTGCAGTCCGGCAGCCCTATGCCACGAGCCGCCCCTGTTTTACACCCTTGTATTAATATGTCATAGGTTCATAGATTAGTACTAAGCTGAGTGCCCTTGCAAGCAATTTTACACATAGCCAATTATCCCTTATGAGACGCAAACCCTGCACTTTGTGTTTGCAAGGCAAGCACCTTAACCCTTAGGCCACCCAACATAAATAGCTCCTACTCATTGATATAACAAAGAACAGCCTTTATTTCCCTATGACGGTAAGAAATATGCATTCAAATGTAATAATTGCAATTATCATAACTGGATTTTTCCTGACATATTATTGCTGTTAATATTTTATAAATACTTATACAGTAATAACAAATATTTGCTACTTCTGGATATGGAACCCATACACAGTTAAGCTAGTGCTCTCATTGTCTATTGTAAGCAGACAGAGTTATTGGGGAAGGCATTCATGCTTGAGATGAAGCATGAAGTATGCCTGCTCAAGATGACAGTGATTGAGGGAATGAAAAGAAATATCTGTCTTGAATTGGACCTGAGACATACGTACCCTGTGCCTCTCTGAGGCAAGGTAATCTCTCCTGGTGTGCTTTACAATTGCAGCTATTTCCTGTACAGTATGAAAGCATAATGAGTGCCTGCATTGGTTGGCTATTTCATTAATGCCATATCATAGACAGGTGATGGTTCAGTATGCTTACAAAACTGAGGGGTGTTTGCAGTCCTTAATTCAGCCTCCCATCAGCTTAGGAGGTCATGCTTGAGTTTCTTAAGGTCACTATAGTGGCAGCAACATTGTTACCCAATGTGTGGAATACCAATTGCACTGGCAACAGCTTTGGCCAAACTTTTCCAAGTCTCAGCCTTATAGTGAGACCCAGTATAATCCCCCTTGCAGCAGCCCACAGCTGTAGTGCCTCACATAGAGTGTCAGAAATATCTTGTAATACTCACACCCCACATTTGTGCTCTATGTTGAGCACCATTCTCTGCCTCATAGACCATATCTGCAAAAGTCAAGCTAAAAAAATTATGTGTGAATCGGTGCCCAAGCCAGATCTCACAGGTAATTGATTATGTGCAAAGATACACAGCCTTGCCAATAGCATTTGCATGATTAAAAGCAGATGGAGTCCTTGCAGACACATTGGTACTATTTATATAAAATATTATAATGATGGAACATGGCATTAAGTGTTGCCATATGTGATGCTCAGCCTACTGACACAGGTTACAATGTTCAAAAATGGAATACTTAATGGCATGACTTTAAATCCTTGCAGTATGGAAGGAGGTACAGGACAAATAGTGGCAAATTATAATGTTAGGACTTACACAATTGGGGAAATTTAATAAAGACTACGCATTTTTTTTTCCATGTAGGCATCGTGCCTTGATGCTTAAACAGATGCAAACATTTTAAGATTCAGTAAATGCTGCTGAGAGGTGCACATGCATGTGCAAACACAGAAACTTCCGTGACATGCAAATTGCCACATAAGCAGGTGAATCTCATGCAAATGAGGCAGATAGAGTGATCCAACTAGAAGAAAGTATTTGTTCAGATCCCATGTCAGTGTCCATAGTGTATGCGGAAAAGTTCAGTGTACAGAAGTGCAGACAGACAAAAGGGGGTGTAAAACTGTAGATATACGGGCAAAAATCTCCTGAAAATGTAATGCCACATACATATATGAGCAAAACTATTACCCTGTATGTTTGAAAGAGTAAAGGACATTAGTTAAATTAATTTTTTCTAATACTATCGGCATGTTTGCATTGCATACCACAGCGTGCAAACATGCTTTATAGAAAAATTAAAAGAAAAAGATAGGAAAAAAAAAATTTAATATGATGTGACAGAAATGTATTACAGGACCTCATGTGGGGTTCCTACAATGTTGCATTGCTGCTGTTGCTAACATGATAGGGCTATGAAGCTTGTAGCTTCTTGGCTGTGAGCACAGATATGTGTGCAAATGAGGTGGAGTTACTGAATAGCAGAAAAGAGTAATTGTGTCCGCATATCCCCTTTGTGTAGGCTCTTAGACCCACATTGATGTTTACACAGGATGTAGCTGACATCGGGGGGGGGGGTGTCCACTGACTTCTAAGCTCTTATAACCATCGGTGCATGTGTTTGCGCAGAGCACTGCCTTGCGGTGTGTGTCTGAAAACCGAATGTATGCAATTAGAAATTTTACATGTTTAAGCTATGCTGCATGCTGTGGTGCTGTGCATGGCATCTCACACTGAAAAAGGGCCATTAAATCATAGTCAATTACACACTCTGGACCTACCACAGAGCTGTATGCATACACCCTACATTCTGATTTTTCTCCAATACTCTGCACCATTGGAGTACATACTTGGGAATTTTAACTGAGATAATGCTGCAGCTCTGCTACATCTGTATGTGCTATATTCTAAAGTCAATGCTGCTGGTGCTGCTGACAATAGGCCTAGACTGAGAAGGAAAAGAGTGTTCAGCCCCAGGGTAACCTACTTGGAGCTACATGAGCTGGAAATTGTAGAGAGTTACAGGGTGGACAGGGAACATACAACAGGAACTCACTGAGCTCTACCACCCTCAACTCAGACCCATAGCCAACAGAGGAGAACTAATTCCATTGGAAACAAAGGTTTTTATATCCCTTAGGACACCAGCTATAAGCACTTTTCCAAAGACCAACTGAGGACATGATGGGGGTCTCACAGGCATCTGCATCCAGGGTACTACACCAGTTCCTGGATGCCCTGCTACCACATGCTAGTCAGCACATTTCTTTTCCCCTCACTACTGAAGCAAGGGGCCATCAATATGCAACACCTCTACTTTGTAGCACTTTACCCTGAAGTACTGGGTGCCATAGATTTTACTCATGTACACATTAAGGCACCACCCAGTGAGGAGGGTAGAATCTACATCAACAGCAAGGGGTACCACTCCATCAACTGCCAGGTTGTGTACAATGCCCAGGGGATTATCCTGAATGTGTGTGCTGGCAGCCATGGCAGTTATCACAACTCACATTTCTGGCCTGCATCACAGCTATACCAGATGTTTTCTAGAGGGGCACATCCCACACGTCCATTTACTGGGAGATGCTGGCTTCACCCTGGAGCCATGGATGATGACACCCATCATAAATGCAAACACACCCATGGAAGAATGCTATAATGAGGCACACACACAAACTAGGAAGATCATAGACCATGTGTTTGGGCTTCTGAAGTCACAATTTTGGTCCCTAGATATATCTGGTGGGGAACTGCAGTACACTCCAGCCACATGTACACATATGTTCACAGTATGCACACGCTACATAATATGATCCTGCAGAACAGCTGCAGCATGATCAGCAAAGGGTAGTAATACACAACTCTCCACCAGTGCCTATATTACCACAGCAATAGTCACAGGAGAACACAGAGGAGGAACTTCTTGCTGATGTCTCTGTAGGTAGATGTAGGCATGTTCAGTATTCCCTGGCTTTGGCTAAGAGACAATGCATAACACATTCACTGACAGCCTAGGGACCTAAGGGCTGACACCTTGCTCCTACCACATGCATATATTAAAATTGATGCCAGACAACCCACACAACCTGTACCTATCCATGTATCAGCTGTGTACTGCTTACATCAGACAGAGTCAGCCCTGACATACACTTCTGTCAACTGCTGCATTCCTAAGGTAAGTCTCTAACCTACACAGTACTTGAAAGGATTACTATGAAATGGTATTGTATATATGGATTTGCTGCATTAATGCAAGTAAATATAGTGAACTATTTGGACAGAAGTAACATCCACATGGGACTACAGATACCCAGTCCACTAGTATTTGTTCCTTAATATTCACTAGGCCTCATGGTTGGAATTATACTACATCAGTCAAGGGAGATGTTAAACAGTGGGGTCACATGTTATTTGGACTTTGGTGTATCCCAGCAGGAAGGAATCACTTTAGAACATTGAAATCTCATAACAATTCAAAACATTGAGACCACAATCTTGAAAATTCAAAACACTGAAAACTCAAAACATGGAATCCCATAACATTGAAAAAACATAGGAAGCCAACATATAATATACGCCAGAACAACTACATACAGAAACAAATAAAAAACAAACCATATTATACTTCTCCAAATATAATCGTGGGGGAAGGAAGCCCCCCTGCACCCCTATGTGGGGGGCTGCACCCTCCCACAACCCATGCTACTTAAATATATCAACTCTGAAATTGCACTACACAGACCAAATATACCATGCCGTGCTTCATGACTGCCTGTTTAAATTGTAAAAACTATCCTCAACCTTCTCTTAGAAACACTACTTCACTGTTAAAACATTACACATTACTATACATCTCTACAATACTTACCTGAGTTTCATATGTAACCTCAATCATGTTCCCTTCTTACATGCTACTACAACATAACACATCTTAGTGTAGTGTAGTGTAGTGTGATGTTGGAGTTGATATATTTAAGTAGATGGGGTTGGGGGTGGGGCACAGCCCCCCACATAGGGGGTGCAGGTGGGCTTGCCCTCCTGCTTATATTTGGACAAGTGTAATATGGTTTATTTTTTATTTGTTTCTGTATGTAGTTGTGCTGGAATGTGGTGCTTGCCTATGTTTTTTCAATGTTACAGGATTCAATGTTTTGAGTATTCAGGGTTTTGAATTTTCAAAATTGTGGTCTCAATGTTTAGAATTTCAATGTTATGGGCTTTCAGTGTTCTAAAGTGAATCCTAGCAGAACGTGTGGTGTTGTTCCCCCACCCCCAATGCAGCAGTGTTCCCATATAACTGCTTTAACTGTAGCTCATCAATGGTATATCAGCAGGCCAGGCAATCTCAGAGCAGTAACATAGAAATTGATCATACATTTGTATGTCTCACAATGCAGGAATGATAACGTACATATATATGCAGTTGATTCTGTCATGAATGAGTCATTTTTGTCTGGCAGCTTGTGTGGCTCAGTGGACTAGAGGAGTTAGCACTGGTGATGGTATAGATGGGTCAAATCTGGAAGTATCCACATCTTTTGGATGTGAAGTATTATTATATGTTTTTTTTTACAGACTGTCAGTCTGTGTGTGGTATAACATTATTACCCACTGCCACACGTTAACTACATCAGACAGCTGGAAAATGCCATGGACATTTTGAGTGAAGTGGAGTACTACAGAAACAGGGACAGATGCCATTGCCTGTAACACACAAAATCCCGACTGCAGTACAGGTAAGTGTGGGCTGGATTCACTTTATAAGTACTGACAATCACACTGGCCATGCTCATACACTTAGTTAAACTGAGGGCTTCCCCTTGATCAGGATGATCTGCTATGTATAGATATGTGTATACATGCATAACTATATGTATAAATATCCATCTGTCACTATCTGTCTCTCACATAGATAGTATATCTATCTCTATGCATTTACAAATATATATATAAAACATACATCTCGGTCTCTCCCCGTATATTTACATAACACCTATACATATCATACGCACACATGCAGCTACATTTATATATATACATCCCTGTTATATACATAAATATGTGTGTGGATGTCTGTATTGTCCCACATACCCTAATATGGGTGAGTAAATCTGCACCATGACACATGTATAATGTTGCTCAAAGAATCCAAAGTAAGGGATCAACAGTACATAATGTACTTAACTACAGATCCTTGTGCCTGCTAGATGTCACCACACATACAGCAACATGTGAGCAGGTGGTGTAATGTATAATGTTGTCTCCACAGTCATGGACAGGGCACATTGTTCCTGCCCACAGGCTTGCCCATCCAAGTGCAAACAGCCACATATGGTCATACTGGTAACTGCAGATACATAGCTAGGCTAAATAACAGTTATGTGAATGCTAGGATAATAGATGCAGATAACATTATGAAACAATATCACTCTGCAGGCCAGACATGCTCTTCAACACAAGCCTAGTTTGTGTAATCCACAAGTAGTTTGCTGGCAATCATATACAAAACAAATGTCAGCCATGGCATGTGTGATAAGTACTATGATCTGTAGTGTGTAAGACTAAATAGGTAGGAGCTCTAATCTCACTCCAAGCCACTTGGGGTGTGTGTGTGTGTGTGTGTGTGTGTGTGTGTGTGTGTGTGTGTGTGTGTGTGTGTGTGTGTGTGTGTGTTCCCCTGCAAAACAACTGAGAATCCCTCATTGGCTGTCAAACTCCAATGGTTATGCACATTTAGGCCCTGTAAGTTGCAACTGGCTTCCAAACTGCCCTTTTCTACAAGGCCTGATGATGTCATCTACCTTAAGACTACCAGCTTCCATTGTAATATCAGATTTAAGTTTTGGCATGTGTGATAACTGCTGTGATCTGTAGTGTGTAACACTAGAGTGGTAGGGGTTCTAATCTTCCTACAGGACACTGTGTGTGTGTGTGTGTGTGTGTGTGTGTGTGTGTGTGTGTGTGTGTGTGTGTGTGTGTGTGTGTGTGTGTGTGTGTGTGTGTGTGTGTGTGTGTGTGTGTGTGTGTGTGTGTCCATGCAGCATAAATGTGATCAACTCAGTAACTTAGAAAAGGGTAGGATTTTGCAGTATTTTATTTGTAGCAGGTGATCTGGGCCTACAAATGCCTGACCACAACTAGGCCCGCAGATGTCATCAAGCATAATATGTCCTAAAGAGACAGTAAAAGCAGACATGAGATGTGTTGCATGCATCATGTACTGTGATCTGTAGTATGCACTATTAGATAGGTAAGTGTTCTAATCTACATACAGCCAACTTACACTATGTGTGTGCCGTGCTGTGTCCTGTAAGCATTAATTGGAAGTGGTGCTATCCTCGATGTAGCCAGGTTTGTGTGTGTGGCTGTTACAGCATTTTACATCAGCTTATGGAACCATAGGACATTTGAACTTCCCTAGCATAATAGCCATACAGCCCTTACATTCCTAGACAACATTATTACCTTATTTACATAATCAGCATGTACTGCCTCAATCCAAGATGGACACAGACAGAAGCCCTGTGGTGAAATGACAGTCACCCAGCCAATCATACAGATGGCATGAAATTAAGTGCACTGAGGTGCTCTGTTTGCCATTAGGCAAGGTTCTGTTTCAAAGGTGTGTTAAAGTCTGCTAGTCAGATCTCTCCCACCAGCAGGTATTACTAATGTCACCTACTAGGTTAATGTCCTTAGAGTGATTAATCCATGTACCATACCACTTACAGATATGCAGAATTTACAGTCAAGCAGGGTCACACATTGCCCTGTATGCAAGGCAGAGATCTCCTCTCAGTAGTCTACATGACACAGACTACAGTGACACTGATTTCAGATGATCCCTATTGAACAGATACTGAAGATGTGAAGTTTCCTTGTGAGGGACCATACTGTTGTGTGAAATTGCCAGTAATACTTAAAAGGTACATTATCAAATGGTCATTTCACTCAGATATTGGCATGCTGAGGGCAGAGTACATGGAAGTTATGAGTATGTCAATTATGGGTGACTATGCCCTCAGTTATGACATATGAATCCTGTCATACCACTGGGGAGATATGGTGATCTCAGGCACATAAGGTTAAATGTGTGTGGCCAAGCCTGTGTGCCCAATTGTATCACCCGTGCCCAATAGTATCATGTACATCACATGTTGGGATTGATGTGCTACTTACCAAGTGCATAGGTGTTAGCAATGGAAATTGTACTACATATATATTTGCATGGAGTTTTTGGCCATTAGTATGTCGACAGGCATTTATTCATCAATACCCTCTTGTAGGATATTAACATAACTCATAGACTCTATGAGTGTTCACAGTTTGCAGGCACCAGCTAACATTGTTAGCCACAGACATTCAGTATTCACTTGTATCATGGTTAAATGGATTCCAAGCAGAAGAGGACCCAGGACTGAGCCTGTTGAACACTGCTGCTTATCAGCTATTGGAGGTGGATGTCCCTATGTTGAGTATGTGTGTCATCAATCTGCCCCTTAGTGACCCCTGCAATGGTATGACAATGGATGCTTAAGTAGGTGCTTTTGTAAATGATGCCTTAGTGGGGGATATAGTCAGATGGCTTGCTTAAGTCCAGGGGCTTTTATGTCCTGATGTCCCCTCACCCACGTCCTTGGTAACTGTCTCAGACGTGTCCACCATGTTTAACAGTCATGATCTCCCTGTCAGACATCCAAACTGTGTACAGTCAACTGTGTGTAGATCACATATATGTGTGCTGATCATCTCCATGTTAATTTGCCATACAGGCATACAGATATGTATACTCAGGCAAAATGGTCTATAGTTATGGGGGACAGTGAATGCACCACCTCTGTGCAAGGGTATAACAGTTGTCGTTATGCAATCAGCTGGAGTGCAACCAGTGGTTTCAGTATGAATGCAAGGTATTCCCAATAGTGTTGGTAATCCTTGTCAGAGCCTATGCAGGATGCAGCCTGGGATATTAACATGTCTAATAGATGCTTTGTATCCCCATAGAGATGCCAGTTACAACCTGCTCTGTAGATATGGGAGGTATGGGACAGGTTGTAGGAATATTATGTGGCACATGTGGTGGGGATAGGGGAGAGAAGTTGACGCAGAACCTGTGGAACTACAGGTTAGTTATGAGTACAGACCCAGTATATGTGTTATCATTACATACTTGTTCACTGACAATCTGGGCCTGTCTTCTGAGGTTACACATGTAACTACACTGTGAGTTGTGGTTCTACTTTGCATGGGTGGCTAATTTTGTCACTTACTGTATGTACACGATGTCACAAGAACACTATGTGATTATTGTAGCTAAGGAGGTTGTGCCTCCATTTTGGGGGAGCACCCTCAATGCAACTGTCACACAGCAATGCCCACTTCTTATTGTACAGCCTGCTAATGGCCATTGTTCACTAGGCAGGTTTGCTGTGCCATGAGAAGCTTATGTTCTTCCTGTCAGGTACAGCTGAGTCCATGCCATTGTACTGCTGCTTGCATAATGTATGAGTTTAGAGCTCAGCATACTTGCCTGTCCCACCTGAGGGGGGAGGTGCAGTCAACCTATGTAAACCATCCCACTGGAGGTAATAAACTGCTTTGTTGAAATGTATGTCTGTATTGTCTGCAAGGGGGAGGTTAGTTCTGCTAGTTTTAATGAGATTGATCTGATGTCAGATCCCAAAAGGGAGGACCTCACAGTATGGTGCTGCAGTGGTTACCAATATTGGTAAACACATGATGCAAAACATTGGCTCCCCTTGTGGGGATGTCATGACACTGCTCCAGGGCATTGTACTTAAAGATGTGGACTAACCTTTGGGCAAGTGAGCTTCAGCATGACTAAGCAACACAGTTGGTGGTCACTTAATGTCACCCCAAACCATGGTGTAATGATATATCTTGATAGACACACGTACATCCAAATAAGCACAACTGGTGTCTAGATTCATGGAACATGTGGAAGGATGTGTAGTCTGGTATGACTGTGGTGCTGACAACAGCCATGAACCAGGTGACCTTGACTGCACACATGTCTGCATATTCCAAGGTGGGTCACCTTCCACAGAGTGGGGTTCAGTGTTGCCATTCCCAGTGTGTAGCAGCATATCCATGATGTTGTATGAAGATGGTGTTCTCATTGCAAAGTTATCCTTCCAGACAGTGCATATAAGATGCATTGTGGTGTCAGCAGCCTTGGCCAGCACTCCAGATCTCTGGGGTGAGAAATGAAGACCATCACTGTTGATGCATTGATATCTGTTGAGCCAGGCATCCCCAGCAGACATATAATAGATCCCCTTACAATGACACCCCATGCTAAGGCAATTATTGACTTCCATCAATTTCAATGTGTATGGGGCCATCATCCTAGGTGAGGGTCAACTGCAGCTGAAAGCTTTCTAAGCTCAGTCATGTGTCTGCATATAGTCTGATGATGTATGTCCCTAGTCATACACACCTGCAGGAACTATGATGTCAACTTTATATTAACTGATATTCCTTGATTTGCGGCAATTTGTGATGTGGCATATTGTGTCAACCCACAGACAGCTAACTGTGGTCTTTCCCATAAGTAGCTTGTTGACACAGTAAATGTGTCTCATGATGTCAACACCTAACTAATAAAAGGTGTGATTTTGTGTTTGCCTCAGGTGTTTGACCAGTGAGAGTGTGGTGTATGCAATATTATGTGTACTGTGCTCTCCAGAGGTAGGATTTTTTGAGGTGTCTGTTGTTTGGGAATGTGTTTGGTAAGGTGCTGCGCACATGTAGGTTTGTGTGATGTGGGTGTAGGTGGTGCAGGATTTGAGCTGTGCATGTCAGCAAAATGCTTATTGCCATATGTAATGACAGCTGCTGAAACACCATGGAAACAAGGTTTGAAATGCAGTGACATCTGTCACACATTGTGTCTGTGTGTCATATGAGCACAGGAGTGGGGACACTTTCCATATCTCATTAGCACGTCCTGCAAAGTTAGGGTCATGCTGCAACATCCTTAGGGTTGACACCCTGTCATACAGTGTTTGTAGGCACGCTTTACATTGAAGATGTGGATGCCCATGCATGCATAGAGGACTTTTTCTACTTTGCTGACATTACGTTGGCCTTGCAAGCATGTGATGCCTGTTAAGCAACCAGACAGCATACTGGTTGTTGTGTGACATGTTGGAACACAGACATGTGTTTCAGGTACATAACTGCACAGTATGACATACCTAGGACATGTGGCAGGTGGACACACATTGGTCAAAGGTGGCCAGTCCACTGCAGTACGCTTCACAGCCATTTCATGCAGATATCATCCATTAATCTGTTGAAAGGCAGGATGCATGACTTGCTGTCAGATTGTCACCTACGATGGATCACCACCGCTGTGCTGCTTGGTTCAACAAGCCTTGACATTTATGTCTCTGGACATTGCATATTATATTGTGATGCTGCAGCAGTGCTCATAATTACCATCTTGTCAATTCCTTAGTGACATACGACAACCCTTGAACAGAAGGCATAATACATGCAAAAGCCAACTGAGTGTCCAGGTTGCTAATCAAGGCATCTACCTAGAAAAGAGTATATGAAGCTTACAGAGCCTTTCATGATATGGGACAACTATGTGGATGAACAAACAGGCTGTGTCCTGCTTCTCATCATGAGCTTCATAGTAATGTTTTGTGTGTGATGACAGACAATGTACCGTAGCATGGTATCTTATGTGAGAGTGGATTTGTTGAGGCCAGCATTAGTAGTTGCCAGGCAGATAATTCCATGCACTCCCCTGCTATCCACAGTCTTCACTAGGTAATTGTGTCCTTCCAGTAAACACTGCTTGGGTAGTGTCCATCTGCAGAATACCTGTGTAAACCCCCACCTTACCTTCACAGGGTATATGTATTACACTTCCCAAACATGTTTGTCTGTGCTCTGTACAGACACCTTGGATGACTCTCTTCTAGGAACATGATGGAAGTAACTACAATATATACTTGCACAAAGGACAACTAGCATGCAGTGCCATGCAGTGTCCCTAGATCTCTGAGTCATGTGATATGAAATGCAATGAAATGAGTTAGCATGGATATGAGTAGTAACAATGTCATACACCTACTGACACTGGACCAAACACCATTTGTTTTGGTCAAGGACAGATCATGCCTACCTCCGCTAACCAGTGGACCTCCCTGAGTGTTAAACTTTGCAATGGATGAGGAGAATATGACTCACCCCACCTACCATGGCCTGACAAGGTGTTTGACAATATTAGGCCAGCAGACCTTGCTGAAAACTGTGTAGGTTATTTACAGAGTGGTATGTCAACTGGTGGATAGGCAAGTGTCATAATCTGGGAAGATAGCATTGGGAGATCTATACTACAATGACACCAGTCACCAGTGGATTTCCCCAGACATCATTAATGGAGTACCCCTTCTAGCCATTCCCTTCTCTGAAGTCACAGCCACTGTCATTGACCTATGGCTTACTACATTTGCAGGTGATTACATATTAGGAGCTGTCACTGAATCCCAGAAAGAACCAACAGTTATCCAGGATGGCCTGAGCCACACATTCAGTTGTTGTCAGTGCCACTGACAAATAGTAAATGCCAACATCTGCACAATACTATCCTTTGGGAAGTCATCGACCCCTAGAAAATATGGAATTGTCCGCACACCGCACACAGTTGAGCCATTACTCATGCAGTTATGGACACAGAGAGTAATGTAGCTTTTGACTTTCACTCGTTGGTAAGATGTGGGGATCATTCAATTTTGTACAGCCTATACAGAAAGGTACGACATGTAAATCCCAGACTGTCATTGTTATGCTGTATTTAGCACTCATCACACCTATCATTGAGTGCAATGGCACCTTTTCTATGTCACTACACAGGCATATCTTACAACTGTAGCGGCCACACAGGTTCCATGTTAAACCAATACAGATTGTAGATAACATGCCCTATACAATCCGTGCCAACACTGTACATGTGTAGTCTGTGTCCTACATGCTTTGGAGGGGATGTATATAGCTGCAATACAGGGAGGTGTCAGATCCCACTTTGTACTGTCCATGTATCTAAGACAGGACTAAGACATGTCTTACCTATTCTACACACCTACACCATCACTGTGGTATAAATAGTACATGCTGGAGAGACAATTATGTAACACAGACACTGCACCCTATATGTAACAGGCCACCTATGTATGTGATGCACACAACTGCTGTAACACACATCATGTGCAAGTTACACAATGGAATGCAGAACAAGACAATCATAACTGGTGTAGTACAAATGCCTGTAATGGACACAGGAAATTTGTAGATGGGTCATCTCCATCACCAAGCTTATTGATGTGTTAGTTCTCAAAACCTTGATAACACTTACCAAGAGTATCAGACCTATTCATAGATTAGGGATACATGAGTATGCCGAATGATGCCATTGTCCTTGTTAGCCTGTTATATACATATGAACCTATGGAGCCATGCACCTATAGTGCTGTACCTTGCTGAAGACATATTTCTTCTGTGCTAACATTCCATCCTATGCTGTGACATCTATGGGTTTATTGCTACTGTTTATCCACTGGTCTCCCCTACAGACTCCTAAAACTGAAACATAAACAGGGAAGTGATACAGCTTTCATTGTATAAGTATACAACCATCACAATATCCTACAACATAAGGTACACAAAACTATTTGGCTTACTCATTACAAATGTCAGTATCCAGTGTCTGTCAGTAATCAGTACAAGTGGCATGGCAAAGCAGCACTGGATTACACAATTACATAATAATTTATTTAGTCACCATGTACATCAGACACATAGCTTCATTTCCCTGCATCAGTAATGAGGATGACAGGGATATGGCACAGGTATTATCACTTGCACAGGGTGTTACGTGGGGGTGTAGGAGCCCTAGGCTGACCCAATAGGTTGAAAGCATGACTGTGAGTCAGAATGAGAAGCAGGCAAGATGGGCCATGGAAATGTGCCATGTGTGTCTGTAGGTGACCTGAATTTGACAGTGGTGTGTAAGTGTGTGTGAGAATACAGTCAAGCTGAGTGTTAGCCCTACATGTGTGTATGTTTGGCAGCTTTGAACCATGCATGGTAGAGCTGACAGTTCACCGTCTCTGCCCCTGAACACAGGAACTGGATCTGCCAGGAGTTGCACTGGCACTTCCATACCCAAGGTCAGAAGTGGTGCTAGTACCTGATGGTGGCTGCTGTCTGCTGGGACCATGTCCTCCGTGGGAACACCCAGGACCATGAGCCCATGGCCTGCCATGTCTTGGTGTTGACAGCACACTCCTTTCTGGAGCACTGCATGCACTGCCACTACAGGAGTGTGTTTGTGCATAGCCATGAGGACACTCAGCAGATGGGGTTGCTGACCTACGTCCATGAGTCTGACGCTCAACTACGACCAGATGTTCTAGCACATTTTGTGTTCCAAGACAGATATTCTGTGATCTGTCTCAGACCACCATCTTTCCACTGCATCAGTGAACCGATCCAGGATGTCACCAATGCAGTGGAGCCAGTCACAGATGTCAGACTATGATGCAACCATAATACTGGTCATACATCTAGAGTTCCTTTCAGAACATGCCTGTGTCTCCATGATGGCCTGAAACATATACCAACTGACCCGAGATGTGACACCTGTAACAGGTGGTAGAAGGACAGCAGGCATCCTATGAGCACTCCTATCAATCCACCAATGTGGAACATTATCAGATGTCTGGCTATGGACAGTGTCTACACTAACTGGAACCATAGTTGCCACACTTTCCTGTTCAATGTCTCCACCTTCTGACTGTCCAATATCTGTGGCCTCCAGGCACTGGGTAATGTGTAGGCATACTAACTGTGTGCAGTGACAATGACGGCAGAAGAGTGATGTCAACCCAGGGACAGATTTGGTCCCTGAAACCCCTACCTGCACCTCACTCTGGCCACCATCATCATCAGAGTTGGAAGAGACACTGACATCAGGTTGCATAGCGGACAGAGACCAACCTCTCTGGTCACCTGTGATAAGAAAAGGAAAAGCAGTACATTAATATCTGCACTATTATGCTCTGCAGTACTATGTTTCAATATATATATAAAGCTCTATACACTGCTGTCAATAATACAGAGCTGTTTAAAACCTAACGTCATACAGTAGGACATGAGGACATTATTTTTCCCACAAACAGCTGGAGTTACTTGTAAATAAAAGCTCTTTACACAGCAATCTCATCAGCAACAATGAGGTACACAGTTAGTATTTGTGAAGACTGCACAGTTGACACATATGACAATCTGTAATGTCCTGGTAATACTGTCACATCTATCAGTGTGGTCACACCTACAAGGCATAGGTATGACTCTAATGTATGTTTGTTTGTTTCTTTCAGCTTTTCCCGGTTAGTGGTCGCCACAGCGGAACTCCGGTCCGCTAATGATTGGCAGTTGATTTTTACGTACTGGCTTGCCAGGCCTGACGCACAACCTTCAACAAAGGTACACTCATTCACGCATGTCTCCACGCAGAAGACGCTGTAGCTGAGAATCGAACCGGATGGCATCTTATTGTGAGGCGACAACGCTACTGCAGCACCACCACTGTGGTATCTATGACTCTAATGCATGTACAGTCAGTAAATATCTGTGCAGTTGGCAATCAGGCCTCGGATGACAGTTTAGGGAATACATTGCTGTAAATCTAGATCTGTAAAAAAACAGTGTCATGCTTACCGGGGCAGGACCACGGTCTTGTCTGATACCTAATGGACCTGTGAAAAGTTGAGGCAGAGGTAATGTAAGTACCACTGGATGTTGCACTATAACAAGGTAATATGTCAATATATCTCACATTTACAGCAGCTACACTGTTAATTCTTATGGTGGTCAAAATCTGAGCATGAGGTTCAAACTGCAGTTAAACCCCTCTGCCCCAAAGAACAAAGACATGACACCCATGTAAAAGTATGTACATCCTAACATACTGAATGCTACAGTATTTTGATGCTGATCAAAATAAGATTACCTGCATGCTCCTCTGCCGTGGCAACTGTGGCACTCACATCCACAATATATGGTGTGATGGATGCCTATGAGCTGTCATGTGTTCCTAGGTTTGCCAGGAATTCCTTAGTAGCTGAGAGTGGTTGTTGTGCTCCAGGCCATCTACTGGTGACACCATGTTACTTGGCTACATCTGCTGCTCTTCTGCATGCAGCATTAATCATGTCTGTTGCATGGTATCGAACCTGCTCATATTTTCTGCTCTGATGACCTATGGCATTCATGTCAACCCACAGTGCTGTCCACTGTACCCTGTTTTAACTCCCCCTGCACAGTAGGAGTTCATGGTGTTAATGAAGGCCTTCCTGTATTATATAATTCTCTGCATCCATGAAAGGGGCATGACATCTGGGATACATGTTTCCTGAAAGACAACAAAATGGGAACTCATGTCATGATCACATACATGGAAGTACACAATGTAGAGATACAACAAGAACATAATGGCTGGCAGTATCCACTGCTTGATCTCACATGTCATATCCCACAGCGTGCAAACATACTACGTGTGTGGATATAACTGAGATACTAGTGATAGTCAGCTATTCCTGTGTGTGCCATGACAGCTACTGCTGTATGATCATACACCCATTACTGGAGTTCATTGTAGTCTGTCACCTAGGGGCAACCCCCCCAATAATATGCCAAAACAACAGTGCCAAACAAATATCAGGGTGCTATTACAACCACTATAAAGGGACAGTCCTACTATTCCAGTGTGCTACATTGACAAAAACATTCCACCCTTGATGTATTGAACATCCTCTGTAGGTGTAACAAGTCGGGAGATCAAAGAAATGTCATTACCACAGTTCTAAGAAAAGCTTAATGCTGTAATCCCCATTCCCCCTAAGTGTATTCACACATATGCATCATGTTATAAACAAAAGAGGTGCATGCCTGATGGATTGAATACTCCTCTGTTGATATGTGCAGATATATAAAGTTTTTGGTAACATGTTTACTGTGTGAAGAAAGTCTCATACAGACTAGTTCCTCATAGCCAGCTGTTTGCCTTTTTAACATGCTTCTCATTACCAGGTGATTGCCTCCTAAGCAATCTGTGGTTCAGAAATGCTAATTTCAGCCAGCACAGCAGATATGCAGTATCATCAGCCAATGACATGCAGCCACTGAACAAGATATGAGGTCTTCATGTAGGTTAGAAGCCCTTTCTGATATGTTGTGGTGGACATTACTGGAGTCAAAAGACTATGTCATCATAGAGGGTAGGTCTGTAACAGCTACTTTTACATACAGATGTGTGTGCTACAGGCTGCAGTTGCTGCTGCAGGCAATAAGCAGAGAGTGTTAACACTTTGGAGGACAACAGGCTGTAAGAGTAACTGTGGGAGCTGTGTCACCCTAGTTGTAGTTGCAGAGCCAAGTGAGGGTACCCCTTCCACTCAAATTGAGGCATGTGTTTAAAATAAGTGTTAGGTAATGGTATCCCTAACAGAGCACTAGGCAGAATGTTTGTTGTGTCCTTGAGCAACATAGGGGGTAAATATAACATTAAGTAAACCAAATGGGCAACTGTCAGGCCATGTGTTGCAATGTGGTACTCATTTGGAACATGTATGCTGGCAGTCTTTGTTACTAGCAGAGGCTTTATATGTGTATGTTATTTGTGCAGCTGTGCTAATCTGTAATGTGATTATGAAATGATTGTATACAACACTCTAATATTAGTGGGGCTCATTTGTATTGCTTTAGTTAACATCCTCTGTGAATGCATATTAATGCATGACCTGACAATTTATGCACTTATAGTGTTGCTATAAGGATATGTGAAGTGTGTTCCTAACTGTAGGCCTGTGACTTCCATCAGTGAAATGCATACTTTTCATTTGGAATGTATTATGTGGGTAAAGAGTACATGACTCAGTCATTAATTGCTAGCTTCACAATAATGTAATTTAAATGCTACACACCACTGGATTTGAACCCAGGACTGTGTGTGGCAAAACTTACTGTTTGCACAGCATTTAACAGACTGAGCTCTTGAGTCACTGTTACAGCTGGTGTATTTGTCAAGATATAAGCGCACACATACAGGCTGTGGCATACTGTTTTGCATCCATCATTATGGGAATGGCTTTATATGGATGTGTTTCTCCACCAGATTCCCAGGTGAAATGTATGCTGCCATTAATGTTTTAGCAGGCGTATTTATAAATGTTGCTGTTAAACATCCATATTTACCTGCTATTAGAGACCTGATTTACATCCATTATTCCATGTCTGGCTTTCTACTGGTGTACTCTTGCACCAGACTTCAAGTTACACTCCCATTTTTTCCATTACTCTTTAAGCAAGTTGGTGTGATATGGCATGATGCACAGCTCTGCTTAAATTTCCTTAATGACTGTAACTTGCAGTTACAATATTTTGCTTAAATCACCTGTTTTACTTAGCTGTGTGGAGTGGCACATTAATGCAGTGGTCTGCAGGGGTGATGGGTTTGAACTAGGGGGCAGGTGTTTATTTTGTATATGTATATTATCATTTAAAACACATATATCAATATAGCGCCATTTAGCTGAGCTTAACAATGCTGCACAGTGTGCTGCTTCACACAACGTCTCTCAAAAATCTTTAAAGAAAAGAAAAATAGGGAGATAGGAAAGCAGGGGGAAAAACATAAAAGGCAGGTAGTTATGTGCAGGAAGGGTGAAGCTATCTATTTCTTGTACAGCAACAACTGTGTACTTTGACAGAATTTGTAGATGAATTTGGACTCACACCCAGAGAGAGGGGCAAAGAAAAGATAACTGCTTTCTCAAGCCAATTAGACCAAATTATTTGTGTCCAGTGGACACATGTGCAAAATGGAGAGCTGTGCATGGGACAATTTTTTTTTGGGGGGGGGCAGGTGCCCATTTTTGTTTTAAGGTGAGCGTGGAAAGTTGGGGAAGAGATATAGGTACATGTAGGGGAGGTAAGTTGGGTATGTGAGGAAGCTTTTTTGGACAGACAAGACAACAGATAGGGGTGGCTGGTGTGTGACACAAGAGGGGTGAGCACCTCGGATAGAGGGTGTTGTGGAATCACAGTCTCATGTGCCTCCACAAAGTAGCATTGTGACTCATGTCCCCACCCATGGGACTGTCAGCAATGCTGTGTCACTACCTCAGGGGTGGCAGTGGTGGAGGCTGGGTTCCAGGGTGAGCCTGCCCCACCAGAGTGGCCAGCATGCTGTCCATCCATTGCAGGTGGTGTCCAAACCCACAGTACATAATCCTTGCACACCAAACCTGGCAGTTCCTCATGGGTGACAACTCCCCCTCCATAACCACTCCCAGAGGGGGCACAAGCCCCATCCTGAGTTATGGAACTACCCAACGTTGCAGGTAGTGCAGGGGCATCAGAGGGGGCACCACCAGGCTTTAACAGAATATATTAATATTAAATCATAATAATATATAACAATAATAAATTAAAGAAGATAATGGGTAGGGAGGTAGAGAAAAACATACCATAAGTGATGTCACAGGTGATATTCCTAAAAAGACAGGTAATACATAATTCACCAGGTGTGCAGTGTCAGTTGTGAGTACAGTGACTACAATTCTTCTATACATGATGTAGCATGTACATACTTCTGAAGCTGTTAGCATGGGACAGTATGGGCCAAGCACTAACAAATACAGATAGACACCTACACTGTACTGTTTCACATAATGTGCATGTTATGACTACCAAGATGTTAGGTAAATGGATTTAAAAATACATTGCAGTCCAGGTAATCATGTATCTGCTAATCATGGATCACACAGATTGGGCAGTTGTATTTGCATTATAAAAAATCATGACAGTTGAGAGGTAGGTTTGTGTACATTAAGTAGACTAGATAGCCATCATGTCTTAGTTGGTAGGCATGGGAGTAGAACCCAAAAGCTGTGACTGCAAGGGACAATTGTCTGCAGCAGCTTAGAACAGGCATGCAATGAATACAGCCCTACTGCAATTATTTAGACACATTTAGTTATGACACCACAATCCTGCTTTACACTTTATTGGTATTGCTGCTAAGTATCTGTGGGCTACCACACCCATATACTTTGTTCCTGGAGTGGTAGGGAAAGAGAGCATTATGTGACTGAAAGTGGCCTGGAGACAGCCTTGAACCATACTGTGGGTTGTGCAATATATTTATCAAGCAATTACTTTTGCATTCTACAGTTATTACAGTTTTACAGTTGACTGTAGTGACATTAGAACAGACATGCAATGAATACTGCCTGTCTGCAAAGATTTAGACACATTTAGTTATGACACCACAATCCTACTTTATACTTTATTGGCATTGATGCTAAGTATCTGTGAAGTATGCACATGATATCTGCCCATAAAGTGGGCTATCTCACCCATATACTTTGTCCCTAGAGGGGGAGGAAAAGAAAGTGTTATGTGATTGAAAGTGGTCTGGAGACAATCTTGAACCATACTGTGGGTTGTGCAATGCATTTATCAGGCAATTACTGTTGCATTCCACAGTTGTTGCAGTTTTACAGTTGACTACAGCAACATTACAATAGACATGCGATGCATAAAGCTCTACTGCAATTATGTTATGACGCCACAATCCTGCTTTACACCTTACTGCTTACTGTTATTGGTATTGCTTATTGGTTTTTGTTTATTGCACTGCAGTTATCAAAAAATATCCATACTTACCACATTCACGGCACATCCTGGCCAAACATCCAGCATGAGACTGCATGTTGGGAGCCCTCTCAGCTGCAGCTGCTGGAAGAGAAGCACACCATTAGGCACACCAGTTTTGCACAGATTCAGCTTGTATTTTAGTAAAGTAGTGGCAGAAATACTTACATATGTGTGTGGGACATGCCTGTCCTTGGCCTCTTGGAACCAGATGTCCAAAGTTCCCCTCTTCCATTGCTTCAGGTTGTCATAGTGATGATGACACTGATCACCAGTGCAGGCATACCATTAACACTGGTAAGATCCCTGGCCAATCAATCCCAGGCCTCAGCCTTATATTCTGAGCCCTAGTAATCACACTGCAACAGCCTAGTTTCATAATTCTGTACCAGGACCCCAAAAAACACTCTGGACTCCTGCACACCCCACCTCTGTGCCTGAAAGTGCACACCTTCTCCAACACCACCAGCATACCAAGAGTTAGTAGGACTCCAACAAATGTTGCATACTTCCTGTCTATTGACCTTAATATAGGCTGTTTTTCTGCTTTTACACATCATACTGCAGCATTCAAAAAAACACTGCATTGCTTAGCATTATACAAACCTGATTAGCAGAGATGAGCATCACAAATACTCACACAACCGTGGTTTTAGAGAAACTTAGTAACTCGTAAACAGTAGTAGCTGTTAGCAATGTTTAAGCAGTGCTTGCCACCATGCAGCTCTTCCAAATGTAACAAATTTGTTTTTAAATTAAGAAAAACATTTACTTACATTACAAAAAAAGTTATGACTGCTAAGGATTCGAACCCATGACCTACTAAGCTGTAGGTTATGACTCTACCTATTTAGCTACTTAGTTACTATGCAAACTAGTATACCTTCACATATACTACTAAGCTACCTGTAGGGTTGCTAAGTACCGCACTGCACTGCACAAACAGGCTTAAACATAACCAGAAATAAACAATTATATCCAGTTTAGATTTTTGGATGTTTGGCAGGTATCAGTTCTGTATGTGTAAGTGCAGCTAGGCTTTGCTGCATTCTGAACCATGCAAATGGACCAAAAATATATATATATATATATATATATATATATATATATATATATATATATATATGGGTCTACTTTAAATTACCGAAAACGCAGTTGACCGACACGCGGAAGAGGGAGACGAAATGGCCGACAGGTAAGTTTACCGACAAGGTGATGTGCCGAAATCGAGCTGACCGACACGCGGAAGAGGGAGACGAAATGACCGACAGGTAAGTTTACCGGAAAGGTGATGTGACGATAGCGGATACAGCGACTAGGGTAACGTGTGAGCGCGTCTCGGTAAGTGTGTGATTGTGACGGAGTTAGAATCGGTAAGGTAAGTGTGCGTTGTTGTGGGATTTTGGGTTAGGGTGTGGGATAGGTGAGTGTGTGGTAGTGTCGGCGGTAGGGAGGTAGGGTTCGGGTAAGGTAAGTGTGTGATCGTGACGGAGTTTAGTTTAGGGTTGGTTAAGTGAGTTAGGATTAGGGTGCAGGTAGGGTGAGTGTGCGATAGTGTCGGACCTTAGGGTTAGGGGTGGGTTAAGTTAGTTAGGTTTAGGGTGCAGGTAGGGTGAGTGTGCGATAGTGTCGGACCTTAGGGTTAGGGGTGGGTTAAGTGAGTTAGGGTTAGGGTGCAGGTAGGGTGAGTGTGCGATAGTGTCAGACCTTAGGGTTAGGGGTGGGTTAAGTGAGTTAGGGTTAGGGTGCAGGTAGGGTGAGTGTGCGATAGTGTTGGACCTTAGGGTTAGGGGTGGGTTAAGTGAGTTAGGGTTAGAGTGCAGGTAGGGTGAGTGTGCGATAGTGTCGGACCTTAGGGTTAGGGGTGGGTTAAGTGAGTTAGGGTTAGGGTGCAGGTAGGGTGAGTGTGCGGTAGTGTCGGACCTTAGGGTTAGGGGTGGGTTAAGTGAGCTAGGGTTAGGGTGCAGGTAGGGTGAGTGTGTGGTAGTGTCGGACCTTAGGGTTAGGGTTTGGGTTAGGGCTAGTGGCTATGCGATGTAGTGTAATGTGTTGTTTACGTTTAGTGTGTCGGTGTAATGGTGTTTGGTGTTTTGCGTTGTCGGTTTTGTGTGTTGTCGGTTATCTGGTGTCGGTGGTTTGTATGTCGGTGAACTGGCGTGTCGGTGTTCTAAAGTAGACCCATATATATATATATATATATATATATATATATATATATATATATATATATAAACAGATATAGTAATTAATTACATCCAGTTTCTATTTTAGATGTGTAGCAGGTGTCAGCTATATAGATGCATGCACAGCTCGGCAGTCAACACTGCTGCACTCTGCACCATGCAAATGGGCATGAAAAAAAAAAAACTTTAGGAAATGAAAACACTAAATATTCAGTCACATGCATTTCAACACTAGTAGGGTACATTGCGGGATTCTTACCCTGTACATAATATCTGTCCAGGAATTCCCTGGACAATCCACAACCACAGGATAGTCACTACATGACTGCCTACATGGACTCAATATCCTTGTTACTATGGCCTTCCTTGGCAGTGTGCCACAATTAATATTTGTGGCATGCTGCCAAGGGTAAACCATGGCCATGTGCACAGGTACAGTCTATGTATTCTCTACATGGATTTTATTGAATCCTGGGGAATGTTAAAATCATGTTGTACCAGCTGGAAAACAAACCCATAGGATAAAATATGCACATATTGCAAATTTGTTTATTAATTGACATTGGCACAGGAGATATACTAATTTCAGAATGAATGGAGATAGACTTCAGTGAGGCCTACAGTTGTGTCATTTTAGTTAGTCTTGGGGATACATTCTTATGTAAAAGTCAGTAATTGTGCGTGTAAATATACTTCTGATGGATGCAGTTGAATGAGCAGACTAATACAGATTGAGGGATGTTATATACATACTTCAGAATACATACTTGTCCTAAACTCACAGGTAGGACATGTGATGAGTCATGACCAGGCCAGGGATCCCGTGTCCCTTATGGACAGAGGTAGCTTGTAAATGCCAGACCCTCAATGTCTTATTTGGAGACAGGACATCATTATTCTTTTGGGAAAACTTGGCTTTGCTTAGAAAGGCCCCATGGATCATTAGCTTAGTAAGCATCTATGAATCTAATGATTACAACAAAAGGACTGTGCCCCTCATACATAAGCAAATGAATTTTAAATTAAATGGCATCGTTGTCATGTTTAAGAAATTGGGCACACATTAGTTTGAGTTGTTATGTGATGTATTAGTGATATATGATAAACAGAACATTTTACTTATGCAAGCATTGTTGACACACTGCTTGCAAGAAACATGTTTATCATTATCAATTTTTTATTTTTACAGTCCTAATCAAAATGTTGTGAAAAATAGGATTCTTACACCCTTTGTAAAAAAATATATGTATTCAATCCCTTAGCCAGCTGTGTTGGTTCTTTATCTAAACTCAATGTACTTATACTTTGAGCCACAGAAATAGGTATACAATCAGTGGATTTTCTCCACTCAGACTTTCCAGAGTGCTGAGAGAAGCACAACGTTACCATATGTGTTTGCACTACAAAAGGCAGCCTAAACTCATTTTTTTACTTTTTTCCTTAGGTAGTAAAGCACGTCTGTGTGTTGCCAAGTAGAGAGCAAATGCAAATTAAAATGGCCAAATGAAAATTTTCATTTTCTGAATAATTGTAATGTGATCTTTAAATAGGATTCAAATAATGCTTCATGAGCCTTATTTCTCTCAATTCACTTCAGTTGCATCTTGTGCCACAGAACTGGACATCTGTGAGATATATTCTCTACAGTAAATACAGTCCATGTTGTGAAGGGCTGAGCAAGGATGCCAGGCATAATTGTGCTACATAAGGCAGGCTAAACTAATTTTTAAATTTTATTCCTTAGCCAGTAAACCATGTTTACAAGCTGCTGAGTGGAGGACAAATGGGGAAGATATTAGAAAAAAAATATATATTAGAGAAAAAATCTGATAGTAAATTAAATGCAGTCAATGGGTATATGCATTAATGATTAGAGGAATAAGTACATTAAAGTAATGCATTCATACATCTCACATGTTATTGCAACATCAGAAATGTACTTTGTGGAACACATTATCAGACTGGTTAAAGATAGATAATGTGAAAGTGGACAGTCAAAAGGTCACATGTTGTTAGCAATAGTGATAAGAGTTGCTTTTTAAACAACAAAAACGTGATTAAATTTGTTTTCTGATCACCTTCTATACACATCAGTGCTACCATGTATGTCTCACAACATCAAGATTTTATCTAATACCATGACAATGGAAAATAGCACAGGGAACAGAAAAAAATGATTTCATTGTTCACACAGCACACACAATTAATATTAACATAATTTCAAAGGACTTATCTGTCTGCCTGTCACTTTTACTCAGTACCAAGCTTCCTTGAATTTCCCACATCAGCACAATCATACACCAAAATGAGTATCAATATTTAGTATGACCTCTCTCAGCAAAATGATCTGTGAACAGGTTTCAAACCCCGCATCACCTGTACTGTTTTTGTAAGCTCAATACATTCATAAATTATGCCACAGAGATAGGAGTGTGACAGCTTGAATGTATTCACTCATTACTGTCTAGACTGCGGAGGAAACTGCAATGATGCCAGTATTCATTACACTTTTGATGGCAGTTCAATTAAAATTTGTCAGTTTTTACCTTGGGCAGTGAAGTGCCATTCACTGCTACTGACTGCTGATAGTCAACAGAGCGAATGCCGAATGGTGTACAAATGATAAAAGAAAAAAAATGATGATCATATACTTTAAATGTACATTTCAGATGTTTAATCAAACTTGTTATCATGCAACAGGAACTTGTATCAATCTGAACACTCAAAAAAGGGAAGTAAGAACAATCATTGAAGAGTATTTCCCATATTTGCCACAGACAAAAAATATATTAGCATGGAGAATAAGTGTTTAGGTTTGCTGATAATTTGACATTGTATCAAGTCACATTGAAAGTGCAACAGAAACAAGTTATAAATGTTGTCATTTTTCATTTGACAGTAAATGTTTGGATGAATGTGATATTGCCAACAGTTAGGATACCCTACAGAATGCTACATGACCAATATTTTTAGGTATTATTTAATTGTTGTTTGTACAGTTATTGCAGATGACCGTATTATAATTTTGTAGGAAGGTCTGCTATTCTTACCTGTGTTAGCAAAAAGAAAAATGTGACCTGTATCCAGAATTTAATGAATTTGGAGAATTACCACACCAGGGATGGATGACAACAACAAAATAATGTTGTAGAGCTAATTGGACCAAATTATGTGTGTAAAGACATATAGGTTATGTGTAGAGGTACATATGGGGCATATTGTTATTTGTCTACAGAGAGTACTGTTGTGAAAGGTGTTTGGAAAAAAGGTAGCAGGCACAGACATACAGGACATACAAAACAGACAGGGTTGATGATGGACACAAAGAATACCATGATTATGGATAAGTTGGTGACATCTAGGGTGCCTTCACATCTAGCTTAAGCAAACTGGAATTCTAATCTTGTCTCTCAAAACTGTCATAACTGTCTCGTGAGTTAGTTTCTTGGGTCAGTACTGGATGTGGCATTGATTTGTCAATCTGACAATTTGGTCAACAAGGACCCTCTCCATTATGTCCTCCAGCTAGGGCTGAGCTACCTGAAGCAGGTGGAACAGGCAGAGCTGGAGTTGTGGAGGTAATGCTGACAGGTTGTGAGCCAGATAGGCTGGTCCAGATCCCTGTCATGATGGGCATTGTGGTTTCAGCAGCAACGTGTTCCAAAAGAAAAAAAATTGGATCTCACATGTGACAGCCTGTAGGCAAAGAGGCACAGCCGTGTCAGCTGCATTTGTGAAAATGAAAGAAAAAGCGTGGCTTGGCAGATACACTGGCAATGATTACACCCCAAAGTGATGAAGGTGTGAAATATGGCAGCAAGTTTGTCCATTTGTGATGATCAATCTATTTACACATGTTCCAGTGTTAAACACTGACTTACATTAAGGTACTTGTTATAATGATTGCTGGTTATATGTAAAATGGTATGAAGTGTGACATGTTGGGCTGTTGGGACTTTCACACTAGTAAAATTGATTAGTACCACCTTAAACCCAATCCCGTGAGAAAAAGAGGAAAAATGTTAACCTTTGTTTACTAACTGCCAATACTACAGGAGAACTTCCTTTTAAACTGTTAATTTAAGATATACTACTTCACAAATGAATGAAGATGTACTTAAAATATGCTTGTATGTGTGTAGCTTTAAGCAGTCATGTTACTGCATTTCTGTGTAAAAGGTCATACTTCTGGTTGTAAATACATTTGAGATGCATAGAGTTGCATGACCTGAGTAATACATAATTGGGGCATGTCACATACATATATAACAAGACATACTCTTCCCTAAATACAGCTATGATATGTGATGAGTCACAATAATTGTAATAACACTATTGCGAATATCATATCTATGCAAGTGCATTTTAAATTAACTATCATCACTGTTATGTTTACATACTTTATACACTTCATATTGGACTTATATAACAAGCATTAATGACACATTTTTTGCATAAATTATCTTCATGATACGTATTTTTTTTAATGATACATTCCTAATCGGACATTTGTGACAAATGTTATTCTAACCCCTTCAGTTAAAGTATCTGTAAACTGGATTTGAACCCTATCTTATAAAATGAAAATATGCACATTACTTAATGGCACACAAACAGCACCACATCTAGATTTGAACCTTGATACCATGACATTAACATGACACATTTGACACTAATTTCACGATTTGCCACAGACAAAATTCATATTTACGAAGAAGAGGGCATGGCTTACATACATTCAGGAGGTCACATTGTGTTGCTTTAAATTAAAGGCCTCCTCAAGCCTTTTGTCACATTTGTCCTTTATAAATGTCCAGGAGATGTGTAGATGAATGGTATATTTGCAACAGTTAAGTTCATATTTCCTGTCACAATAGCAAAAATGTATTTAATATTACAATTTTTTCTGACCTTGGAGTATTATTCTCTTTTTTATGGTAGCCTGACATAAATGCCATGTCATTTGGATTACTTTTGATATGTGTTTCTGTATGTATTTCAGATGAATTATAGACAACCTTTGTACTTAGAGGCACAGCTGGACATAAACATTTAGTAATACATATGTTATAATGAGATTCTCTCTTAAGTCAGTCAGTGTAAAACCCTAACTTTTTAAGTCTATTCTCACTAACACGCCCTCAGTAAATGTACAGTAAAGTAGTAGAAGTGTGAAACTTTTAATAATTTCTGCAGTTACACTAATCATTCACACTTGCAAGCCCTTAATAAGTAATACTTCTCAATGCTCATTCTTAAACTGCAAGGGTGTGTGCATGGAATTGCATAGGACTTTACAGCATGTTTACCTTACCAGCACATAGTGTACATTGTGGTATTCATGAATGCTGATGACTTGACACTTAATTTGCATAGTCACACTGCTCTCAGGGTTGAATATTCACTATATAATCTAATCACGGATGTAAGGCAGTTGTATCATAATAGGGGGGACTATTTAGATCCACACATTTTTTGATAGTGCTATTTGTTTTAAAATACTTTTATATACTTTCAGAAATGAGTTTTTGTAAAGGTTGCTGTTATTTAGAAAAAGATTCCTTTTTACATTACTTATGTAGTAAATTTCACAATACTGCTGTTTGATGTCTGCATTGCTTGTCCATTGCAGTTGTCATATCCATGTATATCAGTCATTTCTTTTAATTAAAACATTTTGAAGTAAAATTAGAGAAAAATTTGGATGAGACTCTAAACACATGTTCCAAAAATGTGATATAGCACTATTAGCAAAGTCAGAGAGAGGTATTTGTATTCCAACAAGTGTGTTAAACCTGTGCTATATATCTGCATGTGATCAACATTTGTGGAAATCCATGTAACTTCATTCATTTGTATTTAAGTATAAATGTTTTTTTTATCATCCCTATGGACTTTTAGCAATGATTTTAATTTACTTTTCTCTGGGGCAGGTTGCATTACCTTTGTGTGCACTCATACAGAGTCTTACATTTTAATTTATTTTTTCATGATGCCTGGATAAATTTATGCATATTTACATTTATTTTGTTAAAACTCACATTTTTTGCTTATTTTTCCCCTCTTTTAAGGTTTCATCTCCTACTGAGCTACTGCACCCCTAGACATCTGTTTCTCATAAACCATCATGCACAGATGCAGAGAATGAAGTCATCGTACAGGCACTATGGAGACAAATCTCATTACTGTTAGAGGGGGGAAGAGGTGATAGGTCCTCTCATGACAGTTTCTGGGAGCAGGTATTCAACAACATCAATAATGTTAGAGGACATTTATTTATTTATTGACATTTTGTTGACCGGGAAAGTCTACTGGGTCAGAAACCCATTTTCAGTGGAGGCCAGGGGAGAAAAGCTCCACCGAAATAAAGATTTTAATACAGAGTGTATAAAGATAAAATAATAATTTAAGTGGATACTGACAAAAATACAGTAGCTAATTGGTTAATGCTATAAGACAAAAAATAATGAAAGTACAAAAAGATGTGTAATACAATAAAAATACAAATAATTTTGAAGTAAAGCATCAATTACAATATTGTGAAATATAAAATAAAGATTTTAGTTAGTATTTTTTTAGAAGTTGTAGTCAGAAAGAGGAGTAGTACAATGGAAGAAAAGGATAGAGACTAGATAAGTATATTATAATGTTTATGGTGTTTACATACAATTAAATAGGAGCAGAGAGGGTTATTGAGGTAGCAACATTTTGGTGTGGATTTAAAAGCTGTTAAAGAGTTGAACTGAGTGATGTAGGAAGGTAGAGCATTCCAAAGTCTATTTTAAGATTTTGAAAAAGTTGCATGATCTATTGAGTTTACTTAAATGGTTTCAAACTTGTTATACATTGTATTTGATGAAGTTTTAAAAGTCTTAAAATGAAAGCGCTTATATGCTTATTGGATTGTATTGAGATCTTGTTCAAGGATTAAACCTTTGTTTTTAATGGTTGAAAATGAGCTGTTTTATTTCCAGCAATGTGCACTTTTAGTTTGTGGTCTTGAAACTGTATCTTTTTTTATTCTTAACTGGTTTGTTAGTAGATCAAAGATTATGGTTTCAAATGTATGATTGCAGGATTGAATGGAATGCTGGACAGCTATTAGGTTTGAGTATTAGTTTGTGGGCAAGAGTTAGTTGGGTGTAATGTAGGTAGTGAGGGAATTCTAGCCAATTCAGTTCAGAAATGGCTTGACAGTGGTGTGAGCAGTTTGATATCCCACAGGCAAATTTGCTATTTTATAATAGCAAGGTTGCAGTTTGCTGCTGAGAGATATGTGTAGATTAGTGAAAATGGGACTTCCATAGAGGAGTGAAGGGATAAGGAGAGTGTTTGCAAGTTTTATTTTAGTTGATTTACCCATATAGACTTTATGATGATAAAGTTTCACATGCTTAAAATGTTTTTTTATTGTGTTGAGAATATGCTGTTCGAAGGTGAGTCTGTCATCAATAAGTTATACCTAATAATTTTGCTGTCTTCACTAATTCAATTTCTGTGTTGTTTTGTGAGAAAATTTTAGTCTGAATTTAGAGGTTTTGTAGAGAATAGCAGGACTTTAGATTTTTTTGGATTCAGTAATAGTTGTGAATCATTTAGCCAGGTCTCAATAGATGTAAAGGCATTTTATGTAATATTTTGAAGTTCAGATAGATTGCTGAAGGAAATGATAGCTGAATCATTGGCATATTGGATGAGTGTACCTTGTTGGAATGCTTTGTTGAGATTATTAATGAAAATATTGAAAAGTAGTGGTCTTAGAATAGATCCTTGGGGAACTCCTATATTATTGAGCATGTATTCTGATTGTTTATTTTGCCACCTGACAAATTGTTTTCTGTTTTTTAAGTAACTAGAGGACTAAGTTAGGGAATTTGGGGAGTGTCCTAGCATTTCTAATTATTGCAACAGCTTACAGTGTGATGCTGTATCAAAATCCTTGTATAGGTCTAATAGGATGATTGAGGTAAATAGGCCAGCATCCAGGGCTTTGTTCACAGTATCTGTAAATGAGAGTAGTGCTGTGGTAGTGCTATGTGCAGGGCAAAATCCATGTTGGGTAGCTGCAAGGAGATTATAATTAGAGAGATGCTGCAGAAGTTGAGCATGTATGCACTTTTCTAAGAGATTTGGTAGAGGAGAGAGAATAGAAATTGGTCAATAGTTGGAGAGATCATAGGCATTTCCACTTTTATGTAGTGGGATAATGATGGAGTTTTTCCAGAGTTGGGGGACATATGACTCTATGATGGAATGGTTAATAATTATACTGACAGGGTAGGAAATAGCCTTGGCTGCAAGTTGTAGATATTCAGATGGGAAATAATCTGTGGAGAGAAGCAGGGACTTAGTTTGGTTAGAAATGTATGTATTAGAGAGATAGGTACTGGTTACACAGAGAAAGAAGGAGTGGAAGGGGCATAGATGTTCTGCTGGTGTGTGATGGAAAGGAGCTGGGGTTATGTTGAGTTAAATTTGAAAGGGTTGGTAGATTATTGGATTTTGGGGTATTTCTTGAAGAGGAGTCTTTGAGTAGATTTTGGATGGTATTGATGAAGTGGGAGTAAAATGTATTGGCAATTTGTTGTGGGTCTTTGTCAGGAGATGGTGATGAGTTTTCTGGGGTTCCAGGATTGAGAAGGAAAGAAACAGACTTCCAGAACATTTCTGGATTGCTTTTTTTGGCTAGATGTTTGTACAGAGAAATACATTTTCTTATCTTTTAAGACTAAATTTTTGGCCTTATTTCAGAGTTGTTTGCAATTAATTTCAGTCAGTGGGGTTTTCTTTCTATTCCCTCCATGCTCAGTCTCTGGAAAGGAGAGCTTGTTTAGTATATTTTGTAAACCATGGGGCATGGTTGTATTTTATCCATTTGATATGAATTGGTGCTAGGCTATTAAGTGTATCAGGAAGTAGTTTGTTGAAATAATTTACACCTTCATTCAAAGGCAGTGTTCTATTGGGGTCCAATTATGAAAATTGAGGGTATTCATGAATGTATCCTGGTTGAAGTTGGTAAGACTTCTGGATGTTCTATAGGAGTGCATTCTGGGAATTTGAAGGTGGGTTCTATGGGTAAATGCTGGCAGGTGGTCATGTAAGGGATTAGGCAGGGTGCCACTGATGGAGTATTTATGAGGGTGAGTAACCAAGATCCAGTCTAAGGCTGATTCTGTTTGGGTTGTTGGAGCACATGTAGGACTTGTAATAAACTGTAAAACTGTGCAGGTTAATTCTATTTATATGGGAGTTGGAGATTACATTTTGCCAATTAATGTTTGTGTCACCAAGAATGATAGTTTCATAGAAAATATTGTGGTTTGTCCAGGATAAAAAATCCTCCAGAGTACATATATTCTGGCCTGGGGATATATAGTAAGGCTATACATAACTGTTTATTACCATTAATGTGAAAAGATGTAAGTAGTAATTCAATATTGCCAAAAGTAGGAACTGGTTTCTGGTAGACTCTAATTGTAAAGGAGTCACAATAAATTAAAGGTTCCCTCCTTTTTTATGGAGTTTATCATTGCGAAGGATATTGGAACTGGTGGGAGAACGTTAGTATCTGATATATATGTGTTTTTTTTCAGGTTTCTGTTACTGCCACCATGTCTGGGGTGTATTGAGAGAGCCATACTTTGAATTCAACAATTTTATTGCAGATATTATGTGCATTTATTCTTATTATATATAGGTCTTGATTTGTGGATGGTGAGGTTGATGATGGAAGGTCGTTGGGACCAGAGTTGGGATGAATATCTCCACATTGAGATAATACAAGAAGTTGATGTAGTACTGTATAAATTTGGTGGGTTTTTAAGGGGAATCTAAGTAGAAAGCATAGAGCTAACTTAAATTTAGTAGTAGTGGGGGAGAGCTTTACTTTTGTGAAATGTATGGTGCTGGATACAAATAAGGAGCATGAGATGTTAGACTGTTATTTTTGTTTGTTAGAGAAGGAGTAGCTAGGGTTGATAATCTTGGAGGTAGTATATGTAAAAGGGTGTGAGGAGTTGTAGCCTGAGATAGCAAGAGGAAAGCACTGGAGAGGGTGATTAGAAGGATAGTGAGCTGTTTGATATTGGGTATGTTAAGTAGTGAAAAGGTATGGAAATAATAAATAGGTTTTGGATTACTACTAGACAGGGAAATAGGAAGGTAGTGTATGTTTCTGATGTGTTGAGGAAACTACGGGGTGGAACAGGGGAGGAGGGTTTATGTTGTGAGGGTTTTACACTGGTTGTTGAGTAGGAGAGGGAGGAGTCACTGTTAGTGGTTCTACTGGACTTTGAGTAGGAAGTGGAGGAGTTATAATAAGTATAAATATAATGAAAGAGGGGGTGGGTGGGAATGGGGGTATGGTAGGGGAGTAGAGTGAGCCAGAGCAATGCGAGGGCGAACTGAGTTGGTAGAGCCAGGTCTCAGCAAGCGAAGAAAAACAATCTGTAAAATGGCTGTTAAGGCAAGTAAGTACACTGGTCTCAATCTTAACGGAAAAGTGACCATATTGGACTACAAGTTGTGGGACAATATGATTACAGAGGGATTTAAAACATTTTATTTGTCTTAATTCCCTTTTTTGATTTTATGTCAGGGCTGGCAACTCGGTACATAAAAATCTGCTGCCAATCATTAGAGGACCGGAGTTCCGCTGTGGCGACCCCTAACCAGGAAAAGTCGAAAGATACAAGTGTTTTTATTTGCAATACATGGATTCCATTCCCAGCAAAGAGTACAACAGTGGGCCACTAGTTATGCAATAGTTAATAGTAGGGAAATGTAAATTTTACAATAAGCATGAGAATAGAGAAATTGTGCTAGAACAGCTCTTTAGAAGTCAGTATCAACAGGTTAAAGACAAATATTCTAGAATTCATGGCATACATGTATTATCTGTGCTGCTTTCCTGTTATATGGTAGTCATTAACTTGCTTTTAAGAAATGAACCACACAGAAATGAGCTAGTAACTGCTCTGGGATTCACTGGCTGTCTTTTACTAAAAAGAAAAAAAAAAGTGGAAGAAGAGTCAAAAGTAAGAGAATGTAATTGCAAGGTACAGGGCAACCTATGAAAGGAAAGAAAATCCTGAGCTAGCTCATACAATCACTGCAGAGTTTAGGTAAAATCATAAAACATTTACTTAGCCAAGACAGCAATAATCCATGCCTGACTTTAACAGTCACCAAGAATTCAGCAGCCACTGGCTACGCATTCAAAATATTTTAACAACAATTGCTACTTAGTGTTTAGCACAGGCGATACATGCAATACAGAAAGAAAAAAAACAAAAAAACATCATGTACATTGCATTTGCAGAAGAGACACTAAATACACTATTTGTTGCTGAAGCACTATGAAACAGAGACTAACAACGAGATGATATATGCTTTTGCTTAAGGTATCTTAGATAGAGTAGAAAAGAGTAGAAAAGGAGGGGCATCTAACTAGTATATTTGTATCAGTTTAACAGACAGTAGAGTGATAAATGCAGATAAATAGTGCAGTAATCGTAATCGGAGTTAACTTAAGTACAAACAAGTAGCTATAAGAAAATGTATCAGGGCACTTACTGTTACAATGCTCTACGCCAAGGGACTCAAGCAGCTAAGTGGAAATTCAAAGATGGTAGTAGGGGGTGTATAATAGCTATGATAGGTCAAGACCAGAGGGTAAGATGGGGAAATGGCAGATAACAGCAGTAGACCAATCATATTAATAAAACAGAGCCGGTCTCAGTGAGCGAAGAAAAAAAACAATCTGCAAAATGGCTGTTAAGGCAATTAAGTACACTGGCCTCAATCTTAAGGGAAAAGTGACTGTACTGGGCCACAAGTTGTGGGACAATACAACTGTAGAGGGATTTAAAATAGTTTATTTGTCTTAATTCCATTTTTTGCTTTTAGTATTGTTATTTGCAATACATGGCTTTCATCCCAGGCAGAGCGTACAACAGTGGGCCACTAGTTATGCAATAGTTAATAGTAGGGAAACGTAAATGCTACAATAAGCATGTGAATAGTCAAGTTGTGCTTGAATAACTCTTTAGAAGTCATTATCAACAGGTTAAAGAATATGCTAGAATTAACTGCATACATATATTATCTGTGCTGCTTTGCTGTTATGTGGTAGTCATTAACTTTCTTTTAAGAAGTGAAACACACATAAATGGGCTGGTAATGACTCCGGGATTCAGGGGCTGTATTTTATGTTACAAAGCTCTATGCTGAGGGACTCAAGCAACTGAGTGGGTGTGAATACGAAAATACAAGACATTGTGCCAAAGAGATGATAAAAAATGTGAAACATAGAACAGCTGCAATTGTCTGTGAATGGATGATTAATGGTGGTGATTCTGCTACTGACCCACCACCAACTGAGACAGAGGAGCTCTTGTCCACTGCCAAAGATCTAGACAGCTCTTCAGGAGTTTCCCACAGAGTAACTGATGTTGGTGCTGAGAAGGAGAACAACCAAAGTGTGTCACCACTGTTGAACTTCCAGATATTTAACAAACTAAATAATTTATCTTGTAGATAGTTTTATATGTCACCTCTCTCTCTATAAAAAAAAAAAAATATATATATATATATATATATATATATATATATATATATATATATATATATATAGATATGACAATAGATGTGGTAGACCATGTAGTCATGGTCATGGGTGTCTTTGTAATGATCACTTGTCCAGCAGACATCAATTGCTTTCAAGTAGCACCCTGAATTCTAGCTAGGCACATGAAACTAGCAGTGCAACTCCAGGCAGAGGTAGTTCTCATGGTCAAGGGTGATTATGATGAACTGAATACTCTACCATGCATGGCTCACACCTGTCAAAAATGCAAGGACATAGTGCTAGCAAAGGTGCTTTTATTGTTATATGCAAACTTGCACACACATTAAAGATAATCTTGCCCATACCACCTCATACACACATATTGTATCCAAGCAATCAATACTGAATGATCAATCTGTTCTTACTTGCCTTGAAAATTGTATACTTGCTGAAAAACTCTTTTTACTCACACACACACAGTTCTTTGGTGTCATGCAAGCAGTCCCATAACCTCTGCCCTCCCACCCTGTGCAAATGATGATGACTGTGTCCTGCCTTTTGCACATTTCTTTGAGACTTTGGATTGCCTGTGCTGGATACACAGATTGGTTATTTAATGCTTGCTTAATACGATACTTGGTTTCATACATGTATTGCAAAAAATGTTACATTAATAATTCTTTTCGTGTTCAATTGTAAAGTACTACTTATGTACTTGACTGTAATTTTATTGTTTGTATTATTTTTACTAATGCAGTCTTTCTAGATATGAATTGTTGCTTGCTCTTAATCTTGTGCAAATGATGTCTAACACTGACCTGCCCACTGCTGACTTATATATATATATATATATATATATATATATATATATATATATATATATATATATATATATATATATATATATATATATATATATATATATATATATATATTGGTCACATGTCATTTGTCATGAACAGTATTAGGCATAATCACAAGAGTATATTGCATAATTTGACTTACGACTTACACTACAGTTGAGACGTATTTCATCTTATTGACAAATAAGAATATGAACATGAAAGTAGTCACTGAGAATTTTTTTTTTTTTATGTCCAGCACTTACTTTGGATAATACTGTAGTTACAAGATGTGTCCTTGGGGACTGACTGTCTCATGCTGAGAGGACACAATTATCACATGGTAAAGTAAAAGTTGAAAACTTTTGCAGGCATTCATTTTAATATTATTGTGTTGCTTAGGATCTTAGTTTTTCAGTTAGGTGGTAATTGTGTCTGCCATCCTTTGCCTCTTTGCCAATGACATGTTATATTAAGCACACTTATGTCTGCCAGCACCTTTAGATGCTGGTGGTTCTTCTTCAGACTCCTCATCTATATCTGCTGGAGTTGCGGGCCCTGCATGTGGCCCTGGGTACTGTTGTATAGGGGCTTTTTGTCCTTTTTTATGCTGTTTCCTAAGAATTATATTATGCAACATGGCACAAACTGAGTATTTTTTGGCAGAGGTAGCTGGGTCATACTGCAGGGCACCTCCTGATGTGTCTAGATAATGGTACCTTGATTTGAGCAAGCCAAATACACTTTCTATTATACTCCTAGTTTGAGCATGGGCATTGTTGCATACCTGCTCATTGGGGTCATATTGGTTTCATATGGGTGTCATGAGACAAGGTTCTAGTGTATAATCTACATTTTCTCCTAGATATATTTGTAGGAAGTCACCATTAGCAAACTTCATGCACATATCACAGGTGTGTCATATGTCTTAGTCATGGAAACTACCAGGTTTACCTGTACACATATTGTAGATGATCCCTTGGGCATTACAGACAACCTGATAGGTAATGGAGTAGAATTCTTCTCTGTTAATGCACCTTTCTGCCTGTTCACAATGTGGGGCTTTCATTTAGATGTGTGTGCAGTCTAAGGCCCCCAAAACCTCATGGAAGTGTGCTAAGGCAAAACACTGTTGTGTGGTTTCTGCTGTCTCCTCTAGAGTGTGTGTGAGCCAGATATAATCCCTTGCAAGTTGCAGCACTGCACTGTATTTAGAAAGTGATATATTCTAGAAACAGAGGCCTGCTACCCCTAATTTAACCCCTCTGAAAAGTCCCTGTAACTAGTATTTGTAATGCTCTACATACCTTTGTTTCCACTGGGATGGATTTTCAGTGATTTCCCGAAATCTTCAGGTGAAGGCAACAGAGGTTGCATATTTCTTCATATGTATCCCTGCCTACCCTGTGTTTCTATATAAGCTTTAATTCAAGATGTTGCCACTGCCAAATTTCCACCAGGAAACAGAAGGTTGTTCAGACTCTATTTGCCATATCATGGACTGCATGATACAGAAAGTGTAAAGCAATACAGGGTGGGCAAGGAAGCAATAGAGGAAAGATGAAACCTCTGCATTGAAAATGCAACCTAGCTATAGATCACAAAATTATGGTAGGGATTCATGAAAAATTAAGTTAGCACAATGAGCAGCAGCACTATCACGTATGCATGCTGCTCATCACAGTTACATGAATGCAGACAAGTTTACATGGAGACCAACAGTGTTGCTGGCCAGGAAAACATGTTGAGTTGTACTAGCACAAACACATGCAGTAAGCAAACAATTGTGTCTGTCAGCGAACCTATTGAGCATTCTCATGCAGACAGCAGGAAGATTGACATAAGGCAAATAATGCATGCTGTACATAGGCAGGGAAAGTGTACTGAGTATACTGTACACATAAATCAAACATATGAACACAGAAATAAGTAATTAGGGAGAGGAAATGACAAGGTCAACTATAATACATTCTGTAGGTTGCCAGAAAAGGACAGTGTACTGAGGACAATGTACACAGAAATAAAAACAAATGTAGACAGATGTGCACAGAAATAAAAACAAATGTAGACAGAAATATGTAACACAGATGCACAGACACACACACAAACACACACACACACACACACACACACACACACACACACACACACACACACACACACACACACACACACACACACACACACACACACACACGCACACACACGCATACACACACACACACACACACACACACACACACACACACACACACACACACACACACACACACATTGACTGCTGTGAGATGAGGATTCTCTAACCTATCCAGCTACACAGTCTAAAAGAAACTGTACTTAACAGTACAAGAACCACTGGAGAAGTCTGTGTTTCAAAGTGTGAGACTAGACTTTCTAGCTACGCAATCTACGTGAGACAATAATAAATGCGAGCACCAACTCTGAATTCTGAATTTTATACTGTGACTGTGCAGTGTAGACAGGATTATCTTCTCAGTCTATGTCTCAGAAGATACTGTAATGCTGAAGGTTTTGTACAAATGCATATTTGTTGATATGGCAGACTAAGGTCAATGTTATGATCTATAATACATAGATACTGCTGGCTTACGTCAGCTATGCTGTCATTAATGTATACTGCAGAACTGAGAAAGACATGTACCTACCTGTCTTGTGTATGCGAGACACACACACTTTTGAAATGCAAGATGGACAATGAATCATTCATGGATCATCAGGTTACAGTAATGGTATGTAAACAATAATGAATGGTACTGATATTATCAATGAGATGTACTCATGAACGAGCAACGTGGACTGTCAATATCAAGCAATACTTAATGTTCAAGTGCAGGAGGGATAAAAAAGAATGATTTATGTACTTCAAGGATGTATCTGATTGTATATCATTTGTAAGTGTCAGTGCTGCAGTGCAGACCAAATTGTCCAGAATGAAGTGTTCAGTTAACCACACAGTTCACCGCATTTCATATAAGTACATTAAACAGCTACCATATAATGGGGTAATATAATCTAGTAGCAATACTTATTTTTGTTCCAAATGACTTCCTAAAGAACATTGTTGTTAATTGTTTTTGCACAGATGTTGGCAAAGTATTAGTGCATGTGTGATTAAACTTTGATGTGTTGTTTGATGTGCTGTTTTTCCTGTGCTCTGCAGTTACTCTGTAAATGGAGTGCACACCAAGCTAGAGTTTTAGTCTTGCTATACCACTCTCCGTCCCCCTCCATGCTTTTCATGAAAGCTTCCTGCTAGCTATTTTAGCTTACCTACAAAAAGACTAAAATAGACTACATATGACACTGGACTTTTAGTCACTTACTTTCTGACTGTTTTTGGTCAACAAAAACAGTCAAGGTCCAGGTCTAGCCCACTCTCTTCACCCTTGCTTTGCTTAGCCTCATTGTGCTCCCCTTACCCTACCCCTATTCCCACCTACCCTCACTTACTCCATATCTTTACCCTAACCACCTTGAAAGAGTCCCACCCACTATACCCAATTAGCCAATTAAAGTCTACTCTACCCAACTCTGACCCCTCCCTATCTCCTTTCACTATCCTCAATGCACATCACCAGTATCTCCATCCCCCATTATCTCATACGCAGCTTGTAAGTCTTGAAAAGTATAATTACTCTCATTCACTTACCTTTCTCCTATCTCCTTTCTTTTTTTCATCTCTAACTGAAAGCTTACCTAACATACACACTCTTTCACATCACTACACAGGCCTAGCTACAACTTCTCTTAACTTTCATTCACATACCCCATATCATGCTTCATCTCTACCTTACAATCCATCTACTCTTCTACCTTACATTCTAAACTTCTTACCACATAAAACTCAATTACCTACAACCATCTCCTACACTTACACATCCAATAACCTACAAAGATCCTCCCCTACCCTTCTTAATCTCTCCCTCTCTGTATAATATCTCTTACTTGCAGCTTCATAAAATCAAAATATCTACTCACACTCCTACTGCTCCTAAAGTTAAGTAAAAAATGCTTTACTTATTACCTCATCCATTCTAAACCCAGTCTTTTAAGTAAAACTCTTCTGCGAGATGGGGGCATCAACCCCAATCCTGACCCCCCCACTTTTCCTCACCCCACTGCCACCCATTTACTCACCTTACGTGAACCTCCACCCCTCTCCCTCTACTACCAAACACCTTACTATCTACTCAATAAATATACAAAGTCTACTTAATAAAATTACTGACCTGTACTCTTGGATAGCTCACTACTCTCCACATATCTTAACCCTATCCGAAACATGGCTAAAACCCACATCTCTAACACTGAAATCTTGCCTCCCAGCTATAGCATCTACAGTAAAGACAGAGTCTCCAAAAAAGGGGGAGGGATGGCAATACTGTATGCCAAGCAACTCACTCTATCCCCTACCTATATACTGTACACCAAGCAACTCAACTTATCTCCCTACCTATAACTTTCTCTGACATCCACCCAGCTGAACTACTTATTCTTAATTGTCACTTAAACTCCCAAAATAATTTGCCATATCATGCATCTATATACCACCTGGAAATAACATACCCATCCTTGAACCTATCCTGTCATGGATCACACTCCATATACCCTATAAGTCAATTAACCTTGGAGATGTCAACATTGATTGGAAAAAAAAACTATCAACCAACTCTCCAAATCTTAACATTACCTCTATGGCTTCAATCAACTAATTACATCTACCCACTTAAATAAAAACAATAACAGCTCCATGTTGGATTGGATCCTAATTTCTGATCCAAAACTTTGCCATAACCCTGACTCCCTACCCGACTCCCTGACCACCTGCGTATTAATGTGCAAACACACTCTCTTCAAACTCCCAGGTCCCACCTATAAAGAGACTGCTGCAACCTTTCCTGTTTTAACATAGTCTCATTAATTAACTTGTCTAGTCTCCAACACATTCTCCTCAATAACACAGTTCTAGAATTCAACCATACTTTCCTCGATATACTTAACTTCCTAGCACCACTAAGGAAAATTAGGATAAAAGCTAACCACTCTCCCTGGCTCACAAAAGACACTCACTCCCTTATGAAAAAAAGAGATAACATTTGGAAACCATGGTTAAAAACTAAATCCACTATCTTACTCCAAAATTACAAAAAACTTCAAAACATCACCAAAAAGAAAATCAACAAAGATAAGGCAAAATTCTGCTATGATGCCCAACCCACCCACCACTCCAACCCAAAAAAAATTCTGGCACACCATTAATAAAATTCTTCACTCTAGGGGATTTACTACTCCTAACCCCTACCCTAGCAATGCACCTCAAGAAACTGCCACACTCCTTAACTCTAATTTCATTGAATCTATCCACAAACTAACTCACACTCCCAAAATAAAAATCCCTCCAACCTCTTCCAATACTACCAATAACAGTGTACTGATGACAACGTGCACAGAAATAAAAAAATGTATATAGAAATATGTAACACAGAGGCACAGACACACACACACACACACACACACACACACACACACACACACACACACACACACACACACACACACTTGACTGCAGCGAGAACAGAATCCCCTACCTAAGTACACAGACTACAGAATTCAGTATTTATGCAAGTTCCACAGCACAAGTCTGACTGTTACAAGGCTGTAGGATGAATTATAATGGATGCAGTCAGCAGTGGATAGTTGGAGACCTGCATGAAATAGATGCGTAGGCATGTGCAAGTGTCAAAATTGTGTCAGGCCATGGAATTGGAGTGGTAACTGTAGGATGTACACTTATAGTCTTCTGGCTAGATATACACAGACACGGTTGATTGCAGTGATAACAGAATTCCCTACCTAAGTACAAAGACTACAGACCTCAGTATTTTATGCAAGCACCACAGCAGAAGTCTGACTTTTACAAGGCTGCAGGGCAACTTATAGTGAATGACATTAGCAGCTGATGTTGGTGAAAAGATGCTGTGAGGCTTGCATAGGTTCATAGGTTCATAAGAGGTTACTCGGCTAATGGCCCTAGGGCCTTTACAAGCCTTGCATTGTAAAAACCCAAGTATCCTTATTGACCAAAGTTAGATGGTCATTGTTAGCAGAGCAATTTTGTTATCAGCACTTACTGCCCCTGTCCATGAGGGACATAGGTGCCATTCCTGAGGTGAATTTACAGTCACCCATCCAGTTGTCAAGGTTGAGCTCAAATAGGGTCATTGAGGAACTCTACTTCACATGGAGTGTGAGCCTATTCTAGAGGAGGGGCAATCACTAGGATAGATATCTGTCTCTCCAGCATGTCACTGGCTAGGATGAGATCCCTGGATTGAGTTATTATTGTCCCATTTGAATTGCAGATGTGTAGCATTTCCATTAGGGCAGGGTCTGAGACTGCTCTGTTGGCCAGGCACAGGTCGCTTCTCAGCAGCTTGTATGATACTGAATACAGTGTAGTCTCTCCAGTTAATGCAGGTGCTTGGTGAGGTCATACAGAAGGGAGCAGTATATGCAATTAGTGGTCTTTTAAGGGTTGAGTACAGTGAAGCTATGACCTACCTGGTCTTGGATGTGATGCCCTTATTTATGAGGTGCACAATGTAGAATGCTTTTCTTAGCACTGTGGACACATGGTGATTGAAGTTTAGATTGCTGTCAACCTGTGTTCCCAAGTCTCACACCATTGAGTTTGAGCTTAGAGATGTGTTATCTATATTGTAATTATCAGGGAGTACTTCTTTGTCAAAGAGGATGATGAGGCATTTTTTTGCATTGTTACATTCCATGAGTTTGCCACCAATCATTTGTGTGTGTCAGCCCTTTCTATAATATGTTAACATCATTGGTGGACTCTATGATTGCACCCAGTTTATAGCCATCTGTAAAATTGATAAGCCAAAGACCATCTATCTTTGTCTGGACTTCAAAGAAATAGATTCCAAACAGTAGAGAGCTCACCACAGATCCTTGTGGTACTCCACTGATAAATGGTCTACTAATGGAGGTGGACTCCCCAAATATGACAGTGTGCATTCTGTTAGTGAGACAGTCAAATACCCTTCTAGCAATGTATGGGTTAATCCCCAGATGAGAGAGTTTCTCTATGATACCTGAATGGGGATTGTGTCAAAGGCTTTGGCTAAATCAAGATAGGCATTATGTACTGGGCTTTGGTAACATTTTCAAAGAATTCCACTAGGTTTAATAAGCAAGATCTACCCTTGATGAATTCAAACTGGGAAGGTTCAAGAGTTTGAAGATCATCTATGTCCTTATGAATAAGGTCCATTATGATTCTTTCCATAGCCTTGCAGATAAGACTGGTTAGGCTTATGGGTAAATAGTTCCCGGGATCAGCTGATGGATGTCTAGGCATGTTCAACTGTGAAGATAGTTCTAGTTCTGCATCTTACCAGATTTATGTGCATTGTATATCACACATCTGCTATTAATTTATGTAGTGTAGTTGATAAATTTGTGAGCAATTACTGAGAGACCAGGGTTTCAGTGCATAGGGGAGGTAACACGTGGCTGCATTGTAAATATGTGACATATTGTTAGATAGGGCCTGCAGTTTGTTATGCTTCCACATGTAGTTTCATGACATGAAGTGTAAATTGACAGTAAACAGCACTAATACAAGATAATATTTACATTGCATGGTGCAATGGGGAGCAGCGAGTTTGTTCGATAGCAGGCAAAGTGGTTGGACATACAAGATACACATTTCCATTACCTGTTTGCGTGTAGTTAAGCAGTGCACAAATGCAAGGCTCATTGCTAAAATTCTGAGACTGAGTATCAAGTATATGAAACACACCTGCTGCTTAGCTGACTCTGTGGCAGCAGGTGTAACTGCATTGAAACATTTTTTTGAGCCCAAATCATACCAGGTTCAAATCCACGTGTATATAATACTTATAATACTTATAAATAAACAGTGATGATGCAATGATATTATCCTTTATACTACATTCAGCAAGTGTTACTGTATGTATCATGGTGGAATGGAAGGATTTTGCTCACTGCAGGAAAGTGTATACTAGATTCCTGGATGATGGTTTTTTTTTTTTTTTGTTATGGAATGATACACAGGAAAAACTCCAGGAATTCTTGGCATACAGTAACAATACTGTACATTTTTTTAATTTTCACATTCCTTTGATTTCACTAAGATTTCATGTTTGGATGTTGAGGTTAGAAAGGGTTTGACATACAACAGATTTATTTCCAATATTTATCAAAAACCTGAGTTTTTTAATTCGTATCTGCATTTTTCAAGCTGGCATCACAGATACAAGAAAAAATAAGAAGTCAAGGGCCTGTTAGTGTGTTTGGCCAGGATGATGTCTGATTCAGAAACTTTCCATTTGGAATGTGACAAGCTAATGACTATGTTTGGCACTAGGGGTTATTCCACCAGCTATTTAAATTCAATTTCAATTATCGGATAAAGTGGTGGCAAAAAGAATACAAGGTATATATTCCCCTATTTTAAATCAAGCTTCTGAGGTTGTTCCGTTATCACAAGCTTGTAAAACTGAGTATAATAGGATCTCTTTTATTTCTACGTATTCCTTGGACAATAGTGCTTTAGCAGAATGTATTAAGAAAAACTGGAATTTATTTCTTTTAAATCCAATATTGATCAAGAAAATTGGGGAGAAACCTTCTTTCATCTATAAGAAGGACCATTCTTTAAAACATTTATTGGAAAATTATAGGAAAAACAAATATTGCTGGACAGGTCTGGCACTAGTAAATCTGTCTTTTGTTCACAATGCAGATACATCATCCAGTGTGATTTTATTGGCTTGTGATAATAAGTGGAGTTCTGCATACTAAGTTTTGTTTTACTAAGCAGTGACATTCATTGGAGGTTGACACCTTCTTATTAAACATGTTGCATTATTGTATGGTTATATTTTGAAAGCATTGCCCTATTCTTTAGTTTGGTGAAGTTCTGATACAATAAAGGAATGAAAACTAATTATGCAAATGTGGGGTTTGTTCATTTGTTTTATATTTAATTTTTATTTTATATATTTTTAGTAGCAGAAGTTATTTTTATTACGATATGTATATATATATATATATATATATATACACACACACACACACACACACACATATATATATATATATATATATATATATATATATATATATATATATATATATATCAATCATATGCATACCGGTCTTGCCTAGATTTAGTTTTCTATGTATTGCAAATACTCCCTTATTATAATACTTACACAACTGTGGGATGTCAGCAGCCGGAAACTCAGTCCACCACTGGTTGAGGATATCACTTTTGTGCCTCTGTAGGTCATTAAAATGATCCCTACACTGTTCTGCAGTATGTGGGGATGCCAGTAGCACTAGGTACGGCCTAAGCCAAAATACTCAAAGCCTCAAACCTGTACTGAAAGCCTTTACCAGGAATTCAATAAATACCTTGGATTCCTGAAAAACCCACCTTTGGGCCCTACACTGAGCACCTTCTTCTTTAACTCCAGACATGTCTAACAGCAGAACTAAAGTAACGGCAACTAATGATTTCCTACCAATTCCTGTTATTGCATTTACTGGTACTGCACAAACCCGAGCAATAATGCCAACCATATATGTGCAATGTTAAGCAGACAGAAGCAGTGACAAGAAGGGATGAAATAAATACTTGAAATAGGAAGGTTAGTCTGACACTTGACCTTAGTTTGAGTGGTTTCTGCTGATGTACCTTGGAAATATATAAAGCGTTATAAGTGAGAGTGAATTTAATGTGAAACACAACAACAGAAAAATGTCTGGAATGTCCTTTATTAGAACCCAGGACCCTGTGTATTGCATCCTACACTTATGCCTGTTGCACCAGGAATGTGGAAATAACACTTGTATATTTTTCAGTTCATTGCTATAAACTGGATTGTCACAACAGTAAAAATAGGTTGCACACCCTATACTAGAATCCAGGACCATCTGCATTCCAGCCCTGCACTTACACCTGTTGACACAGGAGTAGTTACATGACAGTTCCATAATTTTCTACTTCTTCTTAAGTTCTCTGTATAAACCATCATGCAATGCCACTTAGTGTGTTTGTGCAGTGCACAATAAAAATTAATTGAATGCATCTGTTTTAAATTATTGACTGGATCCTGTCTGCAGGTGTTCAATGGCTGCTGGTGATGGGGATCCTTGATAACCACTGCACAATGTCACTTAGCGGTGTTTCACAATGGAAAACAAAAATTGCAACAATGTATCCTTTTTGACCTTTAAAATTTTAGTTACATTCTGTCTGCAAGTGTTCTGTCTGCTTCCTTTGTGGGCTACTAGTCCAGGTTTGCGCACTGCTAAGTGTCGTGCAAACAAGATAAGCACAGCCAAACCTGACATTCATTATCTTTGCACTAAGACATGCACAGCACAAACATTGGGCAAAAAAATAAAATAAAATAAAATAAAAGGGAAAAGTAGTTGAAATGAAGAAGAGCAATCTATGAAATAAACACTACAAAATGTTTATTAGTACACATTATATATGTTTACATAGGTCTGGATTTCAGCTCTCAATCCAGTGACCTTTCATAACACAGTAAGGGTGTCTTATCTCTCTTTGGCACAAAAAGAGCTTTGCAACAGGGAATTGAACTCATTCTGTATATAACCGACTGCAACATCATTCACAGTACTAACAAACCATATGACAGTTATTTGTACATGTATTAATTTCAGATGTAGTGCACTAAGTTATCACACAATGATTTCTGACTGTTGCTTGCAAAAATGCAGCTCTGTCTTATCTCTGTGTTTGTTGCTCATTCTTCTCTTATCTGACCAGTAATCGAAAACATGTCATCTATAAGGCATTCTATATCATTGTCCTTAAAATACGTGAGGATATTAAATGGCAATAATATACAGTTGTCAAAAAAATGAAGGGGAACTTAGATGTTAATAAACAGAAACTTTGAATTGTGCGCTGCTTACTTACATTTCCAACCTTGATAAAATTACTGCTACACTTTGTAAGTCTAACCTGACACACCCACTGGAGGTAGACCACTCTGCATTGCTGCTGTACTTTCCTTCTCCATGCCAGTAATTATACAAAGCTGCAAGCATTAGCAACAAACACTGAGGAATTCCCTGCACTATGTTTATAACTGCTATAAGGAGCCAAATAATTGGTATTTAGAAATTCTATTGTGTTCATACCTGCTTTGCATCTTCACCATGCTCACAGCCCTAAATCTACACTATAAAAAGGCAACCATGTAGCTAGGGAACCTGAAGGTGATGAGACTTGTTTATGTGGTGGGGATCAAAGTTGCATTTCTGTTTTGACACATACAAGTATATGTAGCTATTATTACTCTCCTTATTTTGCATTCAGCCTTGCTTTGTGTGCAAATGTAATATGTTACAACCACACAATTCCTGTTTTTTTTATATTTGAATATCATTTTTATATATTTCTCCCATATGTAGTAGTGAAATGCTACTCTTTCCGTTTTACCTGATAAGACAGAATTTGTTATGTGATAGTTATGTGTATTGTCATTTTGTTGTGTTTTAAGTCACCTAAGACTTTGTCACCCAGGCAAGCACCCTTCAGTGACCCTGAGAATAAGATCACTGCGGAAGCTTTTAGGCAACATACTGTCTTTCTGCTTGAGAGGTGAGGTGGAAATATATCAGGCAGAATGCAAATTTGGCAACATATAATTGCTGATGTGAATGCAGTAGGTACCCACAGCAGGATGTATGATCAGGTGCACCATAGGGCCACTGATATGTTCTCATCTGCTCTGAGGAGTGTAACAGCACTGGCTCATGATCACATGGGTACAGGGAAGACTTATAGACCTACCACTAATAGCAAATGAAGAGTTCCTGTCCACTATCAGGGATGCAGACAGCTCCCAGGGAAGTGCAGAACAGCATGTCATCACATTGGTGCTGCTGTTTCACGGACATCATGTATGGCCCAAGAGGAGCTTACGGATAGACTTATGTGTCATAATTGATAAATAGTCTTGTATAGTAAAATATTTATATCAATACATCAGATTGTTTAACAATAAATTGGTTTGTGGGGGAGGATTGTAGATTGCTACAGATAACAACAAATTCTGATTGATTACACATGGGCTAAGGTTAGATGTATCACCCAAGTTCTTGCTGAAAGTATAGTTAATGGACATATAAAGGGCAAAATGTTTTAACTCCCATGTTACTGTTAATTGTGATGATGTCCTTAACTGTTCCTTAAATTCTTCCAGGACCATTGTCCATGGGAAGCGTAACATCAACTGCACACAATAAGTCAAATATCTTCTTTGTCAGTTTTGATGAGCAGTTCAAGGAAATATATACATTTTATCCATATGGGTCATGTTGGTGTCAGGACTATTGTTTGTATTCCTGTTCTGCTTGTAGTAGTGGCACCACTGTTACTTTGTTAGCATAAATTTGGTTATAGTAGTGTAGCTATTATTTTTTTTCCTGTGTTTGTTGCTTATTATGACAGGTGACCCTGACAGTGCAAGTATAGGATTCTTATGACCTGATGTCAGACTATTGGCAGACTCTGATGATGATGGTGGGCAAGCAGAGGCACAGTCTGAGGTGCAGAGGTTAAATTTGACACTGAGGCTAACATTCAGCCATCCCCTGTAATTCCATCAGGCACAGACAGTAGGCCTACGCCAACCCATTGCAGTGAGCCCTCAGATATCGGACAGGTGAAGAGTGAGACAGTTAGGGAAGAGTAGTTACTGCGGCTTCACTGCCTGTTGACTCTTGCTGTAGCCAATGTGTGGGGGAGGTACCACACATGATGGTTATTAGGGGTGCTCATATGAGACCTGCTGTGCATCTCCACCTGATCCAAGTGTGTCTTCCAGTGCCAAATGACGTATATTTATGGCCCTCATGGAGGCACAAGGGCATTCCCATAGGTGCTCCATGGAAATGCTTAGGGTTGAAGATGTGGCACAAGCTGACATGCATGAATGCATCTACCATGTTGCTGATCCAATGGCTCTGATGAATGACACATTGAAATGGGCCATGCCTGTGATGGAACGTCTGCTAGCCGGGGTGGCATCCTCATGGGCATACATCAGCCACATCATCTGATTTTAGCTGACATGGTCAAGCCCAGTCTTGATCTCATAGTGGCACTACTTCTACTACACCATCAATGGTTGAAGTGTCCACACCCAGACATGGCAAGACATGGGGTCATGGTCCTGGGCATTCTCATGATGGGAGCTCATCCAGCTGACATCAGTTACATTCATGTAGCAGCAGTGTATCTGACCATGGGCATGGATGTGCCAGTGCAACTCCTGGTAGAGCCAGATCTCTTTGTCAGGAACTACAACAATGAACTGCCACATCTACCATGGATGGCTCACAAATGTCTGACATAGCAAGATGTAGAGCTAGTACAAAGCTTGACTGTGTTCATTCAGACAAATACACAATGATTTCACCTGCAGGACTCATACACACACACACACACACACACACACACACACACACACACACACACACACACACACACACACACGACTGTAACATGGTTCAGCCATGAAGCTTAGAGCTCATTTTGTCTCACTGGCCATTTGTTACTTTATCCAAATGTCTTTCTGATTCTGTTTGTTATTCACACACACACACACACACACACACACACACACACACACACACACACACACACACACACACACACACACACAGACACAACCCCACACACACACCTTTTTTGTCAGCCTAGACTTCCTTCCCCCCACATAACACCCTGTGCAAGTGATAACTGTGTCATATCCATGTTTTCTATATATTTTGGATTTAGAGATACATAACATTTGTGTTTGATGTTCAGGGTTCATAGCTGACTTAGTGCTTCATATATCTGCATTTGTGATATTGATTTGGTAAGTGTACCTTTGCCTTATATTGGTCTTAGAAAGTTACAGTTGATAGAATCAAACATTTTTGGCATGAATATTGTTAATGGTCTTTCGAGGGGTACAGATCACCCACCTTTCACTTGGGTACATTACCAAGTAACAACATGCAAGGATATGCCATTCATTTGGATTATTAAACAATACACTTACATGTTCAGCACTTACCTCATACATCCAGCAGTCACAACAGTTTTCATTCAGGACTGATTTCTCTAATGCTAGCAGTACACAGCCATTATGTAGTTGGGTAAAGATTGTGAGTGTTACCTGGCATCTATGTTACTATATGTATTTGTATAGGATGAAGGTTTTAACGCCTTAGTTGGTTAGCGAGCATGCTATGCATTGCCTCTAGCCAGTGTAAGGGCATACTGAAAATGCCTATGTCTGCCTTCACCCACAGCAGCTGCAGGTTCCCCCTCCGAGTCCTCATCTGCATGTGGCTATAATGACCTTCCATTGGTGCGGGGATGTATGCCACGTCCCCTTGTTGATCCTGTTGAAGCTGTTTTCTCAGGATGATGTTGTGCAGCATAGCACATGCAGTGAATATTTTCCTTCACTTCATATTGCAATTCCTATTTGTATTAGAGAAATGTACCTTTAATTTCTATAATTTCTCTATATATTACATGATTGTCATATACCTTTGTCGATTCATAACCAATGTTTTTATATTATGTCTAATTTGTTATAATTATTTAAACTGCAGATGTTTTTGTTTTACTTTTGAAGATTGCAAAATTATTGTTGTTAAAATGTTTTATAATAATTTGGAGCTTTTCAGTCCAGGTTTCCAATAAAAATGGGCTTCTACCAACTCAGCTTTTTCCGGTAATCAAATGTCAATAAATAAATAGCTAAATAAATAATAAAAATGGACAGTAAGTGTTTCACCAAATGCAGACTTCAAACCATTGTCAAGTAAAAAATTAGGTTTACAGACTTGACCATTGTCTGTACACCCCAACAAGGAACTCATACTTCAAATATGTCAATATCACACATATAAAGGGACAATGACAATATATTGTACCAATGGAAGATGTAGGTTTTATTCTTCAGCAAAGTAATGCCAGTTTGAAAATGCCATAACATTACATTTACATCCATCAGCCTAATGAGTAGTCAGCAGTACAAAGGAGTGAGACAGAAGGGTTGGAGACAGAGACAGATATACAGACTCATGTAAAAGGGTGTATGACATCCCTCCTCTGGGTCAGTAATCAAGGAGCCTCAATCTTCATTACTGACACTGGTGGGGAACATTCCCAGAGAGCAACAATAGATACACACAGTATTTTCAGATGCAGCTGTCTATACCAAGCATAATTTCCCTTAAGAGCACACAGGGATCACACTCCAGTCCTGGGTCTCTACTTCCTTGCCAGGCCCCAAATAAGTCTCCACCTTTCTCTCTGCAGAAAACAGTGCTCTGTCTCCCTGTTCCAAGTAGCTCACACACACACATACAGACACACACACACACACACACACACACACACACACACACACACACACACACACACACACACACACACACACACACACACACTCACCTGAGAAAGGCTGGCACAGATTTATCTGCTATGCCGCCTCCACCCAGACTTTAAGGTAGATTTACTGCCACCAGCCAGCTACTTTAAGGCTCATTCCAGGGTACCTAATTACTCTTAATAAAATTAACACTCATACAAATGGTAGTGTTAACCAATCGACAAGACTTTCAGGAGTGTGATGCAGTGCCACTAAATAAATGCAAGTACTCTTAAGGGTTAAAATATTATCTAAAAGACTAGCCGCAATGACTGGTTTAGATATATTTAATAAATAATAAAAAAACATGAGAATACTGAGGATCTACAATAAACACTAGAGTTTCAATTCACAGGAAATATAAAAAAGCACAGATGGAAAGACTCAGACAGATACAGAAAAACAATACTTTTAGCTAATCTCATTATATTTTTCAAACTGACTGAAAAATTACTGTTCCCTAGGTAAGTTACTTGCTAAAGCAAGACAAGATGAGTGGGTGAGTCGTGTTTTCAGTTCCAAAACAGAGTGCCAAGTGTGATTTGTTACATCTCTCACTAATATCTAAATACAGTTTCAGTGCTGACTACAGAATGACATCATATGTGGTAATCTGATTCTGTGGTTGCCACACTACCCCCTCACTAGAAACATGAGACAGAATCTAGCACAGATGTGTCACAAGTCACAATACACACCTAGTACTTTGCTAAGGCATATTACATAATCTGGAGATTGTAAAACATTTCCAACTCTTTCATCCTTCCTGCAGAGATAAACCAGCCATCCTCTGGCACCCCAGGGTAGCAATTACTTCACCATTAAGGACAAAAGAGTAGGATCCCAGCTGATGTTTCTTATAGGTATTGCACCTCTGTCAGCATTCAGACCAGTGAGATCAAATCTTTATGGTTTAAACCAAGTCATTTAATTTCAGGCTATTTTTCTTAAGGTTAGCTGGGCTGAGCTTAACCCCTTCCCTTCCATCATTTTCTGTTAATATATATACATTTCATCAGTTACAGTACAGTCTGACATACATGTATATTTGTTTTCTGTCCAGCAGGACCCACTATTGATGCATTTTTAACCCAAGCACCTTTACAAATGCATTTTTAACACAAGCATCTGTACAAATAAGTTTGATATTCAAATGACATAAAATTCTTAAAAAAAACTCCAGCTAGTTATGTTGGCATGTGTTACATATGCACTGCCCTACTCACTCTGGCATAGCTGACACTACCTCACATCATCACATGGTGTTGTTATGGGTCATTAATACACATCGTTATGGTGTGTACTCAGTATTCATCTGTCATGTAGAATAAGGGTGTTTTACTAAATCTTCCTTATACTCATGGATGTGTTGGCAAATGGTTATCTGGATAAAATGTAAGATATGTATCATGAAACATATCCAAGAAGTACAACATCACAATATGAAATAATGTGACATACATCTGTAATTGAACCTTGAATACTATAGTCAAAACTGAATCTTTAAACAACTGATTTAAGTCAATGCTCCAAAGAGGATGTTGCACTTAGCTACATCCAGTAGTCAAACTGTTACAGTAACTGTTGCCAGGGATTTCCTGCAGTCTGCCTTTACTCTGTATTCTGATAGCACAGCTTGTTTAAGCACCTGTTTTTAAGGATAACCAGACTTCTGTGGGTGATGTACACAACTGATCAGGTTTTGCCATAGGACATGAACAGCCATTCACTGCAACTCAGCATTGGTGTGCAATGCTTAAATCCATGTAAAGGCTGAGGACAAAAAGTGAAGATTTTCTTATGGGCCATGTTTGGCTATGTGTGCTGTGTGTGATTCTAATTTTTGACCAGATTAAATGTGTTAAAAAGGGGCTGATAGGAAAGTAGTGAAATGGGTTGGCAAGCAGAGGTGAGGACACAGTGGAAAGAATGCCGGAATTTGCATGAAATAAGTGGGAGAGAACTGTAGATATCCACTTATTTACAACATGAATGTAGAAGTATAGCCACAATTTGCTGAATTTGGACTGTCACTACACCACAGCAGAATAATGTTGCCCAGACAATTGTACCCAACTCTGTCAAGAAGACTCATATGTAAAGTAGAGAGCTATGAAAGGGTCATTATTATTATTATATTTTTTTGGAAGGACAAGTGACCTTTTTTAAATTTTTTTTAACTTTCAAAGTGAGAGAAATGTCGGAGAAGGGGATTAGGAATATGGGGATCAGGTAGGAAGTTTAGATGATGAAGCAGGCACAGACTTACAAAAAAAAAACAGACAAGGACAGTGATGGATATAGAAGGTTGGGGGCACCATAACTGGGGATAGGTAGGGGACATCAGAGGTGCACCCACATCAAGCCTGAGAATTGTGAGAATCTAATTCTCACTCGCAGATCTGTCATCACTGTCTCCTGCCTCAGTTTCCTGGGTCAGTGCTTGACATGACATTGTCCTGGCAATGTGACAAAGCATCTTTTGGACACAGCTGATTTGGACAATGAGGCCCCTTTCCATTATATCCTTCACCAGTCTTATCAACTCTTGGTGGGTGACAAAATCACCACCTTCACCAATACCACTCCTGGAGGGTACTGCTGTACCAGCTGCTGGGACATAGTTACCTGATGCAGATGGAGCATGTAGGGCAGGGATTGTGGAGGCAACACTGAAAACCTGGGACCCTGATGTGCTTGTTGTCAGAGCTGCAACCTGTTAAGGGATAGTAGGCTGATCTGCAGTGGCCAGTGTACCTCTCTGTGCTGTATGCCAGTCTTTGAAAGTAGAAATGTATGACAATAGAATATATTTTAGCCATGTAAAGTATCCCCCCCCCAAAAAAAGATAAAAAGATTGAGTGAGAAGGGGTGGAGTGAAGCTAAAAAGAGACAGAATTAGAGCCATGGCAGATCACACGATGCTATAAATTCAGAAAATAAACAGTTATGATTATCCAGTCTGTACACCTTTGCCACATCCAGGTATGATGGGAAGATCTTACTCTTTTGTACTATTAATCAAGTGCACTGCTATGATATCATAAATAACACTGTCTATAACATTATTGACATGTTGCATACAATTACAATAGTTATTATGCTTTACAGAAGACCTGAGCATATGTACCCTGTGCCTCTCTGAGACAAGCTAACCTCTCTTAGTGTACTTCATGGTGTGTTGCAATGTCTTCAGTAGTTGTAAAACACAGAAGAAGAGGCATGAAAGTATATTGAATAACAGTCTTGACTGGGTACTGTATTCTATATTATTTAATACAGATGGATTAGTATATGTACACAACTGAGGGATGTCAAAGTCCTAAACTCTTTCTCCCATTGGCTAAGGATATCCTTCTTGAGCCTTTTCAAGTTCCTGTAGTAGTGACAATAATTTTCTCCAGTGCACAGGATGCCAGTTGCATTGGAGAAAGCCATGGCTAATCTGTTCCAAGCCTCAGTCTTATACTGAGACCCAGTATAATCCCCCTGCAGCAGCCTACGGCTGTAGCACTTCACAAGGTGTGCCACAAAAATCCAGGTCTCCGCAACACCCCACCTTTGTGCTATAAATTTAGTACCATCATCTCCCACACCAGCTGTGCCTACACAAGTCAGGCAGCAACTCTAAAAATAAATTGGTGCCAAATTACAGTCTAACATTTAACAGCTACTGAGAAAACATGCACAACTATGCCAACTGCACTTGCACAATGGAAAGCACAGGGAGGCATTGGGAAATAAAGAGGAAGTTATTTATCACAAAGCAATGAAGGCGTGAAACATGAAAGTGAGATTTGCCATGTGTGATGCTCAAACTATTCACTCTTTTTTAGATATTTAACCCTGACAGGATCAATGGCTTTGATTGTTACCCTTGATGTTTTGGATGTTAAACAGGATGACTTGGCACACAACTTTCTGGAATTACATACTGTAAAAAGTTAATTGATCAATGTGGGAATCAAACTATGATTGCTTGTCAGTGCTACAGAAGAACACCCTATCAACCATGTTCATTACAGATAGATCACATTCAGTATGAATGGAGATATACTTCAAATAGGCCTGTATTTGTTTAACTTTAGGAAGTCTTGTGAAATGCATTTTCAATGAAAGAGTTACTATTACTATTTGTGAATGTATGTCAGATGGATGGACTTTCATCAGGTAATTAATACAGGATGGGTTATAACACTTGCACTGTCCTAAACACAGGGTTTGGTTATTTCAGGAGAGATGTTTTTCAGTCAACTATTCTACCCATCATACAGACACAAGTGCATTTTTCATTCATTATCATAATTATCTTGTGTTTCATAACTAAATCATTAATGAGATATGCTACATAGGGACATTTATTTATCAAAGCATTAATGAGACATTTCTTGAAATAAACATAATAACGATAGCCATTTGTATGTAGTGTTAACTTCCTAATCAGTGTTTTTTAGAAATGGCATTCTGGCTTCCTTTGTGAATATAAGTGCTACCTGGATTTGAACCCCAGATAACCTGGGTTATATCTCTAGTTAGTCTACTTACACCTTGTACCACAGACAAAGCTCAACAGCAGGTGAATGTTCTCTAATCAGTACTGCCCAGAGTGCTAATGTCTGTGCAATGCCACCAAGCATATTTCTGCTACAGAAAGCTGCCCAAATAAAATATTTCACTTTTTCCCTTAAGCAAATAACAATTTGTGATGCTCAATATTTGATGTTCTGAAGAAAGTAAATCATAAATCTGGTGTAATACATTCTGGATTCCCTTTACACTGTCTGGATTGGAACCTCAGAGAAACTATGTTAAGGGGCCAAATTCACTGCATTTAAATCTTCTGCCAAAGAAACATGTATACAGTATTACAGAATGTGCACATCATTCGCACATTAGAAATACTGCTCATTGGTGTCAAAACTATTTGCGCTAATGGAGTTGAGAAATGAAATTCTTCACTTTTTCATTAGCTTGTTAGCCTTGTTTGCATTCTGCTAAGGAGTGTGTAAATTACACAGGCAAAAAAAATGTGCAACAATTTATATTGCACACAACAAAACAGAAGCTGCATTTTCACATCTGCTGGAAACATTCCAAGCACTGTGTCTTTAAAACCATTTCATTTACACTTTGAGTTACAGTAATACTTAGATGAATTGTGGAATTTCTTCCTTTGCTGCTGTTCAGAGTGCCAGCGCCACTTTAAAATGCACTACTGGTGACATGAAAAATTAAATGTGTAAGTTTGTACCTTGGGCAGTGGACACTTGCTCAATGCATGTTGCCAATCATTAGTGGGCTTTTCAAAACCCACACAAATGAGGAACAAAGCAAAACAATTAAAAATGTCAGTATTAACAAATATTAGGAAATAATAATGAAAAAGCAGGATTATGAAGTGTCCTAGATCTGTGTTTGTTACAACCTGATCAAATGCTGAGACAGTATGCATTAACTCTGTCAGACAGCACACTATCTGGAACCGATCCCTCAACTCAGTGCAATAAAACCACACACTCTTTTGTGGTTCTTATCCTTCTTTGCCACCAACACAGGAGCAGAAATTCTTCCTTCCTCATTTGCTTTAATGTATCTAGATCAATGGGTTATTGATAAATGCTTTGCAATGATAATAGCTCACACCATTTTAATGTCAGGTTGCCAAAACTGGCAGCTATTTCTTCTCTTTTTTGTGAGTAAATTCTCTGCCTCTCAGCTTACCTGTAGAAATGCAGTGTCGTGCCCATTTATTGGCATATTTGTTTCAATGTGTAATATAGTTAATCAGCATTTCAGGCAGCTTTTAAGAAGACAATGAGTAGTGCGCTCTTAGTATAAGGATGCCAGTGTTATTAAGGTTGTTCTCATAGCTCTTGAGCTGCTCACAACTTTTTATTGTAAGTATACTCTACATGATACAGGCACTTCAGAGGGAACAGTCACTTCAGTGTTGCTTGTTGTTGTATTAAGAGCAATGAGAAACAGTTGCAAGCCATTAGCAGCTAATAATTGTCATTTCTCTTCCCTGCAGTCCTTGGGCATGTGCATGCAATTGTGTAGCTACTTATACCATGTTTATATCCCCTAAACCAAGAGATTGTTTTGATATTCAGGAATGCTAATGATTTCACACCTCATTTGCATTTATCAGCGCTCAGAGGGCTGGATCTACACTATAGAAAGGTACCAAAGAAGCAGCAGCAAACAGACTCAGGTGCAAATCCAACAAACTAAAAAAAACAGCATCAATAGCACAAGGAGACCACCAGAATGAAGTTGTTTTAGCTCAGTTGCCTTTATTATTTGCTATTCATCACAAAGACTTCCTCAGAAACTAAATACAGACAGCAGATTGCTATTATTAGTGTATATCCAACTATTTCTCTTATAGTATTTAAGCTTCTTTGTGATGTATTGCCAATATTATTTACTGATAGATGTATCCCTAGTTATTTTAAAGGATAGGAAATTTAATGTTTGCTGTTCTTTGAATTTTAGCCTGATATGTTTGTGTTAGGTGTTTGTCTTAGGAATTTTGGAATACACTGTTGTATGGAGTATATGACTGACATTTTTTGGTATACTCTAGTACTACAACTGTGAGAAGGTTGATGTCAGTAGTTTTATATGAGAGAAAGTAAAAATGTTATGACTGGTGTTTACTGCTTTCACATCTCTGTATGGTTATATAGTTGCTGATAGTTGTGAAAGTGAGAATTATTATTTTTATTTTATTTTATTTTATTTTATGTGTAATTTCAGACCTTCTATTTTGTATGTAAGGGTTTCCTAAGCTAGTTGATATGTGAAGTATTTGACTTCACATTACCTTTGTTGATTATTGCCAGCAGGTGAATTTTATTTGCTGAAGATGTATGATCAGTTGCTGTGAAATAATTTGGGTGAGGCAACCCCTTTTTATTGACATTTTTGTAGTGTTTGCATTGTCTGAAAAAGTGCCAGGAGGCATGAAAGTGCTCACTAGTTTGTACCTGAATAAAAGTTTTATCTTTTATTTATTATCTAGAGAGCCATATTTGTTTACTCCCAGCTTGGACTTTTGTTATTGCATTTTGCTTTTTTGGGAGAGCTTCATCCCCAGCTGCTTTTGGATTTGTGTTTTCTACTCTACGTGATACAGACACTTCAGAGGGAACAGTCACTTCAGTATTGCTTGTTGTTGTATTCAGAGCAATGAGATACAGTTGCAAGCCATTAGCAGCTAATAATTGTCATTTCTCCTTCTTGCAGTCTTTGGGCATGTGCATGCAACTGTGTAGCTACTTATACCATGTTTATATCCCCTAAACCTAGAGATTGTTTTGATATTCAGGAATGCTAATGATTTCACACCTCACTTGCATTTTCACAGTGCTCAGAGGGCTGAATCTACACTGTAGAAAGGTACCAAAGAACCAGCAGCAAACAGACTTGTGCAAATCCAACAAACCAAAAAAACAGCCCCAACAGCACAAGGAGACCACCAGAATGGAGTTGTTTGTAGGGCGGTTGCCTTTATTATTTGCTATTCATCACAAAGACTTCCTCAGAAACTAATTACAGACATCAGATACTTGCTTTTAAATACACAAAAGCCAATCAAATTCATTGATTAATTAACTAATTCACTTACATCACACAGCACATTAAACTCTGTTTAAAACCAACTTACATATTTAATGTAAAACTATTTTCCTATTTTTAAAAAAAAACTTTTAATATTAACCATATCATTGAGACCTGGAGAGAGATAGGAAGCAAGCCTCAATTGCCACTCTGCTTCTTTCTGCTCAACTAAATTTCTAAAATCCCCTCCCCTCAGATCTTTTGAAACTACTTGTAAAATAGAAACTTTTAACCTTCTCCAGTTGGCACACACCCCAGAATGCTTATAGTAAGCATTATTAAGATTTTTATTTTTCATCGCATACTCATGTTCTAAAATTCTCTTTCTCAGTTGCCTAGGTCGCATACCAATGTTAAATGCAGGGCAGGAGGAACACAAGGCAATGTATACAACACCTGATGTACCACAATCTAACTTGCCCGGAACCTTCAGGGTCCTCTCTACATGCACCAAAGAAATAATGGGGCCCTCATAAATAAACCTACAGGCTCTACCCCCTATGGCACGTCTACATTCCCTGTCCCCCAACTGGAATACTGGAAGCCATTCTACCAGATTCAAGCATTTGTTTAATACTAGAATTCCTTTTATAGACAAAAGAAGGACTATCCCCTAGTACCTTGGAAATATCATTATTTCCTAAAATAATTATATAGTTTTCACAAAGAATATTGTGTACAGCTATGTTGTCCACACTCATGTCCAAAAAAAACCTGGGGGTCTCCTTCTTTGTATGTCCGTCTACCATGTCCAATGTACTATGATGTTTGTTTGTAAACTCTTTCAACAAAATTGGAGGAAAATCTGTTTGCCTCCTACAAACAACCTCCTGAGCTAGTATCCCAAGCAGACTGTCAGGGTAATCCCTCTGTGCAAACAGATCTTTAATAAATTCCACCTCCTTCAAAAAAACACTGTCTTCAACTATCATGCGGGAAACCCTAATAAACTGGCCACATGGAATATTTTTCTTGATAAAATAAGGACGGGCACTTTTAAAATGTACGTAACTATTACAAAAAGGGGTTTTCCTGTGTATACCACTGTTAAAATCTAGAATCATTGCAATCCCAAATAACATTCACATCCAAAAATGAAAAATTAGATCCACATTCGCCAACAATAAATTAAAAAAAAAAGTCATGCTGTGACTTAACAAATCCACAAACTTTTGTACATCTAAATACTGCTTCTTAATAATAACAAACAAATCATTTGCAAACCTCTTTTAAAAAACAATATTACCAAAAGAACAAATATTTGGTAATACTTCTAAGTCCCACCAACCTAAAACAAGAGTTGCATAAGTGGGTCCAACTGTGGCCCCCATCGCAATACCTTTAAGCTGTTTATAAAAACCATTGTTAAAAGTAAAATAAGAATTTTCCAATAATGTGTTCAACAAGCACGTATACACTGTAATATCATGGTGGGTTAAAGTGCTATATTTACCCAAAAAACACCTGATACTATCCACTCCCTCTTCTTTAAGAATACAGGTGAAGAGGGAAACTACATCAACTGTGAGTAAAACTAAATCAACAGTAGCTTTGTCGGATAAACTAAAAGGCCTTAACTGGCCTAAAAATCCCAGGAGTCTGCTACAAATGAAGGTTGCGGCTTGACATAAGGTTTAAGAACTTGATCCAAAAAAGTGATATACAGTCCATTGCAGTACCTGAGGCAGAAAAGATGGGTCTGAAGTAGGGATTTTTTAAGTGATTTGTGCAGTTTGGGTATCCCAAACAAAATACCAATCCTAAGTTGTTCAACATATAAAAAAATTAAACAATGCGTTGTTGATATCACCATTCAAAAACAGATCATACAAAATGTTATACACAATAACATAACTTTTGGTGACATTCAACTTAGATACTTTCTTATATTCTGCAGGATCAGATAACATTTTTTCTATTCAAACATAATAATCCTGCACATTCATCACAATGATCCCCCCACCCTTGTCCGCTTTCATAAATCTTAAATCGGACCTATGAACTAACTCAACCAGTGCATTGTGCTCATTTCTACTCAAATTATAATAAACCTTATGCCTTTTTTCTGATAGACATTTTCTAATTTCTTTTTCACAAAAATTATCATCTTAATGGTATGCACCAAACTTGGATTAAACAAAGAAAGTTTTGACAAAGTGTTTTTACAACAAACATCCTGTAAAATGAAATTCAAATTTAGCTTACGTGTATATAACTTGAGTTCAACCAAAGACTTAGTCAAATTAACCCTTCTACTTGGCTGAAAATTACAACCGAGTTATAAAACATTTTCATGGTCTTCAGTTAAAACAAAGTCTGAAAAATTAAATACTGAAATGTTACCATTCAGAAAAGGAGAAGGGGAATGTCTTACTTGTGCTTCTTGCTCCTTCCCCTGCTCCATGTTTGATAACCCTTGCTCAGAATCTGATTCCTGCTCCCTGACCTAAAAATTCCTTTTTGTAAAAAAACTTTGTTGCTAGAATTAGTAGGATTATATTTGTTATTAGCTCCCACTGTAGCATTCGCTGAAGTAGATCCATCGCATATAGGTTTTGTTTGGACATGAGTGTGGACAACATGGTTATACACAATATTCTTTGTGAAAACTAGAGAATTATTTTAGGAAATAATGATATTTTCAAGGTACTAGGGGACAGTCCTTCTTTTGTATATAAAAGGAATTCTAGTATTAAACAAATGCTTGAATCTGGTAGAATTGCTTCCAGTATTCCAGCCGGGAGACAGGGAATGTATAAGTGTCATAGATGTAGAGCCTGTAGGTTTATTTATGAGGGTCCCTTTATTTCTTTGGTGCATCTAGAGAGGACCTTGAATGTTCCGGGCAAGTTAGATTGTGGTACATCGGGTGTTGTATACATTGCCCTGTGTTCCTCCTGCCCTGCATTTAACATTGGTATGCCACCTAGACCACTGAGAAAGAGAATTTTAGAACATGAGTATGCAATAAAAAAGAAAAATCTTAATAACACTTTTTATAAGCATTCTGGGGTGTATGCTAACTGGAAAAGGTTCATTTTGTTTCTATTTTACAAGTAGTTTCAAAAGACCTGAGGGGAGGTGATTTTAGAAATTTAGTTGAGCAGAAAGAAGCAGAGTGGCAATTCAGGCTTACTTCTTATCTCTCCCCAGGTCTCAATGATATAGTTAATATTAAATGTTTTTTTGAAAAATAGGAAAACTGTTTTACATTAAATATGTACATTGGTTTTAAACAGAGTTTAATGTGCTGTATGATGTAAGTGAATTAGTTAATTAATCAGTTAATTTGATTGGTTTGTGTGTATTTAAAAGCAAGTATTTGGTGTCTGTATTTAGTTTCTGAGGAAGTCTGTGTGATGAATAGTGAATAATAAAGGCAACTGCACTAAAAACAATTCCATTCTGGTGGTCTCCTTGTGCTGTCAGTGCTGTTTTTTTGGACAATAGAAAGGTAATAGTTTATCTATGGATGATAAAGTAGGGTACACTGTGTGGATACAGACAGAGCAATACTGATAGTTACTTGGAGGGGATTGCTCAACAAATCACTGCACTATTTCATAAGTTATGTTCTTCCTCTCCACAAACTAATATGTTCCTATTCAGATTGTATGTCAATATGCAAGGGAACAAGAATTTTGCAATGTATGCAATTTTAAAATTCCACTGCTGGTATACTGCACATATGGCAGTTCTTGCCTTGCTGTCCAAGTTATTATGGTTTCCTCACATTATTGTGTTACCATTTGCTAATGTATGACTGCCTCCACCATGTGCATGACTCATTGGATAAGATGAGTGATAAACTGGTTCAGGCAGTGTCTGTGATGGTACATTTCCTGGGGAAAGGCCTGCATCCACATGTCTTCTTTGTCATCCTTGGCCTACTGCATCCCCCTTCCCCACCCAATGAGAATGATGATGACCGTGCTATAGGCTTTGTTCATTTGGGTTTGACTTAGGGTTACATATATATGTCTGATGCTCAGAGAGATCATGATTAAATCAAGTCTAACATTATGCAGACAGTTTAGTTTCTTAAACATCTGTTTGTACACTACAGGTTCTAGACTTTTCTTGACATTACTGCAATTATGAATCATGTGCTTTAGGGCTGTCTCTGTCTGATGCTATCTGTACACAGACATTACATGGCTAAGTAACACCTGTGGACATTGGATAGCATCACTTTTAATATTTGCAAATACTTATGTTGTTGCATGTATTTTTTCACTGGTGAGTGTTTGTGCTATCATTTGCCTTTTAGTTGCTGAGTGTGTGCACTGACCTTTGAATCTTAGGTGGTGTGTATGTATGTGCTATCCTTTGCCTCTTAGCCAAGGCAAGTGTATATTGTGCATGCCTTCATCTGCTGGCTACCTCTGCAAATGGAGGTTCTCCCTCAGAATCCTCATCTGTATGTAATGGAGATGCTACCCCTGCCTGTGGTCCAGGAATGTGTCATCCTGGCCCTTTTTGTCCCTGTTGAAGTAATTTCCTAAAGATGATATCGTGCAACATGGCACAGAATATGAGTTTTGCACAAATGTCTGGGTGTTACTGCAGAGCATCTCCTAATGTGTCTAGACAGTGGAAATGTGTCTTCAGCATGCCAAACACATACTCTATGAAGTTTCTAGTTTGAGCATGGGCATTGTTGTATCCTACTTCTGTGGGTATGTGTGCATTTCTGATGGGTGTCATGAGCCATGGTTCCAGTACATAATTTACATCAACCAGGAGATGGCCTTGTGGAGCATCAATCCTAGAAAGCCTTTTGTATATGTATGAGGTGTGCCATATGTGTGATTCAGGGTAACTGCTTGGGTTATCTGCACAGATTACGAGGATGATCCCTCGAGTATTGCAGACAACCTGGAAATTGATTGAGTGGAACTCCTTCCTGTTGATGTATGTCCTTTCCTGTTCACCAGGTGGGACTTTTATTTCAATGTGAGTGCAGTCTATGGCCCCAAAATTTCAGAGAACAGCACAAAGTTCCTACATTGCTCTTGCTCTCTCCTCTGGTGTGTGTGGAAAATAGATGTAATTCCTTGCATGTTGTAGCATAGCATTAACATATTAGTGAAATATTCTCGAAGCTGAGGCCTGTGACACCCCCTGGTATATCCCTTGTGGGTCTCTGTAATGTGCCAGTAGCTAATATCCTTAATGTTACACATATTATAGTTTTCACTGATATAGATTTCCCCTGAGTCTGAGGTGAGGGCAGCATAGGTTGCAGAGTTCTTTTAGTGTTTCATTATCAACCCTGTATTACTCTACTATTTCAATGTCATGCAGTTCACAATATCTTAAACAGGGTCTGAACACCCTTCTTCTCCTTGGACTATGTCTATCAGCAACATCAGCGGCATTGATCTGAGCTTGTTGCACATACACATGCAGGAGAGAAGCAGCAGCCCCTAATATTGCTTTGTTTTGTAGTATGATGGAGATTGTATTCCAGTATGTTTTGGAGTTCATGGCAAGGGGCTATACCATCTCTACATGGTTATTTTATAGCTTCCTGAATGTCTCTGCCATATTAGACTGGTTCATTAGCATGTAATTCAACTGCTAACACTTTCCTAAGCATGCTCTGCTGTTTACCATTGTTTGGAAACTCTACATGATGTGTAGAGCCATTTAATGAATGCAAAATAGCAAGCTGTCATGTGCATGTCACAGTACGGAAATTAGCTGTTCATGAATCAAGCCCTATATTAATCGGATTACTTTACCTTTGCAAAATATATAAACTTATGCAGCATATTGAAATATTTGTTATGCATTTTTTCATGTAGATCACAAGCTGTCAGCTTTGATTAATCAGATACTTAGGAACCTAGTGAATACACAATTTGTTGTTAGAAGAATAATGAAAGATTTGTCTTTCTACATATTACAGCTTCATATCCTCTATAGAAATGTCAACATTCACGCTGCACACTATACTTTCACCAGAACACTAGTGTTCTATATGACATACATATTACAGCTTCATATCCTCTATAGAAATGTCAACATTCATGCTGCACGCTATACTTTCACCAGAACACTAGTGTTCTATATGACATAGATATTACAGCTTCATATCCTCTATAGAAATGTCAACATTCATGCTGCACACTATACTTTCACCAGAACACTAGTGTTCCATATGACATACATAATACAGCTTCATAATGTCAACATTCACGCTGCACACTATACTTTCACCAGAACACTAGTGTTCTATATGACATACATATTACAGCTTCATAATGTCAACATTCACGCTGCACACTATACTTTCACCAGAATACTAGTGTTCTATATGACATACATATTACAGATTCATATCCTCTATAGAAATGTCAACACTCACGCTGCACACTATACTTTCACCAGAATACTAGTGTTCTATATGACATACATATTACAGCTTCATAATGTCAACATTCATGCTGCACACTATACTTTCACTAGAACGCTAGTGTTCTATATGACATACATATTACAGCTTCATATCCTCTATAGAAATGTCAACAATCATGCTGCACACTATACTTTCACCAGAACACTAGTGTTCCATATGACATACATATTACAGCTTCATATCCTCTATAGAAATGTCAACAATCATGCTGCACACTATACTTTCACCAGAACACTAGTGTTCCATATGACATACATATTACAGCTTCATACTGTCAACATTCATGCTGCACACTATACTTTCACCAGAACGCTAGTGTTCTATATGACATATATATTACAGCTTCATAATGTCAACATTCATGCTACACACTATATGTTCACCAGTACACTAGTGTTCTATATGACATACATATTGCAGCTTCATAATGTCAACATTCATGCTGCACACTAAACTTTCACCAGAACACTAGTGTTCTATATGACATACATATTACAGCTTTATATCCTCTATAGAAATGTCAACAATCATGCTGCACACTATACTTTCACCAGAAAACTAGTGTTCTATATGACATACATATTACAGCTTCATAATGTCAACATTCATGCTACACACTATATATTCACCAGTACACTAGTGTTCTATATGACATACATATTGCAGCTTCATAATGTCAACATTCACGCTGCACACTATACTTTCACCAGAACACTAGTGTTCTATATGACATACATGTTACAGCTTCGTATCCTCTATAGAAATGTCAACATTCATGCTGCACACTATACTTTCACCAGAACACTAGTGTTCTATATGACATACATACTACAGCTTCATAATGTCAACATTCATGCTACACACTATACGTTCACCAGTACACTAGTGTTCCATATGACTGTAGGTACATTCAGTAAAGGAATACATTGTTCAAGTTGTAAGACAAAGCTGGATGTATACTACATCAACCCAGGATAACAAAATCCAATATTTTATACCTTGCTTAAAATTTTGATTTTCACACAAACATTAATAAAAGCCGGGGTAATTTGCTCCTAGCTTTTAACTAAATTTACTATACAAAATCTGCCCCATCTCATGGTACATTACATAGCAATCCAGGAAGATTTGTTGTATAGCATTTGGTCTGCTAGGATGACTTTGTATGGTAATCTCTCTCTCTCTCTTTCTCTCTCTCTCTCTACACTGGATATCATTATAGCTCTAATTATACAGCTGATGCCTTTGTGAGTAGAAGACCCACTTACTGACAATTAGGATAACTGCCAATTTGCCACTTGGATATAGGAAAGGTATGCTGACTGTACACAGGAAGCAACTTAGTTGAGAAAGAAGCTGGAGATGTTGGTGGTGCTAGGCAGCAGTGCTAACCACTGACACACTGTATTGTCAAACTGACTCCCAGCAATGCAAGTAACATCCCGAAGCATTGAATCAAACAAAACCCCTCAGTTCTTTCTTCCACATGATGTGGAATGATGCATGATATTTGTTTCTCAGTAACATGCTACTCTTCATATTAGAATATTACCTTCTGCATCTAATGTCAGAGAAGCACAAGCACTTCAAATACCAGTTGCAGGTTCACTGCAAATTTAGTGATCTGGTTACATTATAATGACAGACAGCATTCTTAGATGAGTTGGGAAATGATGGTTTCAAATACCTTTGAAAAGTAAAGGAGCAAAGTACCAGCAGCTACTGTGGTTATGTCCACTGTACATCTTTTCTCTTACATGATGAAGAAATACATTATCTCTGTGATAAACAGTGAAAGCAAACTAATGGCACATATAGAAACCTAGGAGCAGATATGATGAACAAAAAACATGAATACTATTAATCACTGCACTGTTTTATAGTTGTCAGCGGCTCAGCAGGAAGTTGGTCTGGCCTTTGTTGCTGGAAGACCAGAACACTCGTTGGTCAGGTCAGACCATAAGCTAATCACCCTTAACATCCACATCCCCCCCACCCCCCAGTAAGGAAACCTCCATAAAAAACTTCTCCAAGGCCAACTTCATGCTACTCAAGTCAGAAGTTACAAACTTCATGACACCCATGCAGATGGGAACTGAAAGTTCGACTGCTGAGTCCTACACTAAGGCACTATATGAGCACATCCATTCATGCATGAATCATGCCATTCCAAATAGAACCAATATGCTCTCCTCCAAAAAAAGGAAGCCAATCTGGTGGTCCCCTGCCATAAACAAACTTTACAACAAAATGAAAAAAACTGTTGCAGAAAAGAGGAAAATCCCATGATGCAAAAAACTCCCTTACCAGCCTCAGTAAGAAGCTGAGATCCCTCATAAAATCTTCCAAAGCTAGTTACGAAAATAAAATTTCCAAAGATTCCAAATAAAACCACAAGGCATTCTATAACTATGTCAAGAATCCAAACGGCAATGCTCAGACCTGCTCTGAGCTACAACAGAATGGCATTAAATATACTGATCCCAAGGATATTGCCAATATCCTGGCAGATCGATTCAGTGCCAACTTCACCCCCTCTCACACCCTAAATGGCCCATCTCAATACTGGAAGATTGCCAAATTCTGGTAATAATGGCCACACAGGTAAAAAAACGCACTCTCCAAAGCTAAGAATACAGCATCCATGGGACCAGATGACATCCCGGGATGTGTACTACATGAACTACAAAATGAACTGGCACCTCACCTAAGTGTCATGTTTAATCATACCCTCACCTCAGGCTTCATGCCCACTGAGTGGAGCACAGTTACAGTTATCCCCCTCCACAAGGGGGGATCCACCTTGGATCCCGAGAACTACTGCCCCATCAGTCTGACAAGCCTGATCTGCAAGGCCATGGGAACGTATTATCATGGAACATATAAACAAAGACATTGGCAACCTTAAAACACTGGACCCCACCCATTTTGGGTTTGTGAAGGGCCGATCTTTTCTCCTGAACCTTATTGACTTCTTCGAATCAATCTCCAGAGCCCTGGATGAGGGTAAGGCTGTCCACACAGCCTATCTGGACCTCGCCAAGGCCTTTGACACCATCCCCCACTCTGGAATCATAGATAAACTTACTAAGCTGGGCATTAATTCTTACGTCACTCGATGGGTTGCCAACTGGCTTACTGATAGAACCCACACTGTAAAAATAGCTGACTCCAAATCCAGCTCCTGACAACTGACAAGTGGAGTACCTCAGGGTTCAGTCCTGGAACCTCTCTTTTGGCATCTACTTTTCTGAAGTGCAGGCCAACACTAAGGGACTCTGGCTACCAAAGTTTGCAGATGACTGCAAACTGGGAGCCATTATTGAATCCCCAAATGATGTGGATACTCTACAAAAGGGCCTTACAGAAACAAATGCTTGGTGCCAGAGCCATGGGCTCAAGCTCAATGCCAAGAAATGTATAGTTATCCCCTTTGGGAAAAAACATGTAACCATGAATTATCACATAGGTGGCAGTACACTAAACACTGAAAGTGTGATAAGAGACTTAGGGACACAGGTGGACAGTGGTCTCACCTTCAATAACCACATCGCCACAACAGTCAGGAAATCCTTCGATGTGGCACACTTCATCACTAAGGGCTTTTCATCCAGAAAAAATGAGGTCATTGTCCCACTGTACTCATCCCCCATTAGACCCATTATAGAATACAACACCCCATTTGGTATGTACCTCTCAAGACATCTGCAACAACTGGAAAGGCCACATAAATACCTCACTAAAAGAATCACAGGCCTAAAGCAAATGCCCTATGCTAACCACCTTAAAAAAACTCCAGCTATACTCAGTCGCGTATTGTCTACTCCAAGGTGATCTCTGCTTAACATACAAGGCCATGTCAAACCCTAAGCTGTTGGACATGCTACACTTAAAGAAATCCCAGTCCCTCAGTGCCACATGCTCCAGGGATCTAAATCTTGTCATCACAATAAACAAAACATGCTGGAGGGATAGATTCCTGACTCAGAGACTCCCCAGACTCTGGTTTAGACTGCCCATACATGTCAAGCAGAGTGCCTCTTTGGCTCACTTCAAAAGGAACCTTGATGATTGCATGGGAGAAAGGAAATTCACCTAGGAAATCATGTCAGTCACCCTGCTAGACAGGGGTCCAGGGAAGTAAATAGTGTGGGAAGAAATAGCCAGGGAATTGTTATGGCTAGACGTGTATAGGCCCTAGGGCCGATAGCCTAGTACCATCCTATGAACCTATGAACTGTGAGTTATATACTCACATCGGGTATTTGGATTAATTTTCCAGTACTGACAGTGCAGTTCAAAAAAAGGGGATGCTGCACTCCTAAGTGTACCATCTTCCTGAGAAGTTGGTGACAACTAAAATGGATGTAAAGATCCCATGGCACTTATTAAAAAAACGAGTGGAGGAAGTTCTTCTTTGCCCTGTCCAAATTTCCCCTAGTCAGTATGAATACAGCTGATGTCTCCCCAGTAAGGCATCCTTTAGCCTAGTAGAGTTAACCCAGTCTAAAAGTGTAAGGAAATAAGTAAATGAATGCATAAAAATATTTTGCATATTCAGAAGGTAAGGTTATAATAAGCAGTTGGACCTGGCAGCCCTTTACTCCTGTCTTTTTGTGTTGATACGCTAGTTACAGATTTACAATCCAATTTAATGATTTCTTCTGTTATATGCTTCCTCTGTCCCTAAAGCAAATGTGCAAATGACTTTCAAAACAGTTAATATTCTAACAATTTTCTTAAAAAGGACAATGCAACTGAACTTTTTGCTGCACTCCCTGAATATATTCAGGATATACGTGTATGCACATACCACATACACACACACACACACACACACACACACACACACACACACACACACACACACACACACATGCATATGCACACACATGCATGTGTGCACACACACAAACACTCATATACACATGAACCTCATAATTCACTTTTATTAACAGAAAAAAAATCAATTTTATTTTAATAAAGGAAAACACTTTATAAGATAAATAATAAGTGCATCACAAAATAGTAATGACCTTGATTTTGTGTTTTTATGCCATTTAATTAGTTAGCTCATTAGTTTATTTTTAAACATAGCTACTTATTGGTAGAATGATTTACCTGCATGACTTCTGTGCAGCTGTGAAATGCCTGTAGATAGCTAATAAATCAACCACTGATTAGTTTGTCAGACTTTATTGTTACCTAGACAATTACCTTTCAACATTTAAATCCTCAGATATTTACAACAATCTTTGGGTAATGAAAGTATGCCATGATTGTCCAATATAATCTCCAGTGTCAAGCAGTTAATTAATCTCTGTCACAAAATGACATTAAAGTGTTAAAAGCACTTTTAATATATATTCTGTATATCTGAAAGCCATATTATAATTATGGCTAACTTTCTGTCACATGTGCATCCTCAGAGCTCAGTAATAGCTCATTAAAAGTAAGACATATACACAAACATCTTTCATACTGGATAGTGCCCATTTCAAAGTTCAAATTGCTGATATCAGCAGATTTTAATATAATGAGACCAGCAATGCTGTGGAATGTTGCATTGTTGCCAGCATTTTATTACAGTAAGATGGCTTTCTTACTTGTCTGATAAATCAGCTGACTGACATAAGAGATTACTTTGTATTGCTATATGCTTTATCATTTAAAATACAAAGTATACAAATTTTCTTTAAAGTACAGAAAAGTGGATTGTAGTGGTAGATAATGACAATTTATTCATCTACACAGTCCATTTTACCATGTATCTAAGTGGTAGTTAATAAGCAGGAAGTTCTTATTTTTAAAACAGTCCACTGAGATGACCTTAAAAATTGAAACGTCACTAAATAGTTTAATGAGTGGGTGTAAACTTTGCCATAGATAATATCTAGACCTATAGCTCACTATAGTATCTATAAAGACTGAATAGTGTAGGAAAATATTCCAAGTACAGTATCTCAAATACTAGAGATATAAGGAGGTATACTGCACTGTTATTGTCTGGGACAACAGTCTTGTAATCTTTCTCTGGAATAACATCAGTGAAAATTTTGGTTTGCTTTTGGATTTGAATTCTTATTCTGCCTGTGAAATGCATTTGCCTGGGAGCAGTTTCTGGGTGGGCAAACAAAAAGCTAACAGTTACAAACGTACATGACCTTCATATCTGATATGGCCAACTACTTGTTTTAAAGTATGGAATTCTTCTCCAAAAACTGAATTGTAACGTGGGCTAATGTGCCTCTATATTATCTTCTGCTTTTTAGAATGTTACTGCAGGACTTCTGATTAAGAAATTTAGTAATTAGAGCTGTTATAAAGCTTATGCATTCCTCTCCCAGTTCAAAGTTTTCTAGTTGTGGTCACTTTTAAATTTGATGTATTTCCACTTCTGCCCACATTTGAAAGCAGCTTCAAAATGTGCAAGTATAATGGTTCTTGGAACAAGTCTACCTGACTTTTTCATGATACGTCATCTTACATTGCATATTTCTTGAACAGACATTTACAAATACAATCATTAACATGGAGTAAATTGCTCATTTTGTTCATAATAAATGTCAAAATACTGTAGTTGTTATAGAGTGAGTTGAAGTTTCACTGCAAATATCCTCTTATCCTTAGTTTGAGACACATAATGTTTACTGTTGGATATTATAATGTAACTGCTGTTATTACTGTTAAAATCGTTGTGCAATTTTCAGCAGCTTTTACTGCTGTATAACTTTTATGCATTCATTAAAATGGTCTATACTAGCAAGGGATCCTGCCAACATCTAGCTTTTTGCCTTTTTTATTTTTCTGTTCTGTTTATTTATTTAATATTTGTTTACCAGGAAAGTCCAACTTGGAACAATGCCAATTTTCAGCAGAGGCCCAGAGAGAAATTCTTCAGAAGCAGGTCTTTGAAATATGGGAGGAAATCTACACAAATACAGGGAAGAGATGCAGACTCCACACAGAAGGAACTCTAGCCAAGAACTGAACTGAAAAACCTCTTGCTGTGAGGCAACAATGCTACCACTGCACCACTGCGTTGTCCACTGTTCTTATTGTTTTTCCTTCAAAGTTCAATAGAAGTTGTTATAACAAAACTAATATTTCTGTAATTTGGAGTGGAGATAGATTTAGTGCTTTAACAAAGTCAAAATCTGTGTTGTCACTGGCATGTATCTAGTATAACAATGCTTATTAGACAATTATAGTGTGTGTGTGTGTGTGTGTGTGTGTGTGTGTGTGTGTGTGTGCGTGCGTGTGTGCGTGTGTGTGTGTGTGTGTGTGTGTGTGTGTGTGTGTGTGTGTGTGTGTGTGTGTGTGTGTGTGTGTGTGTGTGTGTGTGTGTGTTAGAGCGTGTGTGTGTATATGTGTGTGTGTTTCTGTGTGTCTATGATTATGAAACATGTTGGAATACTGTGGGCTGTGGACTTTGGGAATGTGTTTTGTAATAACTTACACAGCCACAAGTCCATGTGTCACAAAGTATATTCTAATTCCCATACCTCACAATGCTAAATATTTCATTTATTATACTGCAGATGCAGGTTGGAAGGTTTGGAGACAAAGCCAGAGGGGCAATATTACGTTGGTTTGGACATGTGCTGAGGAGGGATGCAGAGTATATTGGGAAAAAGATGCTAAGGATGAAGCTGCCAGGTAACAGGAAAAGAGGAAGGCCTAAGATAAGGTTTATGGATGTGGTGAGAGAGGATATACTGGTGGTCGGTGTGACAGAGCAAGATGCAGATGACAGGAGGAAATGGAAACAGTTGATCTGCTGTGGCGACCCCTAACGGGAGCAGCCAAAAGAAGAAGAAGAAGAATACTGCAGATGCCCACATACTCCATATATGATTTTTTCATTTTTGTTTCCATTCATTTACTGCATTTAGATTTGCACTTTTTTAGTGTAGATATGCAACTGAGGTAGATTTATTAAGTTTTTTTAGTAGAAAAGATGTAACTATATCAGGTTATCTTAGGTAACATTTCACTTTTAGGAGTCAGTTTCCAAACAATTGGTTTTAACATGCCAAAAGAATGCAATGATATCAGGTTACCTTAGGTAAGATTTCACTTTTATGTGTCATATTACAAAAAGGGTCATGGCAGCATAGCAAAGGGCCTCTGCTATAATGCAGTGCAAGCCTAAAAAGTACAGTTGTGTAAAATCTTAACATAACAGTAGATGTCAATTCTTCACAGACAGGATTCCTTGCCATGGAAGCCCAACATTGGCCAGTTTATCAAAGCCTATTGATGCTTTAAGGTACGCAGAATGTCACATAAACGTTCTTTGTGTAGCATACAACATAAAGATGACATTCAGGCATACCTACTACAGAACTGATTGCCCCATAGGAGCACAAGTCCAAGAAGCCCATGAGGTAACCTGTACATCCAGGAAGGCAAAGGACTAGGGGGATGTAGGAAGGGAATAAATACTGCCGCAGTGAAGACAAAGACATCTAGCATTATGGTAAGATTTTATGCAACTATGCTATGTCCTTACATTCACTGCTGCACTATTCTTCACAGATGGCAGAGCGTCAAATCTCAAGAGGAAACTTGGGAGGAGGAGGAAGGAGCAGAAGAGTCCCCTAAAAAGCTATGAAGAATGGCATTAGCAAAACCAGCCCTAGCTCTAGAGATACAATCCAACTTGCAGTGCTTGCTAAAGCTATGCACAGAAGTCCGCTTAGCTACTGGTAGAATGAGCCATAACTGAAGAAAGAAGGCTCTTGCCATGAAATGTGTAACAAAAGAAAATAATGTTAGAAATCCAAGAAGAAATAGTTTGCTTGAATACAGCATGCCCAAAGATCTAGGATGAAAAGAAACAAACAACTTATCAGATTTTCTAAAAACTTTAGTCTTATCCAAATAAACCCTGAGTTGCCTATGCATATCCAAAGTATTCAGCATCCTCTCACTGTCAGATGCAGAGAGGGGAAAAATTAGGCAGATTAATAGACTGATTAAGTGATAGTTCATTAACTCCTTAGGCATAAAAGAAAGATTAGTGCACAAGGAACCCTATCCTCATGAAAGATCCAAAAAGGAGAACAAGCCATAAGGGCTTGCAACTCAGACACTCATCTGGCAGAAGTAAGAGCTAAGAAGAGAACAGTCTTCCAAGAAAAATGTTGCAAGGAAGCTGAAACAGCAACCTCAAAAGGACCCTGAGGCAACTTCTCCAAAAGAAAATTAAGATCCCAGGGTGGAACAGGCTTCCTGTGATGTCTAATATTAAGGAAGCCTTTAAGAAATTGTTTAACCTCAAACCTAGAAGCTAAAGGAGGAGAAGAAGGCAGACAGGCAGAGATAGCTAATAAGTGGACCTTAACAGAAAAATTGACTAAACCACCATTGAGCAACTCACACAAATAAGAGACAATCAAAGGAACATCCACAGTAAGTGTGTCCAGGTTATGAGAGAGACACCAAATAGAAAATCTCTTCCATTTGGATAAGTATGATTTCCTAGTAGTAAAGAAAAAGAAAAACAATCAAGGGGATGTAGAATGAATTAATGAAACTACAAAACAACAAACAATTCCACTGATGCCAGTAAAAGAAACAATCTCCAACACTGGTCTAGATTAACTTACCACTTTCATTCATTTAATATATCTTTGAACTTCTTAAGAGATAAAAATACATAATCAGACCTAACATTTAAAAATGGAGTCATGACATCACATAATCCATCTGAGCCAATCAAACAACTTTGTGAACAGTTTGTAAATTTAAAGAAACACTGTCCCCAGGATTTAATAAAATCCATGTAGGCACTGTGTAGAGCCTACTTGGAATGTATCCATGTACATGGCCACGGCTTCCGCTTGGCAGTGTAGCATGCATATTAATGATGGCGTGCTGCCGAGGGAGGGCATAGGTGCAGGGATATCGAATTGGTGTAGGGAGAAGTGTAGAGTCTACCCATGGTTGTGGACATGTACATGGTGAGGCTCCCAGCTAATGTTGAAATGTGAATTGGTTCAAATGTGTAATATTTTATTTTAATTTCTTTCCATTTTGCATATTTGTGTGGCATGGCATGGAGCACAGCAATGCCAAGCTGTGCTCACATATAGACAGCTGACACCTGCCAGACATTTAAAAATAGAATCCAGATGTCAAGTATCATAATTATGTATTTTTCTTATTTTAATTTTTTTGGTGTTTTTTTTATTGCTGGTTGCATAGTGCAGAGCGCTGCAGAGCCAAATGACACTAATATATGCATAGCCAATAGCTGCTAGACATCTAAAAATAGAGACTGAATGTAATTACTTATTTATGTCTGAATCTAATTAAGCACATTTGAGTGGTGCATCACAGTTCTTAGCAACACTATCAGGTAGCCCAGTAGTATATGTGAAGGTATACTAGCTTTCATAATATCCAAGTAACTAAATGGGTAGAAATACAGCCTAATGCTTAGTAGGTCCTGAGTTCAAGTCTGTATCAGTGGTAAAATGTCTGTAATTTAATATGTTTAATTTAGAAAAATTGTGAAATATGGCACTGCTGTGTTGTGCTGAACACTGCTTAAACATGCTAATGATTACTTTTTTTGCACAGTGCTAAGCTTAGCTAAAACAATGCTTGTGTGAGTTTTTGCACTGCTTAGCTCTCCTTAGCTGGTTTTCTCCCTGATAAGCAATGCAGCACTTTTTTGAATGTTCCTCAATGATGTGTAAGGGTGGAAAAACTGTCTATATTAAGCACAATAGCTGGGAATTCTGCAACAGTCTTTGGAGTCTGATCAACTGGTGATATGGCAGGTGATGCTGGTGAAGGTGCTTGCTTTTGGGTGCAGAGATGGGGTGTTCAGGAGTCCAGGGTAAAAAATCATGAACTCAGGCTGCTGTAAGGTGGTTTACAGAGCTTGGAGTGTAAGGTGGAGGCCTGGGAGCAGTTGGCCAGGGACTACTCACCAGTGTTACTGGTATCCCCCAACACAGATGAGTAGCATCACCACCATTATGACAACCTGATGAGGAGAAAGAGAGAAAACTTGGACACCTGTGTCCAAAAGGCCAGTGCTGGGAATGCCCCACAAATATGTAAGTATGTTTTTCACTTCTTTACCGATATGCAAGCTGAATGTCTGAAACACAGGTATGCATAATGGTGTGCTTCTCTCCCAACAGCTGCAACTGGGAGGGCTCTCAATGTTGAGTCCCATGCCAGGCACCTGGCCAGGTTGCACGATGAGTGTGGTATGTATGGATTTATTATGCTAACTGTAGTGCAATAAGCAAGAAAGACTAAAGCATTTGCTGTAATAAAGTATACACAATAAAAACTGCAGTCTAATAAATGGGCAGGTAGAAGTGTAGTGCAATAAATGGGCAATTAGAGCTGTAGTGCAATAAATGAACATTAACAACTGTATTGCAATAAACAATAAACAATACAAATAATAGTAAGCCAAATGGTGTACAGTAGGATTGTGTTGCTATAACCATTGCAGTAGAGTGGCATGCATTGCTTGTCTATGGTAAGGTTGGTGTAGCTTGCTGTAGTCAAGGGTAACACTGTAATAGCTGTAGAATATAAAACTAATGGCCTTCAAATTGTGTTTTTTAACTCACAGTATGGTCCAAGGCTGTCTCCAGGCCAATATTGGTCACATAACATTCTCTGTCCTTCAGGCTTCAAGTAATAAAGATATATGGGTGAGGTAGCCCACTCTATGGGCAGATACTGTATGGAATTCACAGACATCAGCAATGCCAATAAAGCATTAAGCAACATTGTTGATTCCTACAGACTTCTGATTTAACAAATGCAGTATGACTGTATTCCATGTATGGGTGTTCTATGGTCATTGCAGTCAACGGTAACACAGTAATAGTTCTAACATGCAAAATGAATTTAGTCACATAATGATCTCTTTTTCTCCCACTTCAGGAATAAAAAGGGGGTTCCTACCATGAAATCGAACGTTGATAATGCCGAATACCGGAAGGCTGAACTTGGTAGTTCGAAGGGTGAGACTGTTGAAGCCGCGGACACATGAATTCTTTCCCAGGGAAAGAATTTGGTTGGCTGTTTCTGCGGCTTCAGCATTTTCGGACCGGGTCAAGGTAAGTGTACGAACAGGTAGTGGTGGACTTTAGGGTTAGGGCGCAGGTCAGGTAAGTGTGTGATAGTGATAGACTTTAGGGTTAGGGCACTGGTCAGGTAAATGTGTGGTAGTGATGGACTTTATGGTTAGGGCGTGGGTCAGGTAAATGTGTGATAGTGACAGACTTTAGGGTTAGGTTGCGGGTCAGGTAAGTGTGCAATAGTGATGGACTTTATGGTTAGGGTGTGGGTCAGGTAAGTGTGTGGTAGTGACGGACTTTAGGGTTAGGGCTGGGTTAAGGATAGTGCATAGATAGTGGTGTATGTTAGGTTTAGTGTAGGTTTTGAAGGTGTTTGGTGTGATTGTGTTATGTGTGTGTTTTTCGGAACAGCAATTTTTTTCCCTGGGAAAAGAATTGCAGTTTTGAAGGTTCAATGTTATCCGAATTTGATCTTCCAAGTTCGAACTTATGGTGTTCAACATTTTGGACGTTTGGTTTCGTGATTAGACCCTAAAAATGTATATGGGTGATGTAGCCCATGTTATGAACAGATATTATTGTGGTTACATTTCATAGACACTTATCATCAATACCAATAATGTGCTAAGCAGCAGTGTTGATTCCTAAATACATCTATCTACATATTCCCAGAACAGCTATATTCCTTGTGTGTCTGTACTAATCTGCTGCAGTTAATGTTACATTTTTTGCAAATGTTCCCTGTAGTCACAGCTATCGGGTTCTATTCCCAACTAAGGCATGATAGATGTCTAGTTTATGTACTGTACACAAACATGCCTCTTAAGTGTCACAGTTTCTCATAATGTAATTAAAACTGCCTAATCTGTCTGTCACAGGATTGCCAGAAAAATGAATACCTGGAATGCAATGTATTACCAAATCCACTTACAGAACACTTTGGTAGTTATAGAAGTCCACATTATGTGAACGTGTTCTGTGTAGTTCTGTACCTGCATTTGCTATAGCTCAGCCCATACTCACCATTGCTAACAGCTTGAGAGGTATGTATGTGCTACATCAGCTATAGGAAAACTGTAGTCACTGTACTCAAAACTGATGCTACATGGCTATAGAATATTTATCATTTGCATTGTCAGTAATGGATCATTTCTCTCTCTCTCTCTCTCCCCCTCTCTCTCTCTTTCTCTCTCCACCCCTTATCTTCATTTATTTATTACTGTTATTTATTATTATGATTTAATATTAACATATTCTGTTTAACAATATTTTTGCAAAATGTGATGTATTATCATTATGTGTTATTATGATTCAATATTAACATATTTTAACTGTTTTGCTGGTCTTATGGTTTACTTCTTACTGACATGCTGTTAACATACTGACTGTTATGTTATTTACTGTTGCATTACGCATAATATACATTAATATGTATTTGGATCAATTAAAATGATGTTCCATTCTGTTAGTACTAACAATGGTTTGGTTATTACTAACCTTAACTTGTTGCTACATCTCATTTACCACAGCATGTCAAGGTAGGCCGGTTCTGGCTGATCTGCCTACCTTGCCTCAACTTGCTGTGTCATCATATCCCAGCACATCAAGGACCTAGACCAGTGATGCCCCCTCTGCTGCTCCTGCACTACCTGCGGCATCAGGTAGTACCACCCTATGGGATGGGGATGGCCCCCCTCTGGGAGCGCTGGTGGATGGGAGTTGTTGCCTGGGTTGAGCTGCTGGTTTTGCTGTGCAGGATAGTCTACAATAGGTTTGACCATTGCCTGGACCAGAGTGAGGGCATGCTATGCAACATGGTGGGGCAGCCTTGCCCCAGTGCCCAGCCTCCACCAGTGTCACTTCCAGGGAAGTGAAGGAACAGTGCTGACAGTCCCATGGGTGGGGATATGAGTCATCCTGCTGCCACCTGGAGGCACATGGGACTTGGATTCCACAACAACCTCCCTATCCAATGTGTTCACCACCTCATGTGTCGCATACCACCCCATCTGCTGTCATGTCTGTCTAGTCTGTCAGCAAATGCATCCTCACCTACCCAACTTACCTCTGCCATATGTACCTATGTCCCTTCCCCGACATTCCACTCTCACCTTAAAAAAATGGGCACCTGTCCCAAAAAAAAAAGTCCCATATGTAGCTCTCCATTTCACACGTGTCCACTGGATACACATAATTTGGTCCAACTGGCTTGACAACGCAGTTATATTGTCCTCACCCCTCTCTGTGGGGTTGAGTGTTCATAGTCATGTACAAATTCTGTCAAAGTGCACAGTTGTTGCTGTACAAGAAATGGATAGCTATGATTCTTTCCAACACCCTTCCTGCACATCCTTACCTGCCTTTCACTATGTTTTTCTCCTCCTTGCACTCCATTTCACCACTTTCCTTTATTTTTTCTTTTCTTTATATTTTTTAGTATGTTGCATCTTGCAGCTTTGCTAAGCTCAACTAAATACAACTATATCGACTATATATGTTTTTAAACTTGTAATACACTCTTACAAAATAAACATCTGTCCCATATTTTGAACCCAAGCTCATTGCACCTGAAAATCACTGCATTACCCTGCCACACCACACAACTCTTAATTAAAGCAGGTGGTTTAAAGAAAACATAGTAATTGCTAGTTACAGTCATTCAGTGTGCTTCAGTGGTACTGTGTGCCATGCCACCCCATGTAAATTTGATTAAAATGTAATGGAAAAAATGGGAGTGTACCTTGGACTCTGGTGCAATAGTATACAACTAGACAGCCAAAGACATAATAATGGATGTAAGTGAGGCCTGTGATATCAGGTAAATGTGCCCTTCAGCAGCAACATATAGAAAGACACCTTCTAAGGCATTTATGGCAAAATACATGTTAAACTGGAAACCTGGTGTGCACATACATCCATATAAACCCATGCACATACTAATGGATGTACTAAATGTGTGTCACAGCCTGTATGTGTGCACATATATCTTGCAAATACACCTGCTGTAGTAGTGACTCAGTAGCTTAGTCTGTTAATTGCCTTACAAGCAGTGTATTTTGCAGCAACAGTGTCCTGGGTTCAAATCTAGTGGTGTGTAAAACTGAATGTACATTATTGTGAAGGCAGCAATTAATGACCAAGTCATGCACTCTTTATCCCACAATGCATTTTGAAATTACATGTCTGCTTTTAACTGATGGAAGTCACACTCCTGCAGGTAAGAATGTACTTCACATATCCCTACAGCAAAACTATATGTGCATAAAGTGTCATGCCATGCATTAATATGCATTCACAGAGAATGTCAACACAAGTACTACAAATGAGGGCCACTAATATTAGAGCTGCACACATAACATACACATTGGAAGTCCGTGCTTGTAAGTCCTGCCCTCGTACATGCTGCAAATTCCTACCTGACTGTGACACATGGCCTGGCAGTTGCCCAAATGGTGGACATATTATTAGGTTCATAGGTGTGTACTAGATTAATGACCTTGGGGCCTTTACTTGGCTAGCCATAGTATTTCCCTAGCATAGTGCCACCTGACCTTAGTTCCCAGTGTCTCTGTTGAGTAGAGCCACTGGAGTTATCCACAGGGTGAATTTTCTATTTCTCATCCACTCATCAAGATTTTTCTTGAAGAGGGTCAGCAAGGTGCTCTGCTTGACATGTATGGGAAGTCTATTCCATAGCATGGGCAGTCTCTGGGTTATGAACCTGTCCCTCCAGCATGTTCTGTTAATTGTGGTAATGAGGTTGAGGTCTCTGGAGAGTGTGGTGTGGGGAGATTGGGATTTCTTTAGATGTAGCATTTCTAACAGAACTGGGTCAGACATGGCTTTGTAAGTCAAGCAGAGATCACCTCTAAGTAGGCGATATGAGACACAGAATAGTTGGAGTATTTTGAGTCTGTCCATATAGGACAAGTGTTTAAGGCTTAGGATCCTCTTTGTGAGGTACTTTTGCGGCCTCTCTGGTTGTTGCAGGTGTCTAGTGAGGTACATGCCAAATGGGGCATTGTACTTGATGATTGGCCTAATGAGGGAAGAGTAGAGAGAAACATTGACCTCTTTCTTCCTGGATGCAAAACCCTTAGTAATGAGATGTGCCACACAGAAGGACAATGTGGTGATCAAAAGAGAGGTTGCTGTCAACCTGTGTTCCCAGATCTCTTATGATGCCTTCTGTGTTCAGTGGACTACCATCAATGTGGTAATTCATGGGAACTGGGTTTTTCCCAAAGGGGATAATGACACATTTTTTGGTATTGAACTTAAGTCCATGGTTCTGACACCAGTCATTGATCTCAGTGAGGCCATTCTGCAGGATGTCAACATCACTTGGGGAGTTAATAATAGCACCCAACTAGCAATCATCTGTGACCTTTGTGAGCCAGTGTCCCTTCATGTTGGCCTGAACTTCAGAGAAGTAGATACCAAACAGGAGAGGACCTAGGACCGAACCTTGTGGGACTTTACTCATGACTAGTCAGCAGTCTGACTTGGAGTCAGCTACTTTCACACTGTGGGTTTTGTCTGTGAGCCAGTTTGCAACCCACCTAGTGATATAGGAGTTGACGCCTAGCTTAGTGAGTTTTTCTATGATTCCTGATTGGGGAATTGTATAAAAAGCCTTGGCCAGATCAAAGTAGGCTGTATGAACCACCCTGCCTTCATCCACAGCTCTGGTGACCGACTCAAAGAAGTCGACTAAGTTGAGCAGGGATGATCTACCCTTCACAAAACAAAACTGTGTGGGATCCAGAGTTTGGAGACTCCCTATAGTCTTGCTTATTAGGTCCATATTGATGAGTGCCATAGCTTTGCATATTAGGCTCATCAGGCTAATGGGGTGATAGTTCCCAGGGTCTGTAGTCACTCCTCCTTTGTGGAGAGGGATGACTACAGCAGTGTGCCATTCGGTAGGGACAAAGCCTGAGGTGAGGCTGTGATTGACTAGGGCACACAGGTGAAGTGCTAGTTTCATAGTTTCATAGTTTCATAGTATAGTACTAGGCTATCTGCCCTGGGGCATTTGTAAGCCTAGCCATAGTGATGTGGCTTTTGCCACGCCATGAAATCGTACAAAAATGTACAGAATAAATCTAGAATACTGTGCCTCTGTCTAGTAGTGACACAGTGAAGGTCCCCTTATATAATAGAATTAGTTTACTGTGCCCCTGTCTAGCAGTGACACAGATGTGACCCCTGGGGTAAACGTACGATCTCCCATCCACTCATCAAGATTTCTCTTGAAGAGAGTCAATGAGGGGCTCTGCCTAATATGAACTGGGATCCTGTTCCAAAGCATGGGAAGCCTATGGGTTATGAATCTATCCCTCCAGCATGTCCTATTCATACTTGTGCCAAGGTTTAAGTCTTTAGCTCTCATGGTCCTGATGGATTTGAATTTTTTGAGGTGGAGCATGTCCATCAGATCCTGATTGGACATGGCCTTGTACGTCAGGCAGAGATCACCTCTGAGCAGCCGGTATGCTACTGAATAGAGCTGACGTTTCTTTAGTCTGGCAGAATAAGACATATGTTGGAGACCTTTGATCCTTTTGGTGAGGTACTTTTGTGGTCTCTCCAGCTGTTGCAAGTGCCGGGTGAGGTACATACCAAATGGGGCATTGTACTCAATCATGGGTCTGATGAGGGAGGAATATAGGGGTACAATGACATCCTTGGATCTGGATGTGAAACCCTTCATGATGAGTTGTGCAAGGTAGAATGTTTTTCTAACCACTTTGGCAATGTGGGTGTCAAATGAGAGGTCGCTGTCTACTTGGGTCCCTAGGTCTCTGATTAATTTTTCCGTACTCAGTGGGTTGCTGCGTATGTGATAATTTGTGGGTACTTTGTTTTTTCCAAAAGGGATGACTATACATTTTTTGGCATTTAGTTTAAGGCCGTGACTACGGCACCAGTTGTCTGTTTCAGTTCACTTTGTAGTTCATGAAGAACACAGCCAGAGATATTGTCAGGTCCCATAGAAGCTGTATTATTGGCCTTGGACAGTGCTGTTTTAACCTGTGCAGCAGTAATACTGGGTGTCTGGCAATCTACTGGTATTGTGATTGGTCTTTTGGGGGAGGGGTAAAGTTGACAGTGAATCTATCGGCAAGTATACTTGCAATATCTGTTGGCTCAGTATAGGAGGTACCATTGTGAAATAGCTAAGAGCAAACCTGGGTATTGCCATGGAGATTCTTTACATAACTGTAGAAGGCCTTGTGGTTGTCTTTACTATCTGCTGCAATTCTGTTTTCATAGCTAGCTTTAGAAGATTTGATGAGGGATCACAACTTTTTGTTGAGACAGATATGGGAGTTTTTTCAGTCTTGGGACTTCACCTTATTCCGCATCGGTTTCCTCCTTCTGTTGTAGAGTGTGTTTATGGCAGGGGACCACCAGATTGGCTTCCATTTTTTGGAGGAGAGCATCTTCGTTCTATTGGGTATGGCAAGATCCCATGCATTTGTGTACGTGTTCGTACAGTGCATTGGTGTATGATTTGGCAGTCATACAACTGTTCTACATTTGCATGGGTGCCATGAAATTAGCCACCTCTGTTTTTAGGAGCCCAAAGTTAGCCTTGGAGAAGTTTTTCATGGTGGTTGCCTTTGCGAAGGGGGTGTTGGATGTCGATTTCCAAGGTGATTAGTTTGTGGTCAGATCTTACCAAGGAGGAGCTGACTATTGGTGTCGAGCAATGGTCGCCCATGTTAGTAATGACCAGGTCAAGGATGTTGCTACCTCTAGTGGGGTACGAATGAGCTGGTCCAGGGCATTGGAATTAATGAAACCCATCTTACTCAAGGACACACCACACATGTTGCCTAGTACTCTGTTAATGAAACCATTGCCTAACATACTTACTTTAAACACATGCCTTAATTGGAGTGGAAAGGGTAGCTTTCCACAGTTACTCCTACAGCTTGTTGTCCTCCAAGTGTTCAAACTCTCTGCCTATTTTTTTTACCTGCAGCTGCAGCTCGAGTCTGCAGCGCACACATCTCTATGTAAAAGTTTCAGTTACAGATCTACCATCTGTGACAATGTTGTCTCCTCACACCAGCAATGTCCAGCACAACATATCAGAAAAGGCCCCTAATCTACATGAAGGCCTTATATATTGTACTGTGGTTGCACATGATTGGCTGATGATAGTGCAGATCAGCTTTGTTGGCTGCAATTAGCACTTCAGACCCACAGACTGGTTTAGAGGCAATCACCTGCTGATGGCTATCGGAAGCCATTCTGCATGAGAATTTCCTCACACAGAGGATGCCTTTGAGGAGACTTTACTATCACCACATATCAACAGAGGAGTAATGCACTCCATTGGGTATGTAACTGATTTTGTGTACAACAGGATACAGATGGGTGAATTGACTTACAGAGAATAGGGATTACATCACTAAGCCTGTCTTAAACCTGTAATAATAACATGTCATTGATCTTGAGCTGTCTTACACCTACACAGGACGTACAATACATCAAGGGTGCATTGTCATTTTTCATTGTGGCACAATGGTCTTGTTGGACTGTCCCTTTATAGTGGTTGTAATAGCACATGCTATTTGTGTGGCGCTGTTCTTATGACATATCATCAGGGGGTTGCCCATAGGGGACACACCACAGTAGACTCAAGTGTTGAGTGTATGATCATACAGCAGTATCTGTCATGACACACATGGAATACCTGACTATTACTACTATCTCAGTTGTATCCACACAGTATGTTTGCACATTGTGGAGTATTAAGTGTGAGCAAGCAGTGGATAGTGCCAACCATTTTGTACTTGCTGTATCTCTACATAGTATACTTCCACATATGTGATCCTGTAATGTGTTCCCCTTTTGTTGTCTTTCAGGAATTATTTACCCTAGACACCATGCACCCTTCTCTGATGTGAAAAATGAAATTATACTAAAAGGACTAGGACAACATAAACACATCATTCTGTCCTGGGAGAGGCAAACAGATCAGTGGATTGCATTGTGGGCAGACCTTGTCTTTGATGTGAATGGCATGAGTCATCTTGGCAGGATATATGAGCAGGTTCGACATCTTGCAATAGACATGATCAATGCTGCACGATGAAGGGCAGCAGATGTAGCCAGGATCGTGCCATCACCTGTGGAGGGCCTGCAGTGGAACAACCACTCTTGCCCACTGAAGAATTCTTGGTGAACCTAGGCACACATGACAGCTCCCAGTCATCCATCACACCATACATTGTGGAGGTGGGTGCCACAGTTTCCACAGCATGTTCTGAATGGAGCATCAGATGTATGCTTAGGGTTATGGATGCAACATAGTCTGACATATGTGACTGCTTCCACTTCACTGGGGACACCCTGGATCAGTTGACTGATGCAGTGGAGAGAACATGGGCTGAGACAGTGTCTGTCTTGGACCACACATTGTCTGTGCTAGAACATGTGGTTGGAGTTGAGCATCAGACTTATGGAAATAGGTCAGCAACCCCATCTGCTGATAGTCCACCTGGCTATGCAGGGTCACACTCCCATAGTAGCAGTACATCCAGTGCTAAAGAGGGGTGTGTGCTGTCCACACCACAATGTGGCACGCCATGGGCTCATGGTCCTGGGCATTCCTATGGGAAACATGGTCCCAGCAACCAGCAGTCACCATCAGGTACTAACACAGCTCCTGACCTTGGGCATGGAGGTGCCAGTGCAACTCCTGGCAGAGCCAGTTCCTGTGTTTGGGGCTGGAGACAGTGAACTGTCAACTCTACCATGTATGGTCCAAAGCTGTCCAACACACACACACACACACACACACACACACACACACACACACACACACATGTAGGTCTAGCATTGAGCTTGACTGTGTACACGCATGCACTCACACACCACTGTCAAATGCATGTCACCTACAGACACACACGGCGCCTTTCCATAATCCATCTTACCTTATTCTCTTCTTGACTCACACATATGTTATCAACCATTTGGGTAAGCCTAGTCCTCATGCATCCCAACACAACACCCTGTGCAAGTGATGATACCTGTGCTACATCCTTGTCATCCTCACCATCGATGCAGGGAAATGAAGCTATGTATCTGATGCACAGGGTGACTATATTAGTTAACATGCACTTGTCTAATGCAGTGTTGTTTTGCCATGCCACTTGTCCTGGTTAATGGTAGAAACTGTATGCTGGCACTTGTCATGATTATGCCACATACTTTTGTGTACCTGATGTTGTATGATGCAATGGCTGTATATTTACACAATGCCAAATGTGTCATGAACCTGCTTATGTTTTTGTTTCAGGGGTCTGTTTGGATAACCTATGGATACACAGCGGCAATAAAGCAGCACAGGATGACCTGTCTGCACAGCAGAAATATGTCTTCAATGTACAGCACTATAAGTCCATGGCTCCATAGGCTCATATGTGTATAACAGGCTAACAAGGGCAATGGCAGCATTCAGCATACTCTTACCTCCCTAATCTGTGAACAGGTCTGTTACCCAGCAGGGGTGGTTCGAGCTATTGGACTGCAGGACTGCAGCACCCCCCCCACCCTGAGCTGTAAAATTAAAAGAAAAAAATGAAATTAAAAAAAAACAAGAAAGGAAAAATTAAAATTAAAAAAAATGAGAGTGAGTACTGGAACTCTGCGCATGCATGCTCAGCATTCCCAGAACTCCACGCATGCATGCAGGAATCCAGACTTCTGTTTCACCAGTCCAGATTAGGAAGAATGTATCAGACTACAAAAATGCCCAGATGTCTATGTGGTTACAACATCATAAACTGGAAGGGGATCAGACTGCAGGCTGGATAGCTTCTCGAGAAGGACTTCAAATGGTGGGACTTGAAGCCACAGGAATGGATTCCAAACCCAGGTTGTGAGTGTAAAATGTCCCAGTTAAATATAACTGGCACCTAGAGAGTAACTCAGGAAATATACCTGGTGGCTAGAGAATAACTTAGACTCAAGCCCTGTACCTTGGGTACAGGTAGCAAGAACCTGAATTCCCTGCCCACCACCACTTGCAAAAACTATTCAGATTTTTGACTCATATTTTGTTCTGTTCTGTTCCTCATAAAATCTGTGTTTTTTTTAGATTTTGAATTCATTAATTAATGACAGGCATTTGAATTTCAGACTTCATATTCTTCAAAAAGTACATGGTAACACACAACTTTTTATTCTAGCAATTTTATAAGTTTATAAGATCAATATTTGAATTGTGTCCCTATTTTGGGGGCTGTATTCCCCATTACTGGCTTTGTCCAGGTGTTTTGTGTTAAGAGGTTGAGAGTTATGCTGAAAACTGAATTCACTAAATGATAGCCATTTAAATTTCAGTCTTTCTATCTTTCAAGAAATGGCTAATTTGGCATAGTGGTATGTTGCTCTCACTGTAATGTACAGGGTTCTGGGTCCAAGACTTGGCAGTGAAATGCATGGTGGTAGCACAGCATTTTATTCTAGCAGCTTTCCAAGATCGCATTCCAAGCAATGTTTTAAAATATGTCCCAGGTTTTGGGGCTTTTGCCCCCCCCCAATCAATTTTGGCTTTTTCCAGATTTGTTGTGCTGCAAAGTTAAGATATATAGTTGAGTGGTGAGTGGATTTTACAAGGAGCTGAGAGCTCCAAGAGAAGAGAAGTTTAGTACTGCTTAGGCTGAGCCTGCTTGCATTCTTAATAGCACACCAGGTAGCATACTTGCTTTTGATGCAAAAGGCTGTGGGTTCTACTCTCACAGTATGTAGATGCATTGCTGATACTGTGCTCTGTTGTACTTTTAAAGGGGGTGGATGATGCAGTCCTGAGAATGTCCTCTGGTGGAGATACCTAGTAACTATGAACTTATCAGTTTGCCATCCATTCCCTATTGCAATATTACTAGCTTATCATTTTGTTAATGTAACATAGGCAATTTATTCCTCAAGGGAAACAGGCACTTTATTTGTAGATGAAACAATGAAATACAAAGTATTTTTTAGCAGCAACCTCTTCATTAGTTATATATCTCTTTAATGTGGAATTATTTAGATGACTTTTACTTCTGCAGAGATTGTGCATATTTACTGATACTGGTGGATTGTAGAATTTTGAGTAGACTTTTATGATGGAAATGTTCTGAATTGGGCAGTTTTGTCATTATTGTTGCATGCATTTGTTTCATTGTTTACTGGAAAAATGTTCAAAACAATACATTTAAAATACCATCTAACAACTGTAATGTATTATACAAGGAATATAATGTAATACAATCAGGAAGGTGTATCAAAGAACACATGTATGTCTCATGTGCAAGGAACCTATGATTTGAAAATAGCCCAAAGTTAATCTTTATCTGCCACTGGCCAGATGTATTTTCTTTGAATGTGGGTTTCAATGCTGTTTCAATGAATGTGAGTTTCAAGGGCTGAGAAGTTTTAATGCTAAGTCTATTTTAATTGTGAGACTGCATTGCTTGGTTTAGCATATGCCTATTAGTGTTTCTGCTGTAAAATGTAAAATAAAACATTTAAATGAAATCCAAATCATCGTAGAAGTAAAGCAGTATGCACATTACAGTGTTTATGGTAAATAGAGAGAAATAGTCAAGTAATGGGACATTGGAATGGCTGCAGGGGGGAGGCACCATTTGACCATGACTTGGTGAGGGTGGAAGGGTGGCAAACTCAAAGACAGCCCGACTGAACCATACCTCTCAACTGTCCAGATTTTTGCAGAATGAATAGATTTTTGCTTCTTATTTTTTGATTGTTCTTCATAACATTTGTGGTTTTCTGGCAAATCATTTAGGACTGAAGTCACTAAATAATGACAGACATTAAGTTTCAGACTTCATACCTTTCAGAAAATTCATACTAATGCAAATCCTACTATTCTATTATCTTTCTAAGTTTATATGAACAATATTTAAAAATTGTCCTTATTGTTGAGCCTCTGTCCCACTTCTATATATGGCTTTGTCCAGATTTCTTGCTCTGAGATTGACAGGTATGACAAATTTGTCAGGGCCATCACCATCAGCCAGGGACAATTCAAATTGTGACATAGTTATTACACCCCAGTCCCCCAAGTAGTGACTCTGGATGTCCAAACAAGGCAAGGAGAAGTTATGCAGTGTAAGTGTGCACAGTATCCCTCCATCCAAAGCAGACACAAGTACTACAGTGGCTTTTCACCTGTCCTTGGTTTTGCAGAATGTTCTGGTTTTCTGTCATATTTTTATACTGTTGATTTATGCTTCTTATTATTCAGAAAATGCATGTTGTTGAGGGTCCCTATTAGCAGAGCAAAAGACTGTAATTGCGAATATGAAAAGAGCGACATGTATTGCACAAAATACGGAAACGCTGAATGTCCAAAACAGTAAACATTGAAATGTCGAAGTGCAATGGTTGGCCCGTCTGCAGTATAGCTCGGTAAGGTAAGTGTGTGATTGATAGGACTTTAGGGTTAGGATGTGGGTTAAGTTAAGTTAATAGATAGGTAATGTATGTAAGATTTAGTGCAGTGTTAGAAGTAGGGTTTTATTTAGCTGTATGTACATGTATTATTTAGTTGTTTTGGGTGTTTGTCTGTAGGAGAAGTGTGTGGTAATTACAGACCTTACGGTTATGGAGGGGTTAAGGATAGTGCACAGATAGTTGTGTATGTGGGGCTTCGTGAAGTGTTAGAAGTAGGGTTTTGTTAAATGTATGTATGTGTATTATTTATTTTTTGGGGTGTTTGTCTGTAGGGGAAGTGTGCAGTAGTTACGGACCTTGGGGTTAGGGAGGGGTTAAGGATAGTGCATAGTTAGTTGTGTATGTGGGGTTTAGTGTAGGGTTAGAAGTAGAGTTTTGGTGCTTTACTTTAGGTTAGAAGTAGGGTTTGGTTAGTGTATGTATGTGGTTTATTTATTTTGTTTGGGTAGGTAGTATGCAGCGGGTGGTGGGGTTGGCCGACTATGACAGTTCGTTATTTTATTTTTCACTTTTTAGTGCGTTCAGGATTTTTGCAGTTCGCGTTATAGGTGTCAACATTTAGGTATTCGCTTAAAGGATTTTTTGATTTGCTAATATAGACCCGTTGTTGCAGTGCCTGTTGCTCTGTGTTTAAGTAGCAATGCTTTAATGACCATCAGGTAAGCTTGTCTGAGATTGTAAAATGCAAGTAAGCTTTAATAAGCATACTGTTAAAGATTTACCAACATTGAAACCCTTTTTTATTGTTGCCCTATAGAGAATATTTACATAACTATATAATGTATAAGCATTAGGTATTGAAATGCATATGACAGCATTTGTAATAAAGGACAGGATTACAATAGTTTCAACAGCTCATTGCATTTGTTGGAGACTTGCAGTCATCTTTGCAGGCTTTACTCATAAACTAAACAGAATGCAGATCTATCATGTGTGGTCTATAACCTGTGCAATAATCCTTTAAGCAATTTATCTTGAGCTTGTTTCTTGTTTGCTGTTCATTTTTTACTTTGATCATGTTTTCCCCATGAAACAAGTAGATAGTTGCTGTCAGGCAGCAGGTCTTTTATGGATAAGAAACATTTTTACAATTGGGGGTATCACAGAGATTTCTACTTTCAGCATGTTACTTGGTACTTTTATAAAGCTGAATATAAATTATAAGTAGAACTGCAGTGCAAGGAGAAGTGGTTTGAGTTTAATGCTGCTTGTTTTTTTATACTTGATTTTGACTGGCATTCCAGCAATGTATCTAAAAAGTAATTTATTTTTTCATGACTCACAACCTTTTGTTTCCATCTAGTTATTAAGTAAGTTGTCATGTAGCCAATGCATTGCAATATTTTTTTCTTCTACAGTTCATTTTGTCTTGATTGGGCTGTCATAATGACGGTTTGGCACCCAGGGCAGAGTATTTAATTAAAGTCCCGGTTTTTGTGGTTTTGAGCATAGTTCTACCCCTGTCTAGTTAGCCAGACTCCTCCCCATTGCCCCACTTTCAGCTGTCTCCTGCAACCCCCCTTTGATTCAAAGTCACCAGCCACCACTGGTCACCAGGGTTTTGGGAACTCACACATCTACAATCTGTGGTGATGAAGATGACCCATCTACAAATATCCTGTGTCCAGTACAGACAGTTGCCCAACACCAGTTCTGATTGTCATGTTCTGCATCCCATTTTGTAACCTGCATATGCTGTGTCACAGCAGATGTGTGCTTCACATGCATGGGTGGCTTGTTTCATGTAGGGCATACTGTCTGTGTTACATACCTGTATCTCCAGCATGTACTATGTATACCACAGTGATATTGTAGGTGTGTAGAACAGATGAGACATGTGTTAGTCCAATCATGGATATGCAGGTGGTACATGGTGGGATCCAATGCTTACCTTTATGGAGCCATACACATCCCCTCCAAAGCATTTAGTAGACAAACTACACTTGTAAGGTTGTGACACAGACTCCAAAGGACATATTATCTACACTGTGTATTGGTGTTCCATGGAATCTTTGTGGCTGCTACAGTTGTACAATATGCCTGTGTATTGACACAGCAAGGGTGTCATTGCACACAATGATAGCTGTGATGACTGACACATTCAGTATAGTAGTGGCAGTCTGGGATTTACATCCCAAACCTGTCGGTATAGGTTGTACAACAGTAAATGCATCCCCACATCTTACTGACCAGTGAGTGTCAAGGACTACATTACTCTCTGTGTCCATAACTCCATTTGTAATGGCTCAACTGTGTGCTGTGTGCAGACACTAAAATATTTTGCAGAGGAGGATGATTCCCTACAGGATAGTATTGTGCAGTTGTTGGCATTTAGTCTTTGTCAGTGTCTCAAAGTACAACTGACTGTGTCTTAGGTCATCCTGGATAACTGTTGGTTCTGTGTGGGATTCTGTGACAACTTCCAATATGCAATCACCTTCTAATGTACTCAATCAGAGGTCACTAACAGTGGGTGTGACTGCAGAGAGGGAATAGGTAGACAAAGTATGCCAATAATGGAGGATGATGAACTCCACTGTTGACTGGAATCATTGCAGCATAGGTCTTCCAATGCTATCTTCCCAGAGTGTGACTGTCAGGCACTTGCCTATCCACCACCTGACAAAACTCTGTACATGAAGTACACAGTTTCCAACAAGGCCTGCTGGCCTAATACTGACATACACCTTGTCAGGCCATGGTTGGTGGAATGAGACATATGTCCGACATCAATTACATAGTGTAACAGTCAATTAGATCTGTTGGTTACAGTTGGTAGACATGATCTGGCCTTGAGCAAAAGTAACAGTGTTTGGTCTAATATCAGTAGGTGTACAAAGGTGTCAGTGCTCATATCAATGCTAACTTCTATCATGACATTTCAGGTGACATGACTCAGAGATCTGGGGATCCACTTCTCACTACATGCTAGTTGTCCTCTGCAAGTATTGCAGTTACCTCCAGCATGTTGCAAGATGAGAGTCATGCAAGGTGTCTGTATAGAGCACAGAGAAGCATGTTAGGGAAGTGTAATGTGTACACACTGTGTTGCTTAGTTGTGCTGCGGCTCACTTGTCAAAAGGGTGGTCCAGATCCTTACCTACAATGCCCTGCAGCAGTTCCATGACAATCCTACACGGAGAACCAGTGTAGTGCATCATGTATTTACCAATATGGGTGAACAGTAAAGCTCCCCCCAAATATGAGGTCCTCCTTGGTGGGATATGGCCACAGATCAGTCTCCTTAGAACTACCGGAATGTACCCCCCTTGCAGACAATACAGACATACAGTATATGTCAAGACAGCCATTTATTACTTCCTGTGGGATGGTTGACATAGCATGACTGCACCTCCCCCTTCAAATGGGATAGGCAAGTATGTAGAGCTCTACACCCTTGCATTATGTCAACAGCATTACAACTGCACGAACTCAGCTGTGTGTGACAGGAGAGACACAGGCTCATCATGGCAAATCTGACTGGTGGACAACTGCCATTAGTAGGTTGTACAATAACAGGTGGAGAGCACTGTGTGACAGTTGGGGTGAGGGTGCCCCCCCAACATAGAGGCACTACCTCTTGAGCTAAAAGAAGCACATTGTGTTGTCGTGATGTGCAAACATGGTAAGTGACAAAAGTAGCCACCCACACAAAGCAGAAACCACAACACACAGTGTAGTTACATGTGTGAACTCAAAGGACATGCCCAGATTGTCAGTGACCTCATACCTAACCTGTACACTCACACTGTCTGTGTCAACAACACTCCCTTATCACCACCACATGTGACACATGACATTCCTATGACCTGTCTTATAACTTCCATATTTACAGAGCAGTTTGTAACTGCCATCTCATTGGAAGATACACAGCATCTACTGCACATGCTAACATTACAGGTTGCATCCCACATGTGATCTGACAAGGATAACTAACACTATTGGGAAAGAAACCCTTGCAATCCTATAACACTACTAGCTGCACACCAGCTGAGTGGACAGTGTCAACTGCTATACCCTTACACAGAAGTGGTGCATCCACTGACCAGCATAACTATACACCTCTTTGTCTGATTATCCATATCTGTATACCTATAGGGGAAATCATCATGGAGCTGATCAGCACACATATATGTGTTCTACACACAGTTGACTGTACACAGTTTGGCTGCGTGACAGGGGAGCATGACTATTACATGTGGTGGACATTTCCAAGGCAGTCACCATGGACCTGGGAGAGGGCACACCAGGGCATATAACACCCTAGACTGAGTCAAGCCATTTGACTATATCCACCACTCAGGCAGCATTTACAAAACACCCACTTCAGCATCCATGATACTATCATTGTAAGGGTCACTAAATTGCCCATTTCTGGGATACATACGCAACATAGGGACATCTGCCTCCAATATCTGATCTGTAAGCAGCAGTGCTCAACAGGGTGCAGTTCTGGGTCTTCTACCGCATGGAATCCATTCAATCAAAATGCATGTGGCTACTGACTAACTGTGGCTAACAATATTGGCTGATGCTTGCAAGCTGTGAGCACTCTTAGAGTCTGTGGTATGTCACTATCCTGCAAGAGGGTATTGTGAACACATGCCTGTTGACATACTAATGGCCATAATCTCCATGCAAATATATATGTCGCATCATTTCCATCACTTAGACTTGATGTACCTGGTAAGTATCACATCAGTCAAAACATGTAATTTACATAATCAGGGGTGAATGAACTGGGCACACAGACCTGGCCACACAGGTTTACACTTAATGTGCTTCAGATCAGCATGTCTCTACAGTGGCATGGCAGGTATCATATGGCATAGCTGCGGACACATTCACCTGTGACATACTCATAACCTCCAAGTACTTTTCCCTCTGCATGTCAATATCTGGTGTAATGGCCAAGCAGTACTGGCAATTGCACACAACAGTATGGTCCCTTACAAGGTCACTTCACGTCTTCAGTATGTGTTCAATGGGGATCATCTGCAATGTGTGTTATTGTCACCTGTAGCATATAGACTACTCAGAGGTGATTTGTGTCTTGAATATGGGACAATTTGTGACCCTGCTTGACTGCATATGTTGCCCATCTGTAGGAGGCATAGTAGATGGCTAACTCATTGTAAGAACATTAACCTCATATGAGATGTTAGTACTACATACTTGTGGGAGAGATTTGCCTAGCAGACACATACCCATGAAACAGAAGCCTGCCTAATGGCACACAGAGCACCTCAGCACATACCATCTGCATGATTGGTTGTGTAATCATCATCTCAACACATGGCATCTGCCTGTGTCCCTCTTGGACTGGGGCAATATGTGCTGATCATGTAACTACGGGTATAAAGATGTCTATGAGTGTTAGGATTGTATGGCCATTATGCTAGTGAAGTTCAAATGTCCTATGGTTCCATAACATGACATAAAATGCTCAGTCTGACACACAAACATGGCTACATTGAGGCTAGCACCACTTCCAGTCACTGTGTACAGGACAAACCAAGGCACACACATAGTGCAAGTTTGCTGAATGTTGATGAGAACACTTACCTATGTAATGGTACACACTACAGATCACAGTACATGATGCCTGCAACACACCTCATTTCTGCTAGTAATATCAGTTCAGAACATATTATGTTTGATGACATCAACAGGCCTTATTGTGGTCAATCCTCTGGGGATCCACATCATATGCTACAAATAAAATCCTGCAAAGGCCTACCTGTTTCTAAGTCACCAACGTGATCATATTTATTAAAAAACTTGATGCAAAGTGCTGAGAAGTATCACCAGGAAATGGTATTGGTAAAATCCACAGCTTATTCACAAAAACACTCGAACAAAAAGATTAACGCTCTTCTATCACACCATTGCTAATGCGTTTTCGTCTCACCAAGTGGGACTTCATCAGATACTGACGTGTTGTATTTTTACTGATTAAATACTTTAATTGCCTTCCAATTAGTGCTTTTTACCAATTAAATGCTTTTGATGGTGTATGAACACACATATGATATCAGCAAAGAAAGAATGACCAATGCACTGTATAAACACACCAAAGTCTGTCTAGAAGCAACATATTTATTTTTTTGTTCTAGAACAGATTCAGGTGGACCCTAGGGGAGGTCCCTGGGAAGACATGTTAGAAAGTAGGGAGCTATGGTGGCAGATACACCTGGATGCAAGCAGGAGCCCTGGACTAAATGATCACATATCTATAGGGGCTATTTTAAGATTAAAATCTAATAAGATTTAATTCAAAGAAAATTCCAGTTTTCAACACTAGATGGCATTAGTTCACCATTATACAACCCACTAGAGTAAGAAACATGTATTGTCTTCTTACAAAACTTTTATATTTTTCTAATATTTTTCTAATTTTCTAATATACTACTTATATATTCCTCATATATCCCTAGTCAGAACATAGTAGTTATGATAATATGGATAAAAATTTACACAAAAATATATTAAAATTAAATAAGGTAACTTTTACAGTTGGATTGAACAAGCACAAAACAAAATAAAATAAACTTTCAAAATCAATTTTACTAGCTGCATTAGTTTTTTTAAGAATTGCACTTTACAAAATTTTATGCATTGCACTTTAATAATTTTATACAAGTTTTAAAATCTATGCATAGCACTTTATAAAAATAGGCTAGATATGAACAAGTAAAAGCTGCCTATGATTATGTATTTTAAGAATTTTTTTAAGAATTGTTTTAAATGTATTTATACATATTTATATATGATTTTAATTCATTTACAACATCTGAAATTGATATAATAGTTGTATTGTTGTTCAACTTCATTCAACAACTAATTTATCATTTAAAAATAACAACATCTACATTTATCACTATTTTTTGTATTATGAGAATTATGAATATTAATGAAGTAACCCAAGCTGATTTGACAGTTCATATTATGAACAAAAGCATTTAATTGGTAAAAAGCACTAATTGGAAGGCAATTAAAGTATTTAATCAGTAAAAATACAACACGTCAGTATCTAATGAAGTCCCACTTGGTGAGACGAAAACGCATTAGCATTGGTGTGATAGAAGAGCGTTAATCTTTTTGTTCGAGTGTTTTTGTGAATAAACTGTGGATTTTACCAATACCATTTCCTGGTGATACTTCTCAGCACTTTGCATCAAGTTTTTTAGTAACTGTTGTTTTTTTTCTGGATGCTATCGCTTACTGCTGGTGATCATATTTATGCCATCTGGACATACACATGCACCAAGTAGCCTGGAGGGAGATTAGCATCCCTGCCTATCCAGTCTTACACACAATAGATCACAGCATGTATTGCATACACCACAGCTTAAGCCTGATGCTACACTCTTAGCTTCTAGTCTTAAGGTGGATGACATCATCAGGCCTTGTAGAAGAGGGCAGTTTGGAGGTCTGCAGCAAGTTCAAGGGTCAAAAAGTTTATAACCATTGCAGGGGAATAGCCCATGAGGGCATGTCAGTTGTTCTGCAGGGGGATAAACACACACACACACACACACACACACACACACACACACACACACACACACACACACACACACACACACACACACACAGATGAGCACCAAGTATAGCCTGCAGTGGGACTAGAAGCACTACCTATCTAATCTTAGACACTATAGATCACAGTATTAATCACACGTACCACAGGTTAAGTCTGTTATATATGTGATTGCAGGTGCAATACTTGTGCATTACACAAACTAGGCTTGTGTTGAATAGCATCTATGGCCTGCAGAGTGATATTGCTACATCCTGTTATCTGCATCTAGTATCCTAGCAGTGGGATACATGTTATCATCCCAGCTACGTGTGTACAGTTGCCAGTATGGCCATATGTGACTGCTTGCAGTTAAATAGGCAAACCTGTGGGCAGGAACAATGTGCCCTGTCCATTTATGTGTTGACAACATTATACATTACACCACTTGCTCACCTGCGTCCCTCTATGAGGTGACATCCAGCAGGCAAAGGGGTCTGTAAGTGGAATATGTACTGTTGTACCCTTAGTTTGGATCTTTTGAGAAACAGTATGGATGTGTGATAGAGCAGATTTACTCACCATATTTAGGGGATGTAGGACAATGCAGACATTCACACACATATTTATGTAATTAACAGAGATGTATATGTAAATGTTGCTGTATGTGTGTATGATATGTATATCTGTCATGTAGATGCATGGGGAGATTCTATGTATCATTGTGATATATAGCTATATATATTGGTATATATCTATTTGACTCTAAATAGCAATAGCTATACTATGTATGTGAGAAAGAGATAGTGGCAGATGAATATGTATACGTATATGTCTGTATGTATAGACATATCTATACATAACAGGTCATTCTGATGACAGGGCAACAGAACTGTACTCATTTTAACTAAGTGTTTGGCCATATCCAGTGTGACTGTCAGTACTTATAAAGTGACTCCAGCCTACACCTGCCTATACTCCAGTCCAGGATTTTGTGTTACAGACCCCATACCTCTCAACTTTCCAGAGTGTCACAGAATGTCCAGAGTTTTGGCTCATAATTTTGGTTTATTCCTCATAAAATTTGTAGTTTTCTGGCAAATCACTTTGATGAACTGTGGATTAAAGTCATAAAATAATGACAAACATTTGAGTTTCTGACTTCAAATCCTTCAAAAAATGTCTGTTAAAACAAACCCTGTTATTCTAGCAACTTTTTAAGTTTATGAGAGCAGTATTTAAAATATGCCCCTATTTGTGGGCCTTTGTCCCCCCATTTTGTTGGGCTTTGTCCAGATTTCTTGCACTAAGAGGTTGAGAGGTATGTCACAGACATGATAACTGTCCCTGTTTCTGCAGTACTTAACTTCACTGAAAATGTCCACGGCATTCCCCAGCTGTCTGCTATACTTAATATGTGACTGAGGTTCATTATGTTATGCCACACACAGAATGACAGTATGTTAAAACACCGACCTAATAATACCTCACGTGCAAAAGATGTGAATACTTCCAGATTAGAACCGTCAACACCATCACCCATGCTAACTTCCCTAATTGACTGAGTTACACAGGCTGCCAGACAGAGAAGACTCATTTGTCACACATCCAACAGCATAAATATGTATGTTGTTATTTCTGCTTTTCATGGGATATACAATTTATGTTAGGGTACTATGCTACATGCCTGGTCTGCTGCTACTTACTGTAAAAGCAGTTATATGGGAACAGTGCTGTGTTGGGGTCGAGGGAACAACAGCACATGATATGCTGTGATAGACAGTAGTCCTAATATCATGTGACCCCACTGTTTAACATCTCCCTTGACTGATATAGTGAATATTCCAACCATGACACCTAGTGATTATTAGGGGACGCATACTATTGGACTGGGTATCTGTAGTCCTATGTGGATGTTACAGCTGTCCAAACAGCGCACTATATTTCTTTGCATAAATACAGCAGATCCATACCATATTATATTAATCCTGACAAATAATGTGTAGGTTAGAGACTTGCCTTGCAAATGCAGTAATTAACAGAACTGTAGTTCAGGGCTGACTCTGTGTGATGCAAGCAGTATACAACCAATACATGGATAGGTACAGGTTGTGTGGGTTTGCCTGGCATCAACAATTTTGCTATATGTATGTGAGGAGTAAGGTGTCATTCCAGTGGACCTTAGGTTGTCAGTGAATGTGCTCTGCATTGTCTCTTAGTCAAAGCCAGGGCATACTGGACACACCTACGTGTGCCTACAGGAACATCATCAGGGGGCTCCTCCTCCGAGTCCTCCTGTGAGTGTGGGTGTGGTGACCTAGGCACTGGTGGGGGGGCTGTGTATCCCTTCCCTTTGCTGATCCTACTGCAGCTGTTTCCACAGGGTCATATTGTGTAGCATGGCACATACTGTGAACATATGGCCACATGTGGCTGGAGAGCACTGCAGGGCTCCACTAAATATATTGAGGCACCAGAACCACAACTTCCGAAGCCCAAACACATGTTCTATGATTTTCCTAGTTTGTGCATGTGCCTCATTATGGAATTCTTCCATGGGTGGGTGTACATTTCTGATGGGTGTCATCATCCATGGTTCCAGTGCATAGCCAGTATCCCCCAGTAAATGGCTGTGTGGGATGTCCCTCTTAGCAAACATCTGGTACAGCTGTGATGCATGCCAGATATGGGAGTCATGGTAACTGCCAGGGCTGCCAGCATACACATTCAAGAAAATCCCCTGGGCATTGCACACAACCTGGCAGTTGGTGGAGTGGTACCCCTTCTGGTTAACATAAATGTTACCCTCTTCACTAGGTGCTGACTAGATGTGTACATGAGTGCAATCTATGGCACCCAGTACCTCAGGGTAGTGTACTACATGGCAGAAGTGTTGCATATTGCTGGTGCTCGCCTCAGGGGTAGGGGGAAAAGGAATGCGCTCACTGACATGTAGTTGTATGGCATCCAGGAACTGATGGAGTACCCTGGATGCTGATGCCTGTGAAAACCCCATAATATCCCCAGTAGGTCTTTGGAAGGTACCTGTAGCTACTATCCTAAGGGCTACACATACCTTTGTTTCCACTGGGATGGGTTCCCCTCTGTTAGCTCTGGGTCTGAGTTGAGTGCGGCTGAGCTCAGTGAGTTCTTGTAGTATGTCCCTGTTCACCCTGTAACTCTCTACAATCTCCTGCTCATGTAGCCCCTGGAAGGTTACCCAGGGCCTGAACACTATTCTCCTTCTCTGTAAAGGCCTATTGTCAGCAACAGCATTGACTTCAGCATCTAGCACATGCAGATGTAGCAGACGTGCAGTATCCCCTAGCATTCTCTCATTTAAAATTCCCAAGTCTGTACTCCAGTAGTGCAGAGTATGGGGGAAGAATCAGATTGTAGGGTATACACATACTTTATAGTGTTCTGCTGTAGGTGCCGACTCTGTGGTTGGCTACCTATGATGCAGTGCACCTGTCTAGTATACCATTAAAATAATTTAATGGCCCTAGTTTAAGTTAAACGGGGGACAAAACTAATTAATATGTCATTGGCTTTTAGATACATTCAGCACTGTGGCACGACATGCAAACGCCCACCCCACAGGTAAACAAAGCTTAGCACTTAGTACTGACTTCACACTCAGCATAGTGGTGCATCACACAAATGTGGAAACATGCTCTGCTTAGCTAAACAAAACTTAGAAGTCAATGCACACATTCCCCCTGAAAGGCATGCTCAGCATGGTGGGGCACTGCGCAAACAGGCACAGCTAAGCTGAAATAAGCTTAGAAGTCACTGGACACGCCCTACCCTGATGTCAACTACCTTCTCTGTAAACACCAACATAGTACTCTGCCTATACAGAGGAGCTATGCAGATACAATTACCCATTTATGCTATTCAGTAACTCCACCTCATTTGCATAGGGATCTGTGCTCACAGCCTGGAAACTACACAATTTAAAGCCCTACCACATTAGCAACAGCATCAATGTGCCATTGCACATACTCTTTGCATGGTCCTGTGATACATTTCTGTCACATAATATTAATTCTGTTTTTTCCAGTTTTTTGTTTATTTTTTTATAAAACATGTGTACACACTGAGGAGCGCTGCACAAACATACCCAGATTATTAAAAAAAAATTAACATACTTCCTTTAATTTTTCAGATGCATGGAGGATAGTTTTGCTCATATCTGTGCATGGCATGTCATTTCTTTCCCTCTATCTACAGATTTACAGCCCCTTTGTCTGTCTACATTCCTGTACATGGAATGTTTCTGTGTACACTAAGGACACTGACACAGAGTCTGCAGAGCTGCCTGTTTGTTTGCTGAATCACTCTACCTGCTTAATTTGCATGAGATTTGCCTGGTTATGAGGTGATTTGCATGCCATGAGACTTTCAGTATGGGCTCACCACCCAGCAGTGTTTACTGACTCTGAATCCTGCTTACTTTTGTTGAAGCAGCATGGCATGCTGCCTACAAGTAAAACAATGTATAGGCTTTATTAAATTCCCCCATATGTAAAAACATACTTAATGAAACAAGTAATGAACTCATTCAGTGAAACCCAATGAATCAATAAATGCATCAAAATTAAACCACTCAATGCTCTATGCGTTGTTTAGTTAGAAAAAGACTTTTGAACAACACAAAATCATTTCAGTTTTTGTGCTTACAGAAAGCATTTGATATTAATAGAATCACTGAGCCCAGGAGGTTTATCTTCCAGTAGGACATTATAGTTCCCAACAAATTCATCCATGCTCACTAAATCCAGTACAAAGATCTGAAATTTTCTGAAATTCAGAGAAGTGAGGGAATGCTTAGCCAGAGTGTTGTCACTGTCCTTTTTTTAATGGCTAAACTGTGTTCATACACTCTTCTTGCTAGCTTCCTCACAGTTTTTCCTACATAAAATCCAGAGCAGGAATTACAGGTGGCCAGGTAGACCTACTCCCTGTGAATTGAACTTGTACCTGTCTCTAGCCCAGAGATGAAGATCCAGTGCCCTTAACATATATATCTGACCTGTTTGATATGAAGTAGCACTGCTTACGTTTTCCGCACTTGCAGGTGCCAAAAGAGTACTGCATGCTCAATGCTCTTTGCTGACCTTCTAACAAAGATTTTACATTCTGACTCCTTTTATAAGTGAAATAGAGACCTGCACCCAGAATCTTTGATAAATCCACATTACCCAAAATGATCTTCCAGTTTTCTTTTAACACATCTCAGATGAGATACATGTCACTGGTAACAGGTATTGGAAAAGCTCTACTGTATTTAGTCAGTGAAATATTGGTGTTAGTAGACACTATTTCCTTATCAGAATCAATTTCAAACAAAAGTCTTTTCAAAACTGGTCTAGCTTTATTCAGCCTTAGTGAATACACTTCTGCAATGATGTTATTTAGCCAATCCAAATCATAACCTTTTTAGATAAACAGTATTTAAAAAAAAAACTGACCTCTTTTTCAGAGATAATCCCCCAGATTCACAAATCCCCCGTGTAAGACTAAATAAGTCTTACTCGGAGGCTGCAGTTGAACGGTATGATGTCAGCATGCCATGAATAATCATGAGGGCACGCTGACTCTAACCCAAGTCTAACACGGACCATGCAGGAAAGCAGGGGGCGTGCCCGACTGCCGAGCAGTCTAAAGGTCCACGCCTCTGCAAGTGTCTGAATTGCAAAATGTCAACACACAAGAGCGAGTCCGCTCAAATGTCCATGTACCCAACACCACACTCCCTGACACTGTAAACCCCCAGCACAGTTATAAAAAGTAAAAGATTAATTTTTTTTTCTAATTCCCGATATAGCTGCCCGTGTTTGCACGTGTGTGCACGGGTGTACCCATTGCTTAGCTGCAATTAGCAAACTCAACATGGAAGGGCATAATAAGGAATGTTTATGCAAATTATGCCAAATAGCAATAGCGTAGTGGTAGAGCATTCGCACAAAGCGGAGGCATTCATGGTTCGAGTCCTACCACTCCCCTTTTTATTTTATGTTCTAAATTAGTATATTAAATAATTCCTGACATACATGATTAAACTTTTACTAAAAAGCATCAAAATGGCCTATGTATCAGTGAACAAAATGTATATTTATAAAGGAACCTGACATATAACTGCCCGTAGTTAAGCAACACTTTATCCAGTGCAATGTAGTTGCCCATAGCTAAATAGCACTTTGCCCAGTGCAATAGAGTTGCCCATAGCTAAGTAGTGCATTACCCAGTGCAATCGGTTTGTGCGGAGTTGCGTGCTGCGCCAACCAGTGCACCATCGGGCAACATGGAGCAACGTAGAGCAAAGTTGCCTAAACACAGCCACACCCCCTAGCCTGGACAGTAGTAAAATAAAAAGCAATTTCAAGGTTCGAACCCAGGACACTGTGCAAAGTACTGAACCACTAAGCCATGACAGCTTAGGGTAAGCAGTCACTGTTAACATACATATACTTATAAATGGTAGATTAACCATTGCTAAGCAGGTCTGCAGTCAGCAGAGAATTTTCAAAAATGGCCAATCACAAAAAAGTGCGGGAAATGTGGCATATTTAAGCCCCATAGGCGGGAATACTTGCCATAACTGATTGTAGCTCCCATCTACAGTTAGAATGGTTGGTGCTGGAGAGGGTACATGCTATAGAACGCAACGCTGGGGCATCGAGGAGTTGAAATACATGGTTTGGCTCCTTGTCCACCGTCAAGAGTCAAGACTCCTGCAGGGCCAGTTCCAAGGGATGGAGTACAAGGCAGAGACTTGGAACCAGTTAGCTCATGATCTCACCAGTGCCACAGGCATTCCTCAGACTGGTGAGCATGTCCGTCATCACCATGCAGACCTGAAGAGACGGAAGCAGGACCTACTGAACCGATGAATACAGGAGGCCCGTGGGATGCAAGATGCCCCACTACTGAGTAGGTAGCCATGGAATGCAGTATGTAAGACATGCTAATTTAGTCTATATAATGGATAGGTATGTCTCAATATCCCTTCATTTACTTCACAGCTGCAGGTGTCCATGCTGCGAATCAGCAAGCCTATGCAGATAGGCTGCTAAGGCTGCGCCACCAGGGAGGTTAGTAATTATTCTGCATGTATTGTTATATAAAATAGGTGAGAGAGCCTGAAAGAAAGTGTTGTAGCCCAATAATACAGCCATAAAATGCCCTGAATAATTCCTCTGCATGTACTGTTATATAAAATAAGTCAGAGAGCCAGAAAAAGAGTGTAGTAACCCATTAAAAAGGTAAACTATGTCCGGAATAATATCTCTGCATGTACTGTCATATAAAATAAGTGAGCGAGCCTGAAAAAGAGTGTTCTAACCCATTAATAAAGGTATAATATGTCTTGAATATGTCTTACATTTGCATTGTAATACCAAATAAAGGAGAAAGCCTGTGGAAATGTGTGTAATGTAATTAATAAAGGTATAAAACCTGGAGTGTGTCTGTGTCACTTACTTTGAAATGTTGTACCCTTGCATGATACAAATAGTACTGTTTTAATAAGTGCTGGCAACCCACAGTTGGGCAGTCCCATCTAAAGTGGTTGATGGAAGTGCCAGTAGCTGTGAAGCATATATACAGTCCTCAACAGTCAGTTACTGGCTGGCATGCATAAGTAAATCTGGCACACAAGTAGCTCGTTAATATGTTCCCCAGAAATGTGAGTGTGCTACACGAAATGCAGGGTTCTGTACAAATTTACCTGAAAATGTCATGTGAACACATCCAGATATGTAGATAAGGAAATATAAATAAAATCAATAAATATGTAGCAGTAACATCTGCATCCTGGACAGTTAGTATGTCAGATATAGGTCAGGTATATCATGAACTAGCCAAACCCATTACACAACCTAATGCATGTTGGCAAGTGTAATAATACACGTAGGGGATATACACCCGCAGTCAATAGGAATGTAGTGTAGACTAAAAGTACTTATAAGATGTTAATTGATGTTTCTTTCTACACCCTACTGGATGTGCATAAACAATGCAATTCCACACCTCAATGGGTTTGTGTAATCTCAAAACATTTGTTGGGACATATGTCCTATTGTTCTATAAATATTTACATTCACTTTGATGCATGTGCTCTGTTCAAACACCACAGTCATGGTGGCCTGTTGCCACCAATCATCCCTGCATGCTGTTGGAATGTCCACTGTCGTTCAATATATGCATGTGTTATGCTTGCTGTTCAACTGTTGGAACCTTGGTGTGTTGGGTTAATAGGAATATTACTGCATGCTGTTACAACTAATTTGGAATGCCGTTGTGTATTTTGTAATTAAACACACCTAATCACAGAACGTATGGGAAGGCCGGTCCCATTGGACCCACCTGTTCCTCCTCAGCTGGTGAGTGCAATTGGCACCAGCAGGTCCGGTGCCCAGCCCGGGCTCCCCTCCTCCGTTGGTCCTGTGCCACCTTTGGGTGGAAGCCCTGCAGGGGATGGGGCTCATCCCCCCATGCAAGCATGGGCGGAGAAGGGCCACCTGTCACCCTTTGAAAGATCCAGGTTGTGGTGCGTATGGAGATCCAGCATTCAGTCACTGATCCACTACACCAGCTCAGGTGAGAGTGACGCATCTCACAGGTGAGCCTGCCCATCCTACGCAGCACCCAGCACAGCCACCCCCGGGGCTGTTAAGGTGCAGTGGAGACTGCCCATGGGTGGGGCTCTCAGTTCCACTGTTACCATCTGTGGGCTCATGGGCTTACGATTTCCAAACATCCGTCCCCATCAATTGTGTTCACCTACCCCATGTGTCATACACCGCCCCTGTATGCGTCTTGTTTATCTTGTCTGTTTACCTCCCCAACCTACCTCCCCAAATATACCTACTTCCTTTACCTCACTTTCCACTCTCACCTGAAAAAAAAAAAAAGGGCAATCTATACCCACAAAAAAATGACGCCCCATACATAGCTGCCTATTTCGCAGACATATCCGCTGGACATGTAAACTGATAATTATAAATGGCAGTACAACATACTTTGTTGTCCTCACCCCTCTTCCAGGGGTGGAAGGTTTCAAATTTCACTCCAAAATTATTGCATATGAACAGCTGTTGCTGATAAAGAAATGGGCAGCTATGGACCTTCCCTACACCCGTCCTGCACATCCCGAGCTTGTTTTCCTACTGTCTTCCCCTCTTTGTGCCCCCTTTTTCACCACTTTCCTATCTCCCCATTTTCTTTTCTTTCAAAGAATTTAGTGCAGCGGTTAGCAGGAGTACGCATTTTTAAGCAGTAGTAAGTGGGTTTGAGCGAGTGTGCGCATGTGTGCGCTTAGCTAAGCATCGCTAAGCATTGCACAAACCTGCACAAACCCACTTACAACTGCTTAAAAGTGCCTTAGTCACTCTATGTCAGGGTCCTTGTTCTGCTCAGCAGCAAAATAAAACACCTCTGTCAGTCTCGAACCCCAGACCTTGGACACACTAGACTGCATGAAGTACCACTAAGCCACAGCAGATATACAATAACATGGTGCTCTAATAAATATATTATGCATTACAATGAGTGAATGTAAAGGAAAAATAGGAAGGCAATAACACAAAGCTTGTTCTGTGGATCTTTACCAGCAATTGTTGTGGAATTGCATTACATGAGTGTGATATGAGAAGCAGCCATTCAAGCAGCAAATAATGTTACAGAGGCACTTTACAACCCCCACACAGTATCATAGCAGGACAAACAGTGGTATATCTGATTAGGGTAGAGGCCATACTTCCTAACTGTGACTACTTTTCAGGGATGTCCCTGATTGTGAAACATATTTTAGCTGTGTCCCTCTGAATCCCTCTGAAAAGTACTGACGTCAGTCAGAAAGGCGGGGTATTACACAATGAATACTGACAATAATAACAGTAGACACCACTTGCACTACATAAAAGGAGTACTAATCCATATGCACTGCTTCACTCAAGTCTACACTTACTTTCTCTATTATGTGTAAGGTGTACCTCACTTTTAACTACCTATCCCTGACTCCATGCAAAGATGTATCTGAGTGTTTCATAGGCCTGCCAGAGGCACAAACACACAGGCATATCAGCTATTCTGCTGTTACACACTCTGCAAATATCTTTGGTAGGACCTCCACAAGCATACCCTTATGTAGGAGTACAACACAGAAATACCAAAGGATGTAGCCATGTACTGGTAGCAACTGACTGTAACAATGCCATTGTACCAGTCCTGAAAACACATGTGAGATGCACAGACAAAGAATAACAGTGTAACTTCTGGCTACCATCTGGATAGGTTCACCGTTGGTAACTATGCAGACAGACCACATGCCTTGATAAACTAACAGGTACACACCAATCCTTTAAGTCCAGTAAGATAATATTCACACAATAATACATAATGCTCTCTGTATGTAAGCATCCCCACCACAATTAAAATATACTTGTGTGTTTAGGGTCTACCAAGGGTGTAGGTAGGCATACACAGTACTGGAATTGTCCAGTTGTCCTGAGAACCCTGTGCTAATGTCAACGATAAAAAACACATACCCTGCAGAAGTGAGTACATTAATAGTCACAGTATAACAGTTTACACACAGTTCATGTGCCAAAGAATACTTCTCAATAACTACATTTGTATGGCAGTTAATTATATGAGTAGAAAAGAAACTACATAGTCACATAAATGTTGTGTAAGCATATGCAGGGGTGAGTTAAACTCTACACTGATAGCTCTGTACTGGAAGTGGCAACAGTCAAGTCTGAGTACAACATGTACATCACTGTCTACATCTCCAGCTTCATATATAAGAAGTATACCAACCTTCTGACTTACAACAGGGTCCACAGCACACAAGCAGGGGCCCCACTCTGGAAATCTGAAAGGGCTACGCCTACATACCTTAGCAATTTATAGCATTGGGTTGCTAAGGCAGTGAGTACTGCAATTACCACACAGCAGGCTGTATGTATTTACCAAATGTTGAGCACCAATTGGTGCAGAGGGCATCACATGCACATGCGCAGATACCTATAAAAGCAGACTGTACCTGCTATCCCCACATGTAATCATTACATTGCACGTGTCAGCAACTCTAGAACTCCTGGAGAGTAGTGACAAACTTTAGTACTTAATAAAGAAATATTTAATTAAGTAAACTATATATATATATATATATATATATATATATATATATATATATATATATATATATATATACTTAATTATAACCTAAATATATTAATTAAGAAAAAAAAAACTTAATTAATAACCAAAAATAAAACTTAAGTAAAAAACTTTACTTAATAAATAAAAAAAATGTCAAAGCATACACAGATGGACCTGAAAGTAACAAACAGGTATGTAACAGATTTGTAGTTACCGGCAAGTAGTAGATGTTTATGAATAGTACTGTACATACTCTGTAATATGCATATGTGTCAGCAGTAGGTATGTATGCACTGATACCATGCATAACTACTGCCATGGACAAATTAGTGTGTAGCTGTGTGCAGTGGGACATAACTGTGATATATGTAGCTCAGCATTATATGTCAAACATCTGAACATGTTATCTATGGTCTGTACAGTACTGCGTACAATGGCAGTTTGGGGGAGTAGTGCAAACACCTATATAAACTTGAATGTGACAGAGTAAGACATGCATGATATTCACATAATGTGTAGCTTAGTATTGGCAACTGCTGTACCAGGCTAGTATATTAATGTAGCATTTGCAGCTATATATACTCCCTGTACTATTACTGTATGCACACATGTGACAACTGTCCATGTTGTTGCAAGGCCCAACAGGTCATCCGTGAGGTGTATGGACTTACAACAGTGTGGACCCTGTGTGTGTATGGCACACACATATGGAGAGATAGTTATATGTCTGATATATTAGCATCTGAACATGTGCATAGAGCAAGGACATACTGCAACTGTTTGTGAAGGGTGGACATTCATATGTTGGTGCAGGTTGTTATGTGTATATTTATATGTAGGTTGTAGTGTGTGGCAAACAAGACAGCATACAGTGCTGGCATATGACATGTGGTGTTTAAACACCGTGGGTATGATTTGTTAGGTTTTTAGTCTTCCAGATAGAGGATCCTGCTAAAGATACATGGGCTGAGAATACCTTCCATGCATTCTGCACAAGACTGTGCAATATCATTACATAACTGTATCCCTCTCAACCTTTGCATATGTGATATTTCCATCATGAAAGGTGGACTGTATATGTGCCTATATGTATATCTACATGTACACCAATGGATGTTCATATGTACGCTCAAGTTCAATGTTGTAAACATATTGCCATCCCTTTTGTTAAAAACCCTATACCCATGAACTACAACATAGGTGGTAGTCTACTCAACACTGAAAGTGTGATAAGAGACTATGGGACACAGGTGGACAGTAGTGTCCCTTTTGATAATCACAGTGCCACACTAGTCATGTAAACTGAGTACGGTCCACATGTCATCAGAAAAAGTGTGTCATCCATGGAAAAAGAGGTCAGTGTTCCACTCTACTCATCAGTCATAACACCCATCATAGAGTACAATGTCCCTGTTGGTATGTACCTCAGAAGACATCCACAGCAACTGTAGACACCAGACACATACCTCACAAAGATTATTACCAGACTCAAACAGATGCCCTATGCAGACTGTCTTACAAAACCACAGCTACACTGTGTCGCATATCGCCTACCCAGAGGCAACCTCTGCCTAATATACAAAGCTATGCTAAACCCACAGGTGTTGGACATGCTCCATATAAACAGATTAAACTCCATACAAGCTACACACTGTACTGATCTAAACCTTGTAACGTCAAAAAGCAGAACATGCTGGAGTGGCACATTATCATCTCAGACACATACCATACTCTGGAACTAACTACCTATCAATAGCAAATGAAGGTCCTCATTAGCAGTTGTCATGAATAATCATGATGATTGGATGTGAGATAGGAAACACAACCCGGGAATCACATCTGTGGCTCTGCATGACAGGGGCACATGAACCTACATTACATGGGTGTTGAAGGGCAGGGTACCATATGGCTAGGCTTCCATAGGCCCTACGGATAATAGCCCATTAGCTACCTAGGACTCGATACACACACTCATGTACTTGTTGCATTACTTGCTATGTGAGGTTGACTGGGTGTGATCGTGAATGTGTAGGCGAATGTGTCAAAGTTGTGTATATGTGTGATAGCCTAGTGGGAAACTGTGTATATCATGGTATGTAGTGTTGTAGCTCTAATCCCAGCAAAAGATATGTATGCTATTGCTAGGCAAGAAAAGCAGTACGGCATATGGTGTGATGTAGTCCCATGGTGTTGACTGGAGTGTGCCATTGTAGGCTAAAGCAGTACATGTATGCATATTGATTGTTAACACTAGTGAATACAAATCACATATGAACTGTAGAACTACCTGAAGCTGTAGGCCTAAACAGCACAGTATGGTGTATATCCACATTGCTTGGAAACACTGTTTTGTTTGTTACCTGTAGTCTTCACACATTACATTCCTCAGGCATGAGGTTTTGTAGGTGCTGACACACAGTACTATATGGTACACAGGTAAAACTAATCTGGGTTGCCATACCTTTGTGTCTTGTAGGTATGTCTGATGTGTGTGTGGGTATGCCTGTAGCATGGCCTCAGTGGTATGTGTGTCACAGGATATAAGTGCATATACAGCAACATGTATAGTATAGTACAGCAGTATACCACCTATAATGATGAATGTGCACATATGTTACTGGGGGGTTTGCTATCAACAAGTAGCGTGGTGTACTCGTAGTACTGTAACTGTACTTTACATTCATTTCAATGGATGACAAATGTCTGTATGCATTAGCTTCATATACACCTCCTGTGGCTAGGTGGTGCATTGTGTCACATACAGTGTGCCATGTACTGTTGTATAGTCTTACATACTGATTTCACTTTGTTGCTGTGCAGAACATGGTTTGGTATATAGTATGTGCCAGGCACTGTCAGGCAGTTGTGGGCTGAGCAGTCATATGTGGTATTAAAAGTGTGTATCTACTGACAGCCAATAGGTTACTATATATGGCATTTCATTGATCTCTGTACTTTAGAATGTTAAGTGTGCCACATGACTTGCTCACAATTACTGTTTTATTGTCTTCCAGGGACATGTCTCACAACAGAAAACCTGTGTATTCCCCTGAGGAGGAGGAAGTCATCCTAGATGCCCTGATACATCATCACAACCTACTGTTCTCCAGAACCAGCCAGGACCAGCATGGGCGCACTGAACTGTGGCAGGATATTGTTTGTCGGGTGAATAATGTAGGCATACATAACTGGACTTATGAGCAGGTATGCCATCACTGCAGTGATTTAATCAGACATGTCCGGCAGTATGGCTCCGATGTCCACAGACAACAGCTTGCCACAGGTGGTGGTGCAGCAACACATCCCCCCCCACCAGAGTGGAAGAGCTGCTTCTCAGCGTGGTGGCTCCTGGCCAACCAGTACAACGGACATGTGTCATCATGGAGACCAGAGTCACCCAGCACATCGATTCAGAGCATGCAGGTAACATGGCATATCTGTAGACTACAGTTAGCTCAATTGTTAAAACATGCATTTATCAGATGTGTACTGTGTATTCAGAAGATGTGGAGCCTGGTATCATGCAATACTGATAATTTGGAACATAATCTGTATGCCTGTGACTGTCACCTCTTGTACTACTGTAATATTGCAAACACACAGCAGCAATGCCATAGTTGTTGACACTGACAAACTGTCTCATATCCTTGTAGGTCCCACTGGTGTGATAGCAAGGCAGCAGACCCATTCTGGTGAGTGTTCTACATTTAATATAGCATATAACATGTGCATGTCATAGGAGAGTTGTAGGCCATATACACATGTAAAACATCTACACATAATGCATGCTCTGCATGTTCTCTGTGGGACTATGCACATCCCAGTAACATGAGTAGCTGCCTCAAACACATGCAATACACAGAGCATACCAACCAATTGTGGTACACTGTAGTGGACATTGTATAGACAGAGTCAATACACATGCACACAACATACACCGCTGTGTCATATGCAGTAAGTGTTAATATGATACACATGGTGTACGTAGACACCTGCTATAAGGTCATACTGCAGTATCCCAAATGTCATCAACACAGCACACATACTATACCTGATGGGTAGAGGCCTATCATGGGGCAGTGTGACACGTTTCAACACACAACACATTCATGTTAGGCAATGCTCCCTACTGAACACCTTACATACCCATGTGCTGTGAAATGGTTAATGTAGTCAAAGTGGTGCAGGTCAGGTACAGCAACATAGTTGCCCATGTGACATACATTAGTGGCCTTGAGTGACCACATGATGCTGTCTGATGATGGCTCATGGTACTACACTACATCCAGTTACAGTAACTACAGTACTACACATAGCATTTATTGCTATACACCTGACAGTTGTGTGCATCTAGCCATGGTATGTATACCTATGAGTGATGGTGCACAGGACATTGGAAAGCATTTCAGACTTGCACAGCAATGTTGTGTCCATGTACACATTGTGTTCCAGGGTGAGGCCAATCATTAAACAATACACATGCATCAACAACATGCATACTGTTATCAACAAGGACTCTTTACACTCACACTGCATGCTGTTGAGCAACAGACATCCTGCATGCTGACACGTGTGATAGGACTCTTTGGCTTGTGATACTGTACTCCACCATCAACCACTAATGAATATGTTCCGTATTGCTGTTGGTGTGTGTGTGTGTGTGTGTGTGTGTGTGTGTGTGTGTGTGTGTGTGTGTGTGTTTGTGTGTGTGTCAACTTGACTGAGTAGAGTATTTGTGTGCATGTGTGCATGAGTGCATGTGTTCATGTGTCCATGTGTGCATGTGTGCTTGTGTTCATGTGTTCATGTGTTCATGTGTGCATGTGTTCATGTGCTCATGTGTGCATGTGTGCATGTGTGCTAACATCCTGTACAGATGGTAAAGTGTGTTTCCTGTCTCCCTCTCACAGGTGCTGAGGTATTGTTGGATGAGTGCAGCAGGGAACCTGAAGTCACTGCCAAAAATAGTGGACATGATGATACATGCGTTGTGGCACAGGCAGGTTTGACAAGGTCTGTAGTTGATCCGCCAATCAAAAGTACACAGCTTTCCACCCCATCTATGCACGCATACATACTGCCAATACATCCCTCAACACCAATGGCCTTAGCTGAGGAACAGCATGCAGTAGGCATTGACTAGGATAGTGTGGTATCTATGGCACATGCAACTCCACAGAGCAGCCATACCCAGACACCTGGAACGGTACCGCATAGGCATATGTCCAGGGGTTCTCGTGGGAGCACTGCTGGTCATAATGCCCCTAACAGACGTGCCCCCACAGGTCTCACAACCTCAAGTATGTTCCTGGCTGTAATGCAGGCACAGGCACATATGGAACGGTACACCAGGCAGGGACTAAGAGCGCAGAGGGCTCATAACACCGGTATCAATGACAGTATCCGTGATCTTGCCGGTGCCATCCATAATTACACCGAGGTCATTGATAGATGTTGGGGGGAGACACTAGATGTCCTCCACAATGTAATGCCCATGCACCAGGACATTGCAGGATGGCTGAAACGTCAACGTGGACGTATGCCAGCAACATCATCAGCTGGCAGTCGTCGCAGACGACACACAAGTCCCAGCCACTCCCGTAGTGGCAGTACCAGCCCCAGCAATGTTGGGGCTGGGCTATCAATAGACCGTCCTAGATGACCACATGCACGTGGCACTGGCCAGACCCAGCAGGGACATGGGTCCAGTCGACATCCCTCTGCCTCTGATGATAGTACCCAGTCTGGCTTTCTACCCGATACTGTCCATGTCACCCCTGCCAGACACAGGTACTGTGTCCGTGGCCGGAGACAGTGATCTGTACAGCCTGGCAGGTACAGTCTGTGGTTGTCCCACAACCTCCCATATTTGGCAGCCACAAGGGAGTACTGAGTGCCTGCAGACACACACACATAAACCAAACACCTAGGGCTAACACATACACACACACATTGCATCAACACTGACCCATACTGTACTGTTGTCCCTCACACACACACACACACACACACACACACACACACACACACACACACACACACACACACATACATGTCGATTGGATGGGTCATTGTCGGGCTCTGGCAAACCAATAACACACCCTGTGCATATGATGAAACTGTGCCACCTCCTGTCTTATGTGACATTGATGCAGGAACAGGCTAACATGGTGCTGATGCACAGGGTGACCTAATAGCAGTGTAGCAATGTTAGCATGTTGTCAACAGTAAAGTGTAATGATATCCTTGTAGGTATATCTGAGCAGGCATGATGCAGTAAAGCTATGATTATCAATGTAGTATTGTTTACACCAGTGTTAATTCCAAAAATGGATTGTCCGCCCCTGTGCCACTTGGCTGATGTGTGTGGTACTGGCTGCATGTGTTGGTGAGTGGACAGTACGTGTGTGATGTATGCAGTACAGATTTGCAGGTGTACATTTGTGAACATGGTGGAGGTGCACTGTCTGCATGTACGTGCATGGTGGACACATGGGAAGGGTGACATGCCCTGTATTACACAATGTTAACACTTCATATTTCCTATTGGTGGCCAGTATGTATTTTACTATACATATGTTACAACTTGGGTACACGTGTGTGCATGACATGGTCTGACACTATGCAGTGGGTGATACTGTTAATATCGGTCATTGGTTTGCATTCTGGTAGTGTACATAACCTCAACAGGCTGATTTTAACCAATCGTTAGATGATGTCTTGACAACTGACACACAGCTGTAGGATACACAGTAGCATTTGAATCGTTCCGGTACTATACTATACCAGTAACCAGTGGTATTGACCGCCACACATTCCCGTGACCACTCCTGTTTGGCATGTGGCCATCCTAGGTACAAGCAGACACACTAGGGATATGTCCATCCACATCTGTTAAAGCATACAGTGGCCTACAATGCATTCTCCGGATTAGACACTTATCCTCCACAAGAGTATCATACAGACAGATACCTGTTGACCAACCCATGCTGTGAAGCTATAAGCCAACTATAGCATAGTCATCCACATTTACTATACATAGTATCCTGACAGTACCATATTGGTAGTAGCTCTCAACATGTAGCAGGGGCACCGATGTGTACATACAGCCACATGTGATGTCATCTGTCCTTTGGTATTCACATTTCCAAAGGAATGCTGATGTCCCTCAGTGTATCACATAAGCAATAAGGGGTCTGTATGCATATCCACGGAGGTGTTGTACACCTATAATGAATGCCCATTATTGACAGACTGTGTTGTGTTTGAACATGTCTGAAATATGCCCCAGGCATGAACCCTCACTCATACTATTCTATAGAAACTGTCATGTGTGTGTGTGACACAGATGACCTAGGGCACAGATCACTACAGTGGCTGGCCTTGTCACATACATACATATGTGATCTATGGTCTGAGAAGCAGCAGCACAAACTGTCAATGGTAACATATGTATTCGTGTAGAAAGCAGGCTTCACACCTATGGAGTAACTGAGGCCACATGTACATATATGTCTTTGCCACACAGTTACCAATTGAGGTCACATGTACATATATGTATTTGCCACACAGATACCTGAAGTGTGCAATGCACATACTATTGTTTTACTGATATGTCATACAGTAGTAAAAGCAAAACCCACAACACATTGATCAACAATGTCACACACACTCAGCAATTGCAGGATTCAAACCCCTACCTAACTATGTAATGATACTAGAGAGATACACATTAACACAATGTGCTATATGCTTTACTAGGTGGCTTCTTTTCTCCTGCTATATTTGTAGGATGCTGACATCATCAGACTGGACATGGTAATGTGTGTGCACTTTGTTTTATGCAATCCCAGGCATGAACCATGTGGGTCAGCAGGTGTTAACAGCTTGAACAGGACTCCACAATTCTTTGCTTGTGTGATCTATCTGTGGACAAATTGCCATTCCTTCATATGACAATACATATTTATGCACAGACTGTTGATTTTGTGGATACAACATGTGTCTGGGATGTTGATAAAGGGCTATTCAAAGTCTGTGTGGGACGTGTGTAGCTTCTTTCAGTGATGTATGTCCTGGGTGGCTGCCTAGCAAACAGTCTAGTAGGTTTGGGAACCATGATCTGCCCATGAACATACCACAGTTGGTAGGGTTGTGTGTTTGTCGGCTTCCAATAGCTCTGTTTATGACTTCAATCATGATGGACTCCATGGCCTTACAGATCAGACTTCATAGACTTATAGGACTATAGTTCCCATGGTCTGTTGTGCATCACCATTTGTGGGGTGTGCCATATGTTGCTGTAACACATTCAACAGTTTCAGATTCTGTAGAGAGGGTGAGGCTCAACAAACTTTTCAGGTGCAGGGTTTGTTTGTTCTGTAGTTCACTTATGACACATATAAGGAAACAATGTAATCCAATTGATGCCATGTTTTCGGCTTTGGCAGGAGCTGTTTACCCATTCTACATGTGATATCTCCTGGTATGATGATAGGGCCTTTTGTCAGTGGGAGGTGGGTATGTATATATGGGCCTGTCTGACAGGATGTCGGCATTGTCAGTCAGGTACAGTTGGCCCTGACTCAGGACATATATGAGTGTACATTGCTATTTATCACATAGCTGAAGGAGGTGTCATGGTTCTGTCTGGACTCCTTCACAGATAATCTTTCCAAAACACTGACAAACCTGAGCACTAAACCCCTGTTATACTCTTTTACACACTTAACACCGTAATGATCCTTTATGACCAGTCAACAGAGTATGTCATCATAATATCCTGGCATGTCCAAAGGTCTGTTTCGTGTGCACTCTCCAGTCCAGCTGGTGAATATTGGAATTTTGATGCAATGTTACAACTGCCTTATGTACACAGACAACCCTCTCCTCCTCCCAACAAACTCAGATATATGTGACAGATGCAACTATATAGACATCAGGAGGCTGAGCTCTCTCGACCCATGACTGGCACAGTCTATCAGGTGGTGAAGGTAACCACACACACCACAAATCCAGTCTCACATAGACCTATAGCGACAGCAAACAAAATACATTACTACACAAAAACATATTCGGAGGCTCTAAATAAACTCTGCCTAAGCAGCAGAGACCTCCAAAGCAGACACCCAAACAACTGCTACCCCACAACAATACCCACATATCACATAGTTCACAAAGTCAGTGTGCCACACAGTCACTGCCCTTAGGGCTAAACAACACACCTAATACACTTGTAATAGGTGACTCTTATTGTCTGACACACTGATGTTCCACTCACCAGGCTGAACAAGGAGAAGGTCACTTTGAGCTGTCTGTCGGGTGCCAGGATCCGGCACATAACATATGCTCTCAGGTTACTCCAAAGCAAGAACAAATATGGCTCCATCATTGTCCATGCTGGTGTGAATAACCTCAGACGTTCCTCCCTGGACTACATGACAAGAGACATAGAGGATCTATCTGATCATGTAGCCCAGGCCAGTATGACCCTGACCATGAGTAGCATCTTACCCTCACCAAAAATGATGTCACAGTATACAGACAAACTGATCAATTTTAACAGTTGGCTAACATATTGGTGTCATTCAAAGGGGATCCAGTGTCTGTCAGCCTGGGATGACATGCTCGACATGCCATGTAGCTTCGCTATGGACGGCTTGCACCTGTCACCCCTGGACTTTCGAATACTGGCTAAGGATCTTGCCACCCCATAGTGCCTTTTTTTAAGTGAGGCTCAAAAGACAAACCCACTTCCATAGACATTACAAGGTAAAAGAAACTAAGGGTAATGCTGCTCAACACCAGATGTCTAACTCTCAACATGCATACACTCAAGACTCTCCTCAGTATGGAGAATGTTGATATCTGTGCAGTAACAGACACCTGGTTCTGGCTCTCGAAAGCACATCAGCACTACCAGGTTATACTTCATACCATGCTTTTCGGCCACAAGACTCGGACCCGCCAACAAAAATAGGGGGAGTATCCATATACATCACAGATACACACATCTCCAGGTTAGTAGCACTGCACAAAGCATCGGAGACCATACATGTGCAACTAACAGTGGGCAAAATTGCCTTTCAGTTTGTAGCCTGCTACAGACCACCCTCCCAAACTCAGGAACCCCACTCGGCTTTCCTGGGAACACTGGGGAATATGAAGGTCTCTCCAAACACCATTATATTGGGTGACTTCAACTACCCAAACATTGACTGGGAATACTACTCAAGCCCCAACACCCTCGCCCAACAGTTGCTAGAATTTATAAACTCAAATGCTATGGCACAACTGGTCACCACACCCACAAGAGGGGAAAACATATTGGACCTGATCATCACCAACATGGGGACTCTATGTTCCACACCAGAGGTATACCCCTCATTGGTAAGGTCAGACCATACATTTATCTCACTGGACATCCATATCCCATTCCCACCCCCATCCTAGGTAATCTCGGTGAAGAACTTCTCAAAAGCAAATGTCACACTTCTCCAAACCAAGGTGGTATCCTTCATAGACCCTGGGACAGAGGTAAATACGTCTCAGACCACTGCATCCTTTACAAACGCATTCTATGGACACCTAGTGGAATGCATGGATCGTGCTATCCCAAATAACAACAAGACTCACTCCTCCAAAGGCAGGGGACCTGTCTGGTGGACCCTGGCCATTAATAAGCTATACCATGAAAGGAGGAGGCTACTACATGTTAGAGCACAATCCCAAAAAGGGAAGGCATCTCTGATCAGTACTAGCAAAAAGCTACGATCAGTCATGAATTCATCTAAGGCCCGCTTCTAACGGCAAATTGCACCAGACACTAAGGACAATCACAATGCCTTCTTTAGTTATGTCAGGAACCTGGGTGGAAACTCCCAGATATGCTGTGAGTTACTGCATAATGACAAAACATACACTGAACCCACAGACATTGCCAACATTCTGGCAAACAGGTTCAGTGCAAATGTCTCCCCCCCCAGCCCCCCTAAAGAGCAAATGTCCATCCCAACAGAGTGTAGCCTCCCTGACATCACAGATGAACAGGTGAGTGGTGCCCTCTCCAAAGCAGACAATACAGCATCAGTGGTACTGGACAGTGTCCCGGCCTGCGTCTTACTCAAGCTTCATGACAAACGTAACCCTCACATTAAGTCACTGTTCAATATCAGAGTTACTACAGGATATGTACCCAAGGAATGGCGTACAGCAGCAGTGGTCCCGCTCCACAGAGGTGGTGCCACAACGGACCCCGGACACTATCGCCCTATAAGCCTAACTAGCCTGGTCTGCAAAGCTATGGAGCGTATCATCATAGAACTCATACACATAAACTTCGGGAACCTACAGACAATGGATCATACCCATTTCGGCTTTGTTGTGGGCAGATCTTGCCTCTTGAACCTGGTTGACTTTTTTAAACAGTTACAAGGTCCATAGATGTAAGGAAGGTTGTCCACACAGCCTACCTGGACCTCGCGAAATCCTTCAACACAATACCCCACTCGGGCATTATACATAAGCTCACCAGCTTCGATATCGACACATATGTCACAAGATGCATTGCTAACTGGATCAGGGATAGCACCCACATGGTCAGTATTGCAGGTGCCATGTCTGACTATGCACCAGTTACATATGGCATCCCACAAGGCTCAGTCCTGGGACCTCTCTTGTTCAGTATATATTTCTCTGACGTACAGGCTAACACAGGAGGAATAGGGCTGACCATGTTCCCAGATGACTGCAAACTGGATGCCATAATCAACTCTCCAGCTGGCACAAGCATCCTCAAAAAGAGTCTCACAGAGATGGATAACTGGTGCCAGAGACATGGCGTACAGCTAAATGCCATTAGATGCATAGTCATCCCCTTTGGGAATAACAACGTGCCCACACATTACCACATAGGTGGTAATCCATTAAGTACGGTAGAAGTTATTAGGGATTTGGGGACACGAGCAGTTAGTACTCTCGCCTTTGACAATCACATTGCCAAAATGGTTAGACAGACCTTCTATATAGCCCACCTTATCCCATAAGGTTTCACATCTAGATCAAGTGAGGTCATTGTGCCCCTATACTCATCAGGCCCATACTTGGATACAATGACCCATTTGGGATGTACCTTACCCGACAACTGCAGCAACTGTAATGGCCATGAAAGTACCTCACCAAGTAGATCTAGGGACTCACACAGATGCTAAAGTAACTCCAGCTCTACTCAGTCGCTTACCACCTACTCAGATGCGATCTGTGCCTGTTGTTTAAAGCCATGTCCAACCCAGAATTAATGGACATGCTCCACCTCAAGATATCCGAATCCCTTAGAGCTACACGCTCCAGGGACGTAAACCTCAGCACAGATATTAATAGGACATGCTGGAGGGATAGATTCTTATCCCAGAGGCTCCACTCACTCTGGAATGAGATCCCAGTCCTGCATAGGCAGCGCCCCCCACTGACCACCTACAGGAGACATCTTGACAAGTGGATGGGTGATCGTATGTTTACCCCTGGGATATCTTCTGGGTCCCTGCTAGACAGAGGCACAATAAACTAAACGTAAATGGGCTATCTTGTGTGACCTACTTTTCACAGGCACAGTCTACTAATCTAACAGGATTGCAAAAGCCAAACACATTCTGGCTAGGCTTATACATGCCCTAGGGCAGATAGCCTAGTATCAACCTATGAACCTACGATAATGTTCAGGATGCACATTGTTTATTGATGATACTGATTGCAGGTTTTTTATCTTCTTTGCTTTCCCACTTTCTATGAAAAACCTAAGTATCTGCAGAACATATTTGATTAAGACAGGGTTCAACTATATTATATATGTGTCTGTTGTCATATAACTGTGTGCACAAGGCAGATTGGTGAATAGTGAGAGGTTCCTGGGTTAACACATGCAACTGCCGGATATGTGTGGCCCACTGCTGTAGTCAGACATGGCCTAAGTTTGTGAGCATGCCCAGTTTGGTCTTTCAGTGTTTTGTTGCCTGACATTTGTCTCATTTATTCAAGTGTGTGAGCATGCCCAGTGTGACCTTTCAGTATGTTGCTGTCTGAGGTCCACTACATTTGTTGATGTGTGTGAACATGACCAATATTAACATTTATACTATATGTGTGTTGAAAATCGGGTTCCATTCTTACTGCAGGGCTCACCTTTGTGTCATAACTCGACAGGGATTAGGCTGTGCCTGCAGGGTTTCCATGAGATATTTTGTATAGACTTATCACCATTTCTTCATACAGGCTGACCACTGAAATACTATCATGGTTTAGTGGTTCAGTACTATGATTATAGTGCACAGTATCCTGGGTTCGTGGCCTGTCACAGCTTTATATTTTCATACTGAGCAGACTAGACTGCTTAAGGGCCAGTAGAGCAAATATGAGCATGTTGGCTTTTGTTCAGCTATGCCCTACTTAGACCAAGTTTGTCCAACATTGCTCAAAGTTAACCAACATTGCTGAACGTTGCCCAATATTGCTCAACATTGACCACAGTTGTGTTAGTTAGTGTGTGCAATTTTGTTTATATATACTGAATGGTGGTAAGAGCTGTTTAGAACTGCTTTATATTGCTTAACACATGGCAATCATGCCTCAGGTGGTAATGCAGGCTGCCTATGTCAGATGCACATACTACACTCCCTATACATGTTTGAAAACAGGTAGTGTCAAGTTAGGCATCCCTTTTACTATATGTGTGTGTCAGAGAGAGGTATCATTTCCAGGGTTCCTACTGAGCCAGTGTATGTGCTATGCGTTTCCCCTTTACCAAGGCCAAAGCATACTGGGCACGCCTCCTTCTGCCTACTGGGGCAAGCTCAGGTTGTTCCTCCTCCAAGTCACTCTGTGCCTGTGATTGCCTTGGCAATGGGTGGGGGACTGTTTGGCCTGGACCTATGCTGGCCCTGATGCAGCTGTTTTCGCAGGATCATATTATGTAGCATAGCACATACCATGACAATTTGGGTACATGTACTTGGTGAGTACTGCAAGGCTCCACCAGATGTGTCCAGGCACTGGAACCATGACTTGAGCAGCCCAAACACATGCTCGATTACATTTCATGTTTGTGCGTGTGCCTCATTATGGCGTTCCTGTTCAGGTGTGTGTGCATTTCTGATGGGTGTCATCAGCCACAGCTCCAGTGCATAGCCAGCATCCCCCACTAGGTGACCATGAGGGATGTCCCCATTGGAAAATGTCTGGTACAGCTGTGTCAGATGCCAGATATGGGAATCATGGTAGCTTCCAGGGCAGCCAGCACACAAATTCAGTATTATGCCCTGGGCATCACACACAACCTTGCAGTTGATGGAGGGGAAGCCTTTGCAGTTAAAGTAGACCCTACCCTCACTCACCGGCTGGTGCTTTGATGCATATGTGCGTGCAGTCTATTGCACCCACTACCTCAGGGTATTCCACTATTTGCTGGAAGAGACGCATATTGCTAGCCAATACCTCACAGGAATTGGGGAAATATACATGATCCCCGACATGTGCTGACATGACATCCAGGAACTGGTGCAGTACCCTGGATGCTGATGCCTGTGATATGCCCATCATATCAACAGTTGGTCTCTGTAGCCCCTGATAGGTTACCCTGGGCCTGTACACTCTTCTCCGTCTCCTCACTGTGGGTTGTCCAGCAGCATTCGCATTGTCACCACCCTCAGCATGTTGCATATGTCACCTTATAACAGCAATGGCAGCTCCTAGCATTTCTTTGTCTCAGTAAAGCTTTTTCAGTTTTCACTTCTATTAGCTTACTGCAGTGTTGCAGTGTCTCTGAGAGAAACATAGTAGAATGTTGTTTGCAGAGTTTTAAGTGCTGGGCTGGGCTGGGCTAGTGTACTGCCTGTGTAATTGCCTGATTCTGATTGTTTTCACCTGCTAGCTCTGCTAGTACTCCCTGATTAACTTCCTACTATTTGTTGTGCTTTCTTTTCCCTTTCTGTTTCCTCAGGGGGGCAGCGCCATGCACACAAGCGCAAACACGCTCACACCAGCTCACACACGCGCACACATGCTTACATGGACTAAAACTTGCTTATTCTTGCTAGAAAGCATGCACACAGATGCAAACACTCTTACACAACTTTAAACAACCTTAGACATGCTTACTCCAGCTTAAACGCGCGCACACAGGTGCACACATGCGCACACAGTCTTACTCAGATGTATGGGCGTGCACACGCGTGCAAGCATGTTGCAAGCACTTCTACAAGAAACTTTAGTGTTATCCATGGCATACACCTTCAATTTCTTGCCTTTAGCTAGGGTACCTGTTGACACACCTCTTCCAGTGATGAGTAACTGACAGCAAACACATGCCACTCTGCTCCAATGAGCTTCACTTCTTTCATACATACCCCCCTCATGATATCACCTATCCTCTACTCTGTTACTCCCCTTATCCTACTCCTACACTCCACTGACTGTGCTCATTTCCTATGTAAACTTGGGATTCACTATCCTTACCCTCATTTGCATAGGATTGCCTACTAATGCTTGGTTACATCTCTTAGACTGAGCTTCCCCCCTTAGCAACCTTTACTTGGTAGCCATGTTGTCTTCAGCCTGCCATTCCCTTGCATTGTAAATTAAGAATTACAATAAAATCCACATTTATGGATTTTAATTATTGGTTTTCTGGTTTTTAGAAGGCAGCGCGTTTGTGCAGCGCTGCGCTACGCTTAAACATCAGAGATTGGGATAAAAAAATTAATTTATTATTATTTTGCATCAGTGAACATTGCCAATGGCCATATTTTTGGCCATTGGCATGCTTCCTGAACTGGATGCATCCTTGTTTTGGAGCTGTCACAGCTCCGTTTTGCTATTTGCAGAACTGTACTCAGTTGTCAATGGAGTACATTTCTGCAAATAACACTACTCTTACTCAGACAGGTTCGGGTTTCCTGGATCGCAAATTTACCTCATTTGCATAGCTTTCGCCTGCAATTGAGGTAATTTGCATATCCTAGCCCTGTCCGTGTAAGAGTCGTTTTAGGAGCTCTGTTGCACGCCCCTACCGGCTGTTCCTGGATCGCTCGACGGACATGTTGGCTGCATGGAGTCTTACTCTACTCTTAGACTCCGTGCAAGCCTTCGTGAATCCGGCCCAATGTCCTCACTGGGGAGCCGGCTAAGTCTTATAAACTGTCCTTTACAACACCATTCTTCATGTTGTAGGGGTGTAAACCTCTTTTGTGCAGATATTGGTTTATAAAAGTGTCTTTTCTAAAGATTTTGCTTGCAAACTCGGTGGTGCCTTCTTCTAACGATAACATAATATTCAAGTAGATGATGGTCTTCCCATAGCTGCTCAATGTAAATTTCAAAAAAAGAAGTGCTGCAAATAATGAAGTCATATAGTTCATTCAATTCTCTTTCAGTGTCTGCCCATACCAAGAAAAAGTAATCAATGAATCTTATATAAAAGGCTACTTTCCCAAACAAAATGTTGGATTTCAGGTACACTTGCTCCCACCAATCAGGACCAGGTTCAAAAATACTGGGCCACTCTTGAACCCATGGCTACTCCTGAGATTTGTTTAAAGTATTTGCCCTTCAGTAAAAACTACAAGAAAATCTAGGCAAGCTAGTGTTTCCACTGTGTGATTTCTTAAACTTCTTGCATTAAAGGTACATGGAATATATGCACATGACCCCTTAGGGGCACTGGGCGTTCTAGCTTCATGGCAGTTCTGAATGCCCATGACATTTTTCTTTTAAGTCTGTTATGGACAAATTCAGACTAGGAACATTGGTAGAATTAGTGCAGGCTATATTCAAAGACCCACTGACTCAAGTGCTAACAGTGGTTATTCTCACAGAGGGGTTCCCAGTGGGAGGTGGCATGTACCAGTGTTCAGCTCTAAACCCATTGCTGATCATACTGGTGATGGATTACATTACCAAACAGGTCAGAGGGGACAGACCAATGAAGCTGCTGTATGCAGATGATGTGGCATTACAGGCATACTCTGAACAAGAACTTCAGCAAAGGATAGTGGCATGGAATGCAAAACAGAAGACACATGGGAAGAAACTAAGCACAGATAAGACAATGGTAATGAGAACAAATTGGGGAAATCAGAAAAAGCTGAGAATTGAGATAGAAGGAAAGATAGTGGAATAGGTTAATAGCTTCAAGTATCTGGATGGAGTGGTCAAGGAGAAGGGAATTCTGAGTCAAGAGGTCAAAGCTAGAATCAGAGGGACTGCAGCCAACCGGCATAGAGTCTCATGTGTAGTGAATGTTAGGAGAATGCCAAAAAAGCTGAGATGTAAGGTGTACAAGACAGTGGCGTGACCAGTACTACTGTATGGTACAGAAACATGAGCAGTAAAGACAGAAAAGACTAGAAAGCTAGAGGTGATGGAAATGAATTGCCTGAGAAATGTGTTAGGATTCACACTGTGGGACAGATGAAGAAATATAAGAGCAGGAACCAAAGTAGCTCCAATTGCAGAAAAGATTAAGGAGAACAGATTATGGTGGTTTAGAGATGTACAGGAAAGCAGAAGACAATCTGATGAAGAAGATTTGGGACAGACAGGAAGAAGATAAGAGGAAAAGAGGACATCCAGCAAAGAGGCGGATGGATTGTGTGAGAGAGAAGATCTGCAGCAGTCAGGCATGAGTATTGAGAAAGACAGGTGTGTGGTCTTGAATTGAGAGAGATGGTGACAGTTAACACTATACCCCAACCCCATGTAGAAATAAAATGGGAAAAATGGGGTTGATAATGATGATAATTAAAAAAAATAATTGAATATAGGTTACAATACTAAATCATAAGGAAGCTGTCCTAAGGGACAATAAACTGGCAACACAATTCCTTTCATTCCAAATATGATAATGAACTTAGCCCCCATGGCAGCCATTCTAGTCTCCCATTACTTGTCCCTCTATCCCCAGTTACCATAAACACTGTCCATATCCATTAGTGTTCATACCAATTTCTTAGTTACTTTTACAGTGATTATAGAGAGTTGGATTTCACTTAAAACTTTTATTTCTAATTTCATAGTATGAATACTGGTAGCCATTTGCTAAACAAAACAGTCTCACACTGAAAATAGACAGAATGAGCAGCAGTAAACTTCTCTTCCCTTTAAACTCAAATACCCTATGTCTCCTCTATCTTCCATGGTAATTAGGGTAGAGAGATCCAAATAATGAGACACTGGAATGGCAGTGGGGGAGGTGGGCTGGTTGATTAGGTCCCCATCTGGCCATGATCTAGCTCTGATGGCGACACTAAAGTAGATTGAAGTAAAAGTTGCTATTAATACATCTTTTTCTAAGTCAATGCAACAAGCCCACAAATTGTCCCTCAGTCGAAATGTTAAACTAAAGTCCCATCTGTTGCAGTTGGTGGTAGCTTAGGTGGATGTAAAAGATCCAACAGATCTAACAAAAAAAGTAAGAGAGGTTCCTAGATTCCCTAGCTAAATTTCCCCTAGTAGTACAAATACCACTGTGGGTCTCCCCTGAAAAGAGGCCACTAGCCTAGAAAGATTAACCTGGTACACAATGGATAAATAACATTTTATTTTTATTTTATTTTTATTTAACATTTGTTTACAGGGATAGTCTGACTGGATGCATGTCCATTTTCAGCGGAGGCCTGGGGAGAAAGCTCCACATAGACAAACTTACGTAGATTACACAGCAATTAGCAAACAATTATAAAAAAGTGATTATACAAAATGGCTTAGTAGTGTTCCCTAGTAGGGACTCACAATTCTCATGGACAGACACAATTAAAGGTAAGAGACATCAGATTGGAAGCAGAGCTTGGTGACGTATTTATAAGTTATGATAATTACAGAATATGCATTCAGTTTATAACTTAAAACGAAAAATACACCACTATTCCAAGCATAAAGGAACGTTCAAACACAGAGATGATAGGAGTTTTCCTTTGTTTGGTACCTCGGCAATTTGCGAATGCTTGGAATATTGGTGTATTTTTCATTTTTAGTTTATAACTTAATCAAGGTTGGTACATGGACATAGCCAATTCACTTTGAGATACTGTTTGATGTTATTTTTAAGAGACTTTTGGAGGATTTTAGGGTTATATAGTTTGGCAACGAATTCCAGGTTTTGCCAACTAAGTTGGCAAACAAGGATTCACCAGCAGAGTTATTAGGTTTGTGGGTTTGGACCAGTAGTTTATCAGCTGACCATAGGGATCTCAGATTGCTTTATGGCTTAATAATATTTTTATTTGAGGGGGTATCTTCAGGGTGGTACAAAAATGTGTGTGTTATTAAGAGTTGATTGAATTGAATTAAGCTGGGCAGTTCTAGCCACTATAGTTGTTTAAGGTTGTGGCAGTGGTGGGTTCTATAGGTGGAGAGTATAAAGTAAAAACAGTTTCTGCCACTAAATGTTGCAAACTGCCTCTTGCTTTGCTAATTTCGAGATTACTGATCATCAGAGCTTACAGCAAGCATTGTTTCTTTGTTTTTTTGTATTTTTCTATAATTTTATTTATTTATTTCTATACAGTTTATTGTTCACAAACTGAACAACATCTACTAGATGTTATTTATTTGAATATTGTAGGCCTATAAGGTGTTTGAAATAGTTTGTCTTGGACATAATTCTTATTTATCACAGAATATAAACTATAGTCCACCTTTAAGACGTAGAGCATGCCACTGTTTTCAATGATGGCTTAACCCAACCATATGTAGCATGCAAATGCTAGATACTAGATACTTATTAAGGCATCAGTCAATCTCCAAAATGCTTCCTAGACATATAACATTTGTCCCACCACTTATTATTGCTTTTGTGTTACCGTGTGACATAGGCTATAACCACTGTATTCTCTGAAGCTTCTAAAAAACAGCTAAAGAGTGCGTAACTTAATGCGGGTAGCATGCATAAAAAGTTTGTTTGCTAGATACTTTTCAGAACAAAAATTCTAGAGTCCTGAATGAAAGCTGAAGACTTCATTCTCAGTCCACTGAAAAAACATGAAATCCTTTTCAAAGACCTGGCCCTGGGACTGGAGCTTGTTCTCTTTAATTGCACCCTCACTGAACAATCAAGTCATGCCACTTATTGATTTGTCTGTTTATATTTGGTCACTTGACATCATACATTAGCCACCAGACCTGCTTATCAACCCTCACTAATGTCATTATATAATTTATGGGGAATATGCCTCATGACCTGTTAGATTAAGAGTACAGGACAAAGCCAAACATCAGGAACGTATTTTAAATATAGCTCATATAAACTTATAAATTTCTCATAATAACAGTTTTTGTATTAGTATGCATTTTCTGAAGTAAATGAAGTCTAAATCTCAAATGTCTGCCATTATTTTGTGACTAAGTTCTTAATGACTTGCCAGAAAATAACAAATTTTATTAGTGACCAACCAAAAACATGCAGCAAAAATCTGTGCATTCTGTGAAATTCCGGGTAAAATAATTATATAACCATGGGTTATTCAACACTCATTGTGAATAACACATTATCTGCAACCTCAGATCCCTGCATCAGAAATTCTACTTTAATAAAAAAAAAAGACAGATAGACCTAACCACTGCTGGATTGGATGCTAAAAAGTACAGAATCAAACCAGACAACCTATAGCTGCCAGGCAACACTGCTACCACTGCAGCGCTGCCTGCTTTAAGTAAAAATAATACAGAAACCACAGATTTTATGAAGAACAGAACAAATATGAGGCAAAAATCTGTAAATATTTTAGAAATGGTGGTGGGTAGGGAATTCAGGCTCTTGTCACTTGGGTCCAAGGTACAGGGTTCAAGCCTTATTCTCTACCCACCACCATGAAGCAACTGGGGCATTACACACACACACACACACACACACACACACACACACACACACACACACACACACACACACACACACACACACACACACCTCTTTGGTCCATCCTGCAGCTTCTCAGCACACCTGTTTCCCAATCATACACCCTACCTGTCTTGGCCATGATCCGATTCTGTACTTGGTCCATCCTGCAGCTTCTCGGTCATGCACCAAATCCATCCTGCAGCTTCCCGATCTCAGTCCTCCATGCTGGCATGATCTGCCCCTCCCAGCCTAGCCTGCACATACTCTCCCGCGAGATGTGAGGAGGCTGGAGCCTCCGCTATTGGCCCAGACTGCGGGTGATGCAGTCTGGTGACTGTCTGGTTTGTGCGGTCATCACTGCACAGATCTCTTGGTTGGAAGGGAGGAGTTTACTTCCTTCCCTATCCGGACTGCCTAAATGAGCAGTCTGGAGCTCAGGAATGCCTGAGCATGCATATTAAGTGTTCTGGTCTGCCTAACACTTAGCACACATGCGTGCAGTCCGAGATTTTTTTATTATTTTTCAAATTTTATTCTATTTTTATTTTTTCTATGGGGACTGAGGGACTTTATTTCACAGGTGGAGGGGCTGCAGTCCTGCAGTCCTATAGCACGAGCCACCCCTGCTTGGTAGTTATAGGTTTTACTAATTTTTTTTAATTACAGTTAGGTACTGTTTTCAGCCCTTGTGTCATTCACTTAGATTGCACATCCTCCTGATTATTTGGCATCATTCCATTTTTTATTTTCTCTGACTTAATTACAATTACTGAGGTGAGTCACTGAATAATAGGTGTGCTTAACTACTGATGGTCAGGTTGAGATAGCCTATGCTTAAAATATATCAGTGTCTGTAACATGATTATATATAATCCCTCAGAAACACATCAATGATATCTTCCCAGAAGTATATAATCAAACACCGAACATTCAAAATGCAGACTAATGTTTGAAAAACAACAAAAACTAAAAATATTTTTTTTTTGCAGGGGAGGGGGAAGCCTCCTGCACCCCTACACTCCCTGCTAATTATATATACCAATTCCGAGATCATACAACAGTGGTGTAAGGACATTTCCCCTACCTTGCTACACCATGATCCCATACAAAATGCTGGTGGCAAAAACTCCATTGAAAACAACATTTGCTCATATGAGCATTCACTGTTATTTACAACCTGAAATAAAAATGTTCTCTCATAGAGCATTCATTGTTTCAGAATGTAACCCTCCCCAGACCACTCAACTATCCTTATTTTGGAGAAACTTTCCTATTTTCAGATCTGATTTACCCCTGCATAGGATGTTCTGTTTTTGGAGGTATGTCCCTATTTTCAGGCTTGCTTTACCTCTTCATACATTATTTTTCAATCTCTATCAACATGTGATTTTTGAAGCTTGCTAGTACACACAAAAAAATATATGATCAATATACTAGGGGGAACAATAACATAAAGAAAGAAGACACACATCTTAGATATTCTTTTTTGTTAGCAAAAGTAAATTACATTTTATGGTGTAATGTAATACAGTTCATTAAAGTCTACAGATCTTATACTGTCTCTTTGATAATGTGCTTATATTTTTCCACCATTTTTGTTACTCTCGGTTTTTTAAATGTGTTTCTGTGTAGTATCCTATACCCTATTCATACTGGAAGCGGGAAGATGTATGTACTATTTGCTACTCAACTTTTATGCTAATTAAGAGTCCAGATATTTACCTGGATGTTCCTAATTTTCAAGGCCTTTGTTTCTATTTTCAGCATCTGCAGTTTGAAAGGTATGTATCTCCCAAATTTTTACTCCACTCATTGAGTGAGTCAGACTTGTCTGATCAGAGTAACAAAGCATGGTGGGGCCTGTATTGTATTTAGCCTAGAGATTGCCTGTCAACAGCAGGTGCTGTAGGCTTTTTTTAAATATTTTAATCATAGAAGCAGTTTAGATGTTGAGCATGTGTGTGTGTGTGTGTGTGTGTGTGTGTGTGTGTGTGTGTGTGTGTGTGTGTGTGTGTGTGTGTGTGGCATTTTGTATGATTACAAGATATGTGGATGACACAGTGATTTAGTGGTAGTGGTTTTGCCTCACAGCGAGAGGTTCGCTAGTTTGGTCCTTGGCTGGGGTGCCTTCTATGTGGAGCCTGTATGTTCTCCCTATGTTTGTGTGGGTTTTCTCTGGGTGCTCTGGTTTCCTCCCACTTTACAAAAACATACATCTGTAGCATTTCTCCCCAGGCCGCTGATGAAAATTGGCTTCATTCCAAGTTGGATTTTCCCAGTTAAATAAATAAAATATATATTTACTTGTCAAGTTTGGAAAATATATTTAAATGGGAGTGTGTCATATGTAGTTGGAAAAGGGGCATGGACAATCAAAGATTGCCAGTGGATGCTCCATTTTCCAAAGAGATGAATTACAAGCATATCCTGGCAAAAACAAGTTTGCCTCTTCACAGCACAAAATACGTGTGCCTTGCCTGAAGCTGAATTTTTTAATAGAGCCCCCATTTCCCTTCACCTTGCTAACCACTTTAAGAGCTATGATTATCAAGCATGCAAGATGTAAAAAAAAAAAATAATAACCATAAAAAGGCAGGCAATTCTGCACACAAGTCAACTGATAACCAAAAAGTGTAGAAAAGAAGTGAAACAAAACCATACATAATGCAAAAGCTAAAATAAAAATCTCTATTTATTTCAACAAATCAGGTTAAGTGCTTTTGTCCTTAACATCATCATGGACTTCATCAGATCACAGCCACATTTTAGCATTTGTGTTATGCATGGTTCCGTTTCAATTATTTTCTGCACTTTTTGATTATAAATACAAATAAAACTGAACTAATGAAAGTAACTATAGCTGCAGTTAGAAGGATCTGCCATTTCCCTTCTCCTCACTATCCATGGTTCTTACAAAAATTAAAAAATTAAAAAAAGTGGACTAACAAAATTTACTTCAGTACAGCAGCAGTTACAGGGACTTGACATTTCTCTTTCCCTTCTCCACACTAACCACCATTAGCAAGTATAAATGCATAACTAAAACTAACATAAGTAACTCCAGCAATTACAAGGAAGTGTGTGTGAGGGGTGGTAATGGTGTGCACAATAATGGTCTGATATTATCACTGTTATTATGTATGCATGTATTTCTTCATTCATTTGATCATAGTAAGTTATCAGAGATATACAAAGTGAAGAAAGTGTCTGTAATTGTGTGTGTGTGTGTGTGTGTGTGTGTGTGTGTGTGTGTGTGTGTGTGCGCGTGCACGTGTGTACGTATGTGTGTGTTTCATTATGTTTGTGTACAGAATATCAAGTTTGAAACATTAGGCAGAGAGACTATTTTACATCAAAAACATAAGAAATGTATATACAAATATTAAAACAAATACAAAACAATGCAACAGCTAGACCATTTTCTAAGTATAACAGTGTCATCATTTGCAGGTGTTACATGAGAAATAACAGACCAGCCAGGGTGTTCTGAGGCCTAATACTATAAGTTTTGCAGTGTATAGTTTCTGTTCCTGTTGATGTTTTGGTGCATAGTATCATTTGGATGGTTAGAGATAAAAGCATTGTTTACATTCCACATGGTCTAACAGTAGGAAACACGTATCTGTTGCTATTTTTTTCTCAAAAGAGTTTATTGAATTTTCATAAAACAAAAATCTGAATTCTTGTTACATAAGAAATTAAACCTACCTTATTGGTTAACAACACATATAACAATATAAAAATACACAACAAACCAACAATACAGACTGTTAACATAGATGCCTAAGTTAAAGAGAACAAAGAGTAAAAATAAAACACATAAAAAGAAGTCTTCAAAGTATAACAGGAAATCATACAGTAGATCATTCATTCTTGTCCAGTATTTCTACCACTTTTTGCCAAGAGATATAATAAGATGTAAACCTTTCTCATCTTTTCTTGATAGTTTTTAACTCCATCTGAAATACAGTCAACACAATACTTCTGAAGTCCTTAAAAGTGTTGCTATTGTTTTTAAGCAATGAATGTTCATTGTGGACTGCTTATTGGCTGACCCTGTGCTAAATCTGAAAATGCATAAAAGTTATATGTGTTGCTTTTGCTTGCTGTCCTTTTTTCACCAGATGTCCTCATACTATTAATGCTTGATTATTAACACATTCATTTTATGCTACTTTCAGTGTGAATAGCCACTTGATTAACAGGAAACTGGATTATAGAATGAGCAGATTCAATTCATGGATCTTTCAGTAGTTATGGGCAACATGAAACCACTGAAGATATGTTTACTAACCCCTGGATTCAATAAACTCCATGCAGGAATAGTGCTATTCCTGCATGTAGTGAACCATGTCCATTTACCCTTAGTTTTAACAGCAGCATGCCTTACATATTCATGAAGGCACGCTGCTGCTAAGGCTAAATGGACAAGAACACTACTGAGTGCAGGGGGTGTGTTTAAGTAGTGAACGCACATCTAACATGCCCCTGCACTCAGAAAGTGCCGTACGGCACTCTTTAAAAGTATTTCAGTGTCTGCGGACACTGAAATAAAATAAAATTAGTAAAACAGGGTCCATGGACACTGAAATAGATAGGGAAGAAAGAAAGCAATGCAGGGGGTGTGTGACAGGTTCTGTCACACACCCCCTGCATTGTCAAAGTGCCATACGGCCATACCCCTCAACTGTACAGGTTTCTGCAGAATGCCTAGATGCCTGCCTCACATGTCTCTCAACTCCCTAGAGCAAGAAAGCTGTACAAAGCCATAAATAATGTGGGGAAAAATGCACAAAAATAGGGACAGTTTTTAAATATTGCACTTACAAACTTGGAAAGTTGATAGAATAAAAGGTTTGCCTTAGCACTGATTTCCTGAAGAGTATAGAGTCTGAAACCTAAATGTCTGTCATTGTCAAAGTGCCGTATGGTCATACCCCTCAACTGTACAGGCTTCTGCAGAATGCCCAGATACTTGTCTCACATACCTCTTAACCCCCTAGAGAAAGAAAGCTGTACAAAGCTATAAATAATGGGGATCCAAGGCTCTAAAATAGGGACACTTTTTAAATATTGCAATTACAAACATGGAAAGTTGATAGAATAAAAGGTTTGCATTAGCATGGATTTCCTGAAGGGTATGAAGTCTGAAACTCAAATGTCTGTCAGTATGTTCTGACTTAAACCCCAAGTGATTTGCCAATAATTTTCTAGAAAACCACAGATACACTTTGTAAGTTGGTAAGAGTAATAATTAAAATCTGTCCCTATGTGTCCCCTTACAATTTCCCTTACTGTGATGTACAGACACATGTAAATAAAGTTGGTTTATTTATTTTTTTTCAGTTCTCAGGATGTTTAAGCATAGTTGAGCGGATGTGCACATTATGGTTCTCTGCTCAGCATTGCTTAAACATCCCATAGGAGTTAAATAAAAATAGGCAACTGAAATCCTAATGCCGAGATAGTGGTGTGGTTAGAGTCCCAGCTTTGAAGGCAGGTGTTCACGGTTTGAGTACCAAAACAGGCACTTTGTTCTTACATGGGAAAGCAGTGTTAAACGTATTATTTTTATTTTAAATTATGTAGTAATTGATATTTGTCAAATAGGGTAGTGTAGCTGGTCTGCAATGGAAGTATGAGTGCATATAACATGTGAAATCAGCCATGTATACACAAGTGTCTCAAACAGTATAGTCACACTCAATGGTAATGTAATGGAAGCACATATTGGGATGTCATGTAAAGTAAATCATATACACTTACTAATATGTGAGTAATGATTAATTAAAAGTCATTATGCTGATATTCCCTAAAAATGAAAAGTGAGCAATGGATAGCAGTGCTCATCTATGTCTAGCTGGTTTAAGCATTGCTTAGACATAAATGCTAAGCAGCAGTCATCTCAGCTAAGCAGATTTGCACACTGTAAGCAATCCTCAGCAATTACCCCTTTAAGCACTATTCAACTCAGCTTAGTAGATTTACGTACTGCTTAGCTGAGCTTAGCATTTTCAAAATGGTCCAATGATGGCAGAGGGTGGGAATATAGCCTTATTTAAACAGCACCGGTGGGAATACAGACAGAATCTGTTCTAGCTTTCTCTGAGTTGGAACTATGTCAGGTGTTGGTGAGAGCTCGCACTTTCGGGTGCAGTGCTGAGTCATTTTGGAGTCCAGAGTCATGGTTAGGCTCCTTGTAGCAAACCATGATGACAGACTACTGCAGGGCCTGTACCAGGGCTCACAGTATAAAGTGGAGGCCTGGGACCATCTGGCATGTAATCTTACCAGTGCCTCTGGCACCTACTGAACTGGTGAACAGGTACGACATAACTATGCTGATCTAAAGTGGAGGAAGGGGGCACTTTTGGCCCAGTGGATCCAAGATGCTTGGGGCAACCATGCTCCAGCAGTTTGTAAATATTCCAGATACAGTTGTACCAAATTCAAGCCTGAGTTTGTGATAGACAGGTATGCATAATGTTTACTTGCCTTCTCCCCCTACAGCTGTAGCAGAGAGGGCTAGCAATCCTGAGGCCCATTCAGACAGACTGATAAGGGTGCACTGACAGGCTGATGAGTACAGATCTACCTTGCAATATATAGTGAAATAAATAAGAAGGAGTAAATTGTTTGCTGTGTTCTGTGTCTAACGATTAAAGAAACATTTGACAGACTAATAGACATCTACATCATATGCAGTAGTAGAGCACTGTGTCATATTAGTACAATAAAAACCTAAACCACCAACTGTTGTGTTTATTCTGGTACTTTGTTGTAGAAATAGAATGTGTAATCTAAAAAGGTGCTAAGAAAACGGAGCAGAAATGTAATATTTAGTTCCTGTTCATTATATTCATTCCCATGTTTTCTTAGATACAAACTAGATGTTTATCACAAATTAGCAATTCTTCCTGTTTAAAAAATTCTTTCTATTAAAAAGTTCTTTTTATTAGAAAACAGTCCTACATCAACATAATTTAAGCATGTTAAAATACATTATATAAACATTTTGTAAAAATATTTAAAAATATATATATATCATTTGCTCTAATTTTGAAGTGGTGAAAATCCTTAGGAAAAGTACCATAACAAATCAAATACATGAATGGGTATATTGCCCTCTTGTGGATGTTACCTTAAAATGCATTCAAAGTTTAGCTGATCTTAACTTTAGTAAAGGTAGAACTGAAACGTAGTCATTCAAACCAGGGGGGTTCCCTGAATATTCATAAAATGGAAATGAGGTTGAATGAGAATAAGGTGGAGTGTATTTGAATGTTTGAATATTCAAATATTTAAATAATAGGATTTTAACACAAACACAATTGGTCGTTTTAAATATTGAGAGCTGTTTTTTATTGGTTTTAACTAAATGGTGTTAATATAAATATAGGAAATAAAAGAATGCACTGGTCATCTGATGAAGTCGAACCTTATAAGACAAAAACGCATTTTTTTATGGTTTAAGGCGTTCATAGTTTTCGTGTATGTACTTGTTGCTTTGGTGTTTTGTGGCTTGAATAAATGAACTGGAACTAAATATTGCATCTCCGCTCCATTTTCTTAGCACCTTTTTGTATTACTGGTTTATTTGGTGCTGGTTCTACTCCTTTTTCTTAGAAATAGAATGTGTACTGGTTCTGCACAGAAAATATGACTTTGACAGCATGAATTAACAGAGGTTGTTCTGAGAACCAGCTAGTATGCAAAACAGTAGATTGTGGAGCTGTAAATCAAGATATGCATGAAATATAACATATGTTATACACTAAGATCTGAACCCTGAAAAATAATGTCAACGGATTATAGTGTGTCCCCTGCTGCAGTGCCTTGTGTTAACCTTTGCTTTCCAGATCATGTAATTTCAAAGGATTACTACACAGTACACTATTTGTCATGAATGAATCTCAGGATTACAAGGTCAGACTGTCTAACCAATGAAGTATTAGGCAGAAAACAGTCAAACAGGTGACAGCAGGTCCTCAGTAGTTCACTGTGATTAGAAACAGCCTTGTAGTTCAGCTTAGCACACCCAGACACAGTTCGAATCCAGGGAGTGGTACTGAGATATGTGTGTGTGTATATCTCAAGGAATCTTGAATATCTGTGGAAACAGTCAGATAGTGGTAACAGATGTTTTCTCCACAGGTCTTACAGGTAATGAAATGTTTTTAGTAGCTCTTTGAAGGGTATAACAATACAGCATGTACAACTGTCCCACTCTCCAACCCCATGCCTGTAAAAGACAGCAGAATAGGTACATACACCATGCTCTCTTCCCGATACATGCCTCTGAAGTGTCATGCTGTCATGGCCAGTGGTCATTGCTGCCAATCACCTTGGACACAGTCAGGAATCCAGGTGAATTATGCTAGTAGCAGACTCACACAAGATCATTGCATATTTTCCAATATATCTTGGAAAACCACAACACCATAGCAAAGGTTCCCCTTCTTTGTCAAGTATGTAACCCTGACATGTACAAGCCCCCTTCAGTAAAGTCGCCACAGTGTACCCAGTCTGCCCCATACCATTAGAGGTTGACAGTCTAACAGGTATGTATGTGCCACAGAAGCTATGGGCCATAGATAGATGTAAAGTGAGGGCAGACCTGTAGAGTATTGAGCAGTACTGTTGTGAAAAATAGAAGCTGATACAGTTGTTAGTGGATGTTTTAGTCTCTCCCCCCACCTGTCATCTGAATCAATTATTATTCATATACCACAGGTATGTTGTTCTCAAAACCTATTGTTGGGACATGTGCTCTTTTGTTGTTCATATATTTCATTGATTGCATATTAACATACCTTGTTCAAATACCATTATTGCTGGCCTGTTGCCATCAGTGTAACTTGCATGCTGTTAAAATGCTTACTGTTGTTCCATTTCTACATGTGTTCTGTTTGCTATGCAACTGTTTCAAATCTGTTGGTTTGAGTTAATGGGAACACCCATGCATGCTGTT
>NC_056733.1:1785319636-1785352136 GCF_019279795.1 Protopterus annectens | reverse complement strand
AATAACCTCACATCAGGCTTTGTGCTCACTGAATGATGTACAGCAACAGTTATCCCTCTCCTCAAAGGGGGAGCCAACACTGATCCTGGGAACTATCGCCCTATTAGCCTGACGAGCCTGATCTGCAAGGCCATGGAATGTATCATTATGGAACTCATAAACAAAGACATTGGTAACCTCCAAACTCTGGATCCCACCCAGTTTGGGTTTGTGAAAGGCAGATCATGCCTCCTGAACCTGATCCACTTATTCGAGGCAGTCACCAAAGCTGTAGATGAGGGTACAGTGGTTCACACAGCCTAGCTTGACCTCACCAAGGCTTACAATACCATCCCCCATTCTGGAATTATAGCTAAACTCACTAAACTGGGTATAAATCCTTACATCACAAGATGGGTTGCCAACTGGCTCACTAACAGAACCCACACTGTAAAAGTTGCACTCTCCAAATCTGACCTCAGACCAGTGACAAGAGGAGTACAACAGGGTTCAGTCCTGGGACCTCTCCTGTTTGGTTTATAATTATCTGAAGTACAGGCTAACACAGAAGGCCTCTGGCTAATGAAGTTCACAGATGATTGCAAACTAGGAGCCATAGTCGCGTCACCAAATTATGTGGAAATCCTACAGAAGAGCCTCACTGAGACAGATGCCTGGTGTCAGGGCCATGGCCTCAAGCTCAATGCCCAAAATTGTCATCCCCTTTGGTAAAAACTCTTTACCCATGAACTACTACATAGACAGCAGTCTATTTAACACCAAATGTGTGATAAGAGACCTTGGGACTCAGGTGGACAGTAGTCTGTCCTTTGATAGTCACATCGCCACAGTAGTCAGAAAGTCCTTCTACATGGCACACCTCATAATAAAAGAGTTCGCATGCAGGAAAAAAGAGGTCATTTTTCCCCTCTACTCGACACTCATTAGACCCATTATAGAGTACAATGCCCCTTTTGGAATGTACCTCACAAGACATCTGCAGCAGCTGGAAAGGCCAAAGAAGTACCTCATAAAGAGGATTACTGGCCAAACAGATGCCCTACACTGACCATCTCAAAAAACTCCAGCTTTACTCCGTAGCATAAAGCCTACTACGAGGTGATCTCTGCCTAACATATAAAGCTATGTCAAACCCAGAGCTGTTGGGCATGCTACATCTAAAAAATCCCATTCCCTCTGAGCTACTCGCTCTAAGGACCTAAACCTTATCATTACATTAAACAGGACATGCTGGAGGGTTAGATTCCTGTCCTAGAGACCTCGCATACTCTGCAACAGGATACCCATCTATGTCAAGCAAAGTTCTTCATTAGCACTCTTCAAGAAAAATCTTGATGAGTGGATGGGAAATAGGAAATACACCCAGGGGATTACTTCTGTGTCTCTGCTTGACAGTGGCACAAGAAAATAACTTTATTGGGTGGCGTAAGCCAGGGAACCTTGTTGGCTAGGCTTATGTAGGCCCTCAGGCTGATAGCCTAGTACCTACCTATGAATCTATGAACCTATATCCTGTTTGCCACTCACACACTACCCCTACATATACTGTTCCAAGTTACAGTGTAGTAGGAATCCTGAGGTGGTACGGGACATGTCTCAGTCTGCCCCTACAAACATATACAGATGATAGACCACCAGAAACTAGAGCAGCATGCACAGTCAGATAGAAAAGGACCCATGACACTCACATCTACCCCCTCCCTACACAGCCCAACTAACATTTACACACTACACTTCTACACAATTCTGTCAGTCTGTTAACAACGGCCAGACATACACAGACCTCTCAACTGTACAGATTCCCACAGAATGTCCAGGCTTTGGCCTGATATATATGCCCTCTTCCTCATAACATGTCTGAGATTCTACTACATTACTGGGATGATATTAGGAATGAAGGTACCATACCTATCAACCTCTTAGTGCATGACATCTAGACAAAGCCTGACATAATTGGGGGACAGAGGCCCGAAACCAGAAGCATATTTGTAATACTGCTGTTATAAACAGAGAAAGTTGCTGGTGTAACAGGGTTTGTTGTAAAATATCTTATCTGAGGGATATGAAGTCAGAAAAACAAAAGGTTGTTAGCATTTACTTTCTGTAATCCACACAGTATCCTACTGATTTGCCAGCAACAAAAACTGTCTGAGGAACAGACCAAATATAAGAGTCAAACCTCTGACCATTCTGCAGATAGCCCTACAGTTGAGAGTTATGTCATCCATATATCACTGTCAGACCCAAAATCATGCAGAAAACGCATGTGCACACAAGCCCTATTAATCTAGCATTATTCCAGCTGTAGAACAGCAATACTTACATTCTGTCCCTAAGTCTGGAATCTTCTCCCCCATTTTTTGGGCTGTCTCCACATGTCATGTTGTAAGAGGTATTTCTACCTACCCTCTGTGATGCTGTAGGTCACTCACCTCCGTGATGTCCTCCTTACAGGCAAGGAAAAGGGGTAATGTCCACATGAAGTACTCAATTATAGGAGTGTGTTGCCATGCCATTGGCTATTGGAATAACAACACAGATGTTCTGCATGAAATAAGTAAGTGAGGGACACCAATTGGTGCACAGGCCATCATCTGCTAATGAGCATTACCTACAAGAGGCAAGCTACTGCCTATGCAAAAGAGGTCTATACCTTTATATCTGTAGACATAGAGAAAGAGAGAGAGAGAGAGAAAGAGAAACAAACAAACAAACAAATGAAATACAGCAAAAACTGTGAAACTGATAAAAACTAAAAAAATAAAAATGAATTGGCTCCAGATATGCACACCCACCAGCTGTGAATGAAATATTTAATAGATACAAATAGTATTTAGCACTTCCATCTCATAACAAGCGAGAATTCATCAGAATATGATGAATTCTGATGAAATGCAGGAATACTTGGAAAAAATACAAAATAAAAAAATAAACAAGTAAGCATGTAATCAAATGCAGTAGGGTGTATGCAATAATGGGAAATGGGAAGTTAAACAAATATGTCTCAACAAGACTTGCTGTACAAATATATTGCTGAACAGCACATATGGCCATAGCATCTGGCTCTGTCTGCAGTGACATATATCACAGCTCAGGCCTCTGAGTCACCCCAGGAAAGGACAGCTCAAATATGACTACTACTGGAGTGTCTGTTGAACAATGCTGTCTGTGACACTGTTAGGCCAGTTACTGGGATGTTGTAAATATCCATATGTTACTTGTAAATACAACTATGGTATACACGTTTGTCTTACAAATCTAAAAGACCTATACAGGGTATGTGCATAACAAACTACTGTCGCAGAAGTGTATGTTGAACTGCCTGTCATATACTGAGCTCATGCAATTCAACTCTCCAGTGTTCTGCACACTGACTACATGTTTGCCTCATAGTTGTAGTCATTTCCTCATAGAGTTGTGTTATGTCTGGCAAATCACTGGCAAATCTGTGAAGTCTGACATCAGAACATAATAGCATACATATAAATGTTGGACATCCTCCAGGGTATATCTGTGAATGCAAAGCCTTCTGTGCTATCAACTAACTTGTGTGTTACAGCAATATTAAGAAGATGTCACTAATTGCAGGCCATTGCCCCATTCATGTGTGCCATCATCCAGATGTCTTGCTCTAACAAGTTGAGAGGTATGACTGAGCAGCAAGTGTGTAAATACAGTGTGCCATACTGACATAGAACAGAAATGCATATCAGCTATTACCTGTGCACATGTATGTATGAGTAGGTGTAGCTGAAAACCACAAAACAACAGACATGAGATGCAAAACGTCAGGTAAATAAGCTGTACATGTCGTACACGTGTGTACTTATAGTGTCAGTGCATCCAACAGACATAAATGCCTACAGCTACTGTTTGTTGCATTGCTCTGACACAGAAATGGGTACTAGAATAAGCATGATTATCAGGTTGAAATTGGAGAAGTGTCCAACTGTGTTATAACCTCATGTCCATGCCAAAAACAAACAGCTATATAAGCATCTACATAGCTGGATGGGCTCAGAAATACCTGACTCATAAAACCCGACTCCACCAAGGTAGAGTAATCCACTCTGGTGGACAGCAGCAATACACAAACCACATGATAGGTCACTATATTGGCTGTACAGGGCCAGGTAGGAGCAGGCACCAACTTGGAAGCAAGTCCGCCTTTGTCTGAACAAGCATGTAAGGTCACAGGTGAATCACTGTAAGGCTAACTATGACTACTAATTGGACACATCCACCAAGGCCAATTGCAAGGCTATTGTCACATATGTCTTCAATCTCAGATGCAGCAACTCAACCCACCCTGTAGTGGTGTGCAATCACACCACATACACACATGCCATAGCTATAGCCAACCCACTGCAGACAGGTTAAGTGAAAACATCACACCCCTGCCCCCCCATCAATATAGGTGGATATGCACATCACCTGCACCCTTCCCCTCATCATCAGGGAGCAGGCCCACAATGCCTACTCAAGGGCAACAAACCTACATCTCCATGGGGCCTGATAACATCCCTGTCTGCATCCTACATGAACAAAGGCATGTGCTCCCAGCTCCATTACACACTGTAGTCAAAGAAAGCCTGAGCACCATCAACATCTCATCTGCATGGATGATGTCCACTGTCATCCCTCTACAAAAAAGTGAATGATGAATGGAGGAGTATGCAATTTACTAGTCCTCATTGGGGGGAGCATTACACATCAGGACCAGCAGTGAAATGCAAGCTCATACTGTGCTGATAGATGACAGGGGTATGATGTGGTTTTAAGTGGTGGCTAGTGCTAGTCAATATTGATGTGCAGGTTCTGTAAATAATGTTGACCTGTTATGAGGTCCTGTGATGTGTTTCCCTGTTTATGTCTTCCAGGTGACATGCAGCATGCCAGGCAGCCGCCATACTCAGACGCAGAGACACCAGCTATCATCAACAACATATTGCAGCACCATGGGGTGATGTTTGGCCATAGCCAAATGCATCTGCAGGAGCGGACCGCCCTGTGGGACAACCTCGTTCACAGGGTAAATGACATCGGTCAGCATGCATGGACTTACGAACAGGTCAGGCATCGTGTGACTGACCTGATCCGCCATGCCTGCCGAAGGGCTGCTGCCATGTCCAGAGACCACACAAGCTACAGGTGGGGGTCCTGCTGTGCAGATCCCACTTACACTTATGGAGGAGCTCTTTGCCAAACTTGGGGCACCCACCACACAACAACAGCAGAGTCAAGACACCCACATTGTGGAGGTGGGTGGCACCCAGACACCAGACAAGGAGCATGAAGGTAAGGGCCCAGTGGACATCAATCTACTACTGTAGCAGTCATATTGGCATCCGTAGAGTATCTAGATGCATATGTCAGGTCAAAACAGAGTTCTGGGTGTGGATTTGTAATGCACAGAAGTGCACATCTATGGTGAAGAACAGCATATTGTGTAGTATCAGAGCTTGTAATGTACATGTGCAGAAAAGCAGCATTCATATTGTACCAATGCCACATGTGAGTCTGCTGACAATACCTCTCTCTCACAACTACATAGGTCCCTCTGGTCTGGATGTGGGACAGCAGCCTGAAGTCAGTGAGTATGGAATTTTCCTGCTGTAGCTCACCAATACCCCAGGCATGTTACGGGCATGCAGTTTACCATGCACACAACTGTCACTCTTAGCCATATTGTGATATGTGCATGTTCACTTGTGGTGGGGTTAACTGCATTGCATCACAGTGGTCATTACAGTGGCCTATTTGCAGGAGATGTACATATCAGTAGCATACCTCACAACCTGTCAGTGCAAGAAATCTGAACTAAGACTGTTAAAATGGGGGGGCAAAGGCCCAAAACTAGGGACATATTTTAAATAATATTCTTATACAGTGGATAGAAAAGGTGTACAGACCCCTGTTAAAATGGCAGGTTCTTGTGATTTACAAAAATGAGACCACAATAAATCATTTCAAAACCCTTCCCACCTTTAATGTAACAAATCTGTTAGGTGAACAAGTATGAAAAATAAGTAACATACAATAAGCTGGATGTATACGTGCACACAGCCTTAAACTAATACTTTGCTGAAGCACCTTTTGATCTATTTACATGATTCAGTCTTCTTGGGTACACCCCTGCCATCAATTAAAGAGACTCTGATTAACACTGAATAACAGTTAGCTGTCCTAGTAGGATTTCCCTGACATTTACTCAGTTGCCTGCTACAGCAAAAGCCATGCTTCTCAGAAAGCTTACAAAGCATCAAAGGGATCTCATTGTTGAATTGTATCAGCCAGGAGAAGGGTACCAAAACATTTCCACAGCAATTCATATACCATGGAACACAGTGAAGACAGTCATCAAAAAGGGGAGAAAATATGGGACAACAGTGACGTTGCAAAGACCTGGACATTTGGATATTGTGAGGTCTGTGTAATGCCTTTGTGCCACCTCACCTGTATGTGTCAGTGTGTGTGTGTGTGTGTGTGTGTGTGTGTGTGTGTGTGTGTGTGTGTGTGTGTGTGTGTGTGTGTGTGTGTGTGTGTGCATGTGTGTGCCAGCACACCTTATAGTAGTAATAGTGCAGCATTAATTTAGATATGTTGTCTTCCCCTCACAGGTGGACATGCTGGTCATGGTCCCTCCTGCTCAGAACCTGAAGTCAGTGTCTCTGTGAAGTCTGATGATGATGGTAGTCATAGTGAGGCACAAGTGAGGTTTTCAGGGGCTGAATTTGTGCCATTGGTTGGCATCCCATTGTCACCCACAATGTCCCTGCACACAGTCACATTGTCCACACATACCCCATCCCCAGCAGCCACAGATAATGGAAGTTGGCGGGTGGTGGTATGGAACAGGCTAGTGTGGTGACTATGGTAAGTGTTAGTGTAGACACTAGCCATAGCCAGAGTGCACGCAAGGTCCCACACAGGCAAATGGATAGGGGTGCTCAAAGGAGGACTGCTGCCTATCAAGCCCCTGTTGCAAGTGCCACAGCAGGTGTCACCAGATGCATGTTTCAGTCCATCATTGAGGCACAGGCACTTATGGAATGAAACACCAAACAAATACTCAAGGTCTTGGATACAACTCATCCTGGCATTTGTGACGACCTACATGACCTTGTGGAGGCCACACGTCACAATGCTGAGGTCATGAATAGATGGTGGAATGAGACCTTGGCAATACTCAACCGTGGAATGTCTGTGCTGGAGTGTGTGGTGAGGGATGGGCATCAGCCATGTAGATGTAGGTCAGCAGCAAGATCAGCTGAGAGTCTATGGGGCATTGCACCTTTACACTCCCGTAGTGGCAGTACCACCAGCACTACCAAAGGGGGGTGCAATTACACAACAACGGAGCAGGCCAAAGGCACATGGTCCTGGCCTATCTCGTCAAGGACACGGATCCACCAGACAGCAGTCATCATCAAGGAGTACTGCATCTGGCCTTGGGCCTGGTGGTGCCAGTGATACCCCTGGCAGGACCAGCTCCATGTCCATTGACGGACATGGTGAACTGTACACCCAGCCATGTGCGGTCCACAGCTGTCCAAGATACCCCTCTGTAGGGCAGCCACATGATGTGACTGTGTGCATACAAATACGCACACATCTCTATCACATGCAGGTCCCATCCAGACACACACAGCACCTCTGCACAGCCCATTTCTAGAACACCCCTCCAAACACACACACACACACATGATATCAACCATATGGCCCAGCCTAGGCCTCTGGCAAACCCACACCACACCCTGTGCATATGATGATACCTGTGCCACATCCCTGTCATCCATACCATCGTTGCAGGTACATGCTAATATAGGTCTGATGCACAGGATGAATATAGTACAGTGTAGCTATGTAATGCTGTATAAGGTGCTGTCTGCTTGCATTTGTTATGGGTAGTCAAAATGGTAAAACACACCCCCCCAGAGGATATGGCCTCAGCCAAACACACACACACACACACACACACACACACACACACACACACACACACACACACACACACACACACACACAAAATACTGTTCTCAAACACACACACACACACACACACACACACACACACACACACACACACACAGTTGCCCATAGTGAGTTTTGAACCTCTACCTATCTAGTTGTTGGTAGTACAGTGTTATACAGTTATTGCACATGCCATGGAGCTTATAGGGTTGAAGAGTGTCCCAACGTAATTCTAAGGTACATGACTTCACCAGCCCTTATAAGATATGGCAATGGGAAGTGTACTGGGAGAGAAAGGCCTCAAAATACTGCATCCTACAAATATACACAATTACAAACACTTACACACATACACACTTACATTTGCCAGGACTGAGATTAGAACTCCTACTTATCTAGTTATCTGTACCATAGTGTTACATGGTTATTGCACACACCATAGAGCTTATAGGGATGAAGGTTGTCCAATACTACTTTTAAGGTGAATGACATCAACAGCCATTGTAAAGTAGGGCACTGGGACATGTGGATGGGAAGGTCTGCAAAACACTTTATCCTACAAACCTACACACACACACACACACACACACACACACACACACACACACACACACACACATTTTACCGTCTATCTAATTATTTGTACTATAGTGTTACGTTATTATCACACATGCCACAGAGTTTATAGGACTGAGGCCTGTCCAAAGGTACTTCTAAGGTGAATGAGATCAATGGATCTTGTAAAGTAGGGCAATCCAAAGGTACTTCTAAGGTGAATGACATCAGCAGATCTTGTAATGTAGGGCAATGGGAAGTGTACTGGGTGGGAAAAGAGTAAAACTCTTATTTTTACACACACACACACACACACACACACACACACACACACACACACACACACACACACACACACACACACACTTATATATGCCAGGACTGAGGTTAGAACCCCTATCGATCTAGTTATTTGTGCTATAGTGTTAGGTTCATAGGTTCATACGCTTACAAGTTTACCTTCTATCTTTAGGTGGCTTTACCAATATTTTGCTTTGGGTGGCTTCTGAACCATTTTTATATGTGCCTCTGTCACCATACCTCCACTATCTAAATCCAAGGGTCATCTCCCATCCATTGTTAGATTTTCTTGAACAAGGTCTCAGCAGTGCTCTGCTAGGCATGTGATTTTTTTTGTTCCTGGATTAGAGAGTTGTTGGGTGATGAATCTATCTAGGGGTCTATCATTCTATTCCGCCCCATTGGTAAGTCAAGGCTTAAGTGGCTGATGGATCTAGCTTTTTTTTTGAGAGGAAGCATATTCATCAAATCTGGGTTTGACATGGCTTTGTATGTTGATGCAAAAGGTCAAAGGTCACGCAATGATGGCGACTGAATAGAGCCTTCTTTCTTTCAATGGCGCATAGATGGGATTTTTGAGACCCTTTATCCTTTTTTGGTGAGAACTTTTGTGGCCTCTCCAGCTGCTGCACTTCTGTGCTCAGTGGATTGCCACCTATTTGTGCATGCACTACAGAGATTATAGGACTAACAAGTGCACAAAGGTACTTCTAAGGTGAATGACATCAGCAGGACTGCTAAAGTAGGGCACTGGGAGGTGTGAATGGGACAGTCCTCAAAATACGTCACCTAATATACACACTTGCACACACAAACATCTGCCAGAACTAGGAATGGAACCCCTGATATCCAGTTATTTGTACTATACTGTTACATAGTTATTGCACACACCACGGAGCTTATAGGGCTGGGACTGTGCAAAGGTACTTCTAAGGGTAATGACATTTGGCAGGACTACTAAAGTGGGGCACTGGGAAGTGTACTGTATGGGAATGGCCCAAAACTGTTCCACCTATGAACACACACACACACACACACACACACACACACACACACACACACACACACACACACACACACACACACACATATACACACTTACATTTGCCATAGTTATTTGCACCATAGTGGTACACAGTTATTGTAGGTGCTACAGAGCTTATAGGGCTGACAGATGTCCAATGTTACTTCTAATGTGAATGAGGCAGCAGATCTTGTGAAGCAGAGCAATGTGAAGTGTACTGAGTGGGAACAGCCTCCTAATAATTAAACCTACACACACACACACACACACACACACACACACACACACACACACACACACACACACAGGCAGGTGATGTGATATTATAAACCCCACCTCAGTACTATTACCAATGGAGCTTGCCTTCATGCTGGCACATGTGACTGGTTACAGTCAGTATGCTACTGTCCACACCAGGACATCACTCTATGACATTCAGGGTATCTGTGTGTATGACTCACTCTCTGTGTGTCCCCCTGTTGTCTCTCTACATCACTGTCTGTCTCTCTCTTCCACATATCTATGTGTGTATGATTCACATATTGTTATCTGTTGCCTATATATATGTCTGTGTATCACACAGAACAGATGCAGATATATCGCATATGGGCCACATACAGCTAGCTGATGGTAATCTTGTCTAATGGGTGTGTGTGCAGGGACAGTTAAGGTGTACATAGCTGTCTGTATGCAAAGGCATATATGTACAATTTGATGTGGGTTCCAACATGGCCTGTGATTCTCTGCACAATTTGATGTGGGTTCCAACATGGCCTGTGATTCTCTAAGTGTAGGAGCATGCCCAGTATGACCTTCTATAGTGAGAGTGGGACTCTATTCCAGAGATAGTTGTACTCTAGTCAGGGGTTTTGTGTGCTACAGCCATACCTCTCAAAAGTAAACAGGACTTTCCTAGAGGTACTGGCTTTGTTTAGCACACATTTTCTGGCATATCTGAAGTCTGACACTGCAATGTATTGTGTCATTACCTAGAGACAGACATCATCAGATCATCACAGTGCTTTACTAGAGGAATATAAAATGTATGATGCACAGACCAATATTATGAGCCTGACTATATACATTCTTGCCCAAAGAAGCCAGTTGATTGGTGTGGCTACAGCCGGTTGACTGATGAAGCTGTATAAACAGTCCAGCAACTTGGTGATATACTGGCTGGGGATCTCCTGCTTGTGTGATAGTCTCCTTACCTGCAAATTCATATCCTGGTGTGGCCATACCTCTCAACTGTACATGTTTTGGCAGATTGCCCAGGTGTTTGTCGAGAAGTTTCATCCAGTCTACATAAACTTGTGTTTTTATGGCAAGTTAGTTGCATATAATTAAAGACTGGTGTTACAGAATAATGACAGACTTTAGTGTTTCAGACTTCATATCCTTCAGACAATTCTTGCTAATGCAAAACCCCATATTTTACCAACTTTCTAAGTAGGTAAAGGCAATATTTAAAACACGTGCCTATCATTGTGTCTTTGTCCCACATTTATTTATGACTTTGTTCAGATGTCTTGCTGTCAGAGGTTGGGAGGTATGGGTTTGGGTACAGACTGCATTCTACTGTGCAGAAATGGCCATTATATGTGTAGTATATTCCACATAGCACTGTGACATCTAGGTATGTCAGTGGCAGAGCAGTACAGAATAATGTGGTGAACCACTGACAAACAGTTGTGTATAGGTTGATAGGTTGCTATGATGTTAGTAGGGTATTGGCCCTGAAGCCCTTATAACAAACGCAGACCAGAGTGTAGCCCATGTTACAACATGTTAGCACACAGAGCCCCTGTCCACCAGGGACACAGGTGGGATCACAGAACTGTATTTTATGTTTCCCATGTACTTATACAGGGAGCACATCAGTAGGGGTATGAAGGCACTTGGCTTGCTGTTGACAGGGAGAGTATTCCACAGATGGGGGAGTGTGTGGGATATGTATCTGTCACACCAATAATCCATACTGATATCACAACCCAGGTTGATGATGTGCCTACAAGCTGATGGAGTGGACCTTGAGTTCCAGATGTGCAACAGTCCCATCAAGGCAGGGTCTGGATTGCTTAGTATGCCAGACAGAGGTCACCTCAGCAGAGTTTGTATGGAATGGGGTAGAGGGACAGTGCTGTTAGCCTATCTGTGTAGGGTAGGTGTTTGGGTTTTTAGGTAAGGCCTTAATGTTTGCAAGACCCCTGGTTTGTGGAGTCTACATGGTCTGATGAAGTCTTGTACACAAGACGAAAGTGCTTATCCTGCCTGTGAATAAAGTATTTTGCTACCATCTGTGGATTTGGACCTCTGTTCTGTGGTTTTTGAGTTTCTACAATTACACCATTTTGCTGGTTTCGAGTCTACATGGTCTGTCATGTGTAGGTTTGTGGAGCTCTCATGTACTTTTGTCTCTGAGGTGTCCATTGGGTTTTGTTTTGTTGTGGACCTCCACTTACACGGGTGTGTGTTGTGTATTTGCAGATGATATTTACCGACTCCTTACACTGCATGGCATATATGTTACTCTACAATCTGTTCTGCTGTGCACATTCTCCATTTGTCTGGCCAGTGGTTCCCCTTCCCCTTCTGTGTGTCTCTTTGTCCTTCTGTAGTCCAGTCACAGGCTTTGGCCACACTAGCTGCTGTTATGTATTTGTAATTCTGATGTGGCCAGGGTACATGCCATTATATTACACACAAGGTTGTGAGATTCACATCTTTTTGTGTACCTATTTAGCAGGTTGTCCATTATTGCACCACTCCTTTTGCTGTCATCCTTAGTTTGTGTTGCTATATGTTATTATGAGGCTACATGTGGACCTAGCTGTCATACCGTCACAGACTGACATCTGGACAGGCCCAAATATGACAGTCAGACAAAGGCCCACACATGGGGACAGGGTGTTAATAATGTTCTGCCAAACATAGACAGTTGGGACACCGGTTTGATAATTGCTTGTTTGCTCTTATGCATATGATGTCTGCTTCCCCACTGTCTGCCATTGCTGTTTTGGCATCACCCTTTCTTGTTTTGCAAATAGTTGGCAGGCAAATGTAATGCTAGGACAAACAGAACAGATATACAAGGCATACATGTGCTTCTTCTGTCACAACCTGTGTCATTCCAGGGGTATGGCTATTGGCCAGTGACATGTTGTCAATGCTGACACTGAAAGGTGGCAGCCTTTTATACACGGGCAGTACACTGAACTTCAGGTACCTGCTATCCTACTAATCACCATACCTCTCAACTTTGAGATCTAGACATCTGGACAAAGCTATAAGTAACTTGGGGACAGAGGTCTAAATATAGGGACCATTTGTAAGTATTAGCATTCCAAACTAGAAAGATGATTCAATAACAGGTTTTGCATTAGCATGTATTTTTCTATAGGGTATGAAGTCTGACACTGCAATGTCATTATTTTCTGGCCTTAGTCTTATGTGATTTGCCTGTGAATTTTCAGACAACCAACCTCTGGACATTCTGCAATAGGTCTATACAGTTGAAAGGTATGGTAGGCACTGTGTAAGACACTCCAAGCTATCTACTGTCCATATATGTGCCCCCCTGTCCATGACCTGTACAGCTTACCTGCATTAGCAGATATTAACATCTGGACAGTGTGTTCAAATCCTACCGTAGGTGCAGCTGACATGCAGAATAATTGGCACTGCAGTTCTTGGAACATGGCCCATGTTAAAGACAACACTGTACCTAGGCCACTACAACACAACAGCCTGGAGTATGTGCTGGCCACATTCTGACAGTATTAACCACAGATATACATTTCTCATTGACCCCTGCATATTCTGGACATGCAACAAGTTATCATGTTGATTGGAACAGCCCTGGCAATGTGTGCTTTGCTGCTATTTCCCTGGAAACATACATGTTACTGCATTTCTATGGGAATATTGGTGTGGAGGGGGGCACACCTGTCAACTCTCCACATTTGCACAGACAGTGTTGCTATTTGCTTTACATTTGGTTCCATTTAGCATAGTACTGTGTCCTGTCTTGGAGACTAGAGGCATATTACTAAAGACCACTGGTCAGATTGTAATGGCATATGTCAAGACTGGTAGAGATGTATGAAGGCTGCCAGCCTAGTCAAATAGATTTGGTACATAATTCTATCATTTGTAAGTACTATGAATGTTGAACTTCAAACAATGTGGCAACATTGCCATCTGCTGTAAAGAAAGCTAAGTCAAGCAATTTTGTTGGTCCTTTGAAATTAAAATTATTTAATCACTGCCTTTGATGTTTTACAAGTCGGCTCCAGTCTGGCTAGATGAAGGCTTCCTGCCTATTGTTTTAAGGCTAAAGTTAATGACCAGAATTTACATGTGGAATGCCCTTTATTGCTCTAAGTGTAAAATAATGTAAATGCAGTTTCTGTCAGCCTGGGAACACCAGGAAGGTGTAAAAGATGATGTAATGTTTAGCAGAACTGGAGTTTCAATTTAAACAGTGAGAACCAGAGATTATTAATAATTTTTGTCTGACTATCCAACTCAGCACTCTGCCTGTTGTCTTATGTAAGTTATTTTAGACTTGTGTTTTCTTTTAGATTAGCTAGGAACTATAAAGTTTAGACTAAGTGTTTGTCTGTGATGTCAGAACTGTACTACTGATTTATTTTAAGTATTTTTATGTGATATCTGAACTCTTTTGTCTAGCACCGTGTAGTAGAAAGTATTGTCTTGTGGTTTGAATTATTTATTATTAAATATTTTAAAACCTTTTAACTGTGGCTATTTTGTGTAGAGATAGTTTAAGTTCTAGAGTACATTGCATATAAAGTTTACTATCCAGGTCACTCCAAATAAGCTTTGGCTGTTTACTCACATCTACCAATTGGATAATAGTATTGCACAGTAATAATTGGACACCCTTTTAAAGGCCTTTGAGTAGCTGATAAGTATTAGCTGGGTGGTGGCAAGTGGTACTACCATATAGTCTGGGTAAAAGGGACACATCTGGAGAGCCTGTGCCAGCCTTCCCCAGAAGTGTCTGTGTGGTTGTATAACCTCTTATCTCAAAGTGTGTGTGTGTGTCAGCTACTTGGGCAGGGATACAAAGCACTGGTTGGACAGAGAGGGTGCTGAAGATTTTAGCTTGCCCAGCTAGGCTGAGATCTGGACCATATAGTTGTGCCGGTGGGGAGTCTTATTGGGGACCTGGGGAGCAAGGGAGCGACCAGCCCCAGACTGACTGTGATCTCTGTGAGCTCTTAAGGGAAATTGCACTTTACTGTGTGTATTTGTTATATTTTCCTCATATATGAGATGCCCTCACTGGTGTTAGTGGTGAGGATTGAGGCTCCTTGATTTTTGGGCCAGGGTGCGAGCGTCGCAGCATACATTTGAGTTTCAGACCTCTTACCCTTCAGAGCCTTACTGCAACTGCAAGACCTGTTGTGCTATTACTGTGTAAGTCTGTAGGGTAGTATTTCATCATTGTCACCATTTATGGGCCTGTGTTAGACATTTCTTTATGGTTTTCTATAGCTGACTTGCAGGGTGAGGCTGACGAGTGAGTATGGGACCCCCACATTGACATCCATGCATATGACATTTGAGCCCCCAGTTAGTTCCCCCACCCCACATCTACTGCAGTGGGATTTGTCACCTTGGGTACTACTGCATAGTGTGGGGAAGCCAGTACTGGGCAAACATTTCCTGGTGTCCCACATAGCCGTCAGTTGTCTGCTGCTATCCCAGTAGGCCACCCCATTCCCTTGCATGCAAGCAACGATACCATAGATATGCTACCAGAACATACTAATCCATTCATTTATTCTTAAGAAGATTGACTTACCTTGTGCCTGTGGCAGTTGTGAGGACAGTGCTTGAGGGCTGCCTATGTGGGATGCACACAGTACACTGCCTATACATGGTAAGTTACAGGTAGTGTGATGTGTGTGTCATCCATTTCACTGTGTGTGTGAGTCAGAGAGATGTGTCAGTCCCTGGGTCCCTACAGTGTCAGTGTGTGTGTTATGTGTTGCCTCTTTGCCAAGGCCAGGGCATACTGGGCATGCCTCAGTTTGCTTACAGGGGCTGGTTTAGGGGTTCCTCCTCCAAGTCCCTCTGTGCCTGTGGGGACTTTGGCAATTGTGGAGGGCTGTGAGGCCCTTCCCCGTGCTGTTTCTGCTGCAGCTGTTTCCACAGGATCATATTGTGTAGCATGGCACATACTATGAACATGTGTGCACATGTGCCTGGAGAGTACTGCAAGGCTCAATCAAATATGTCAAGGTAGTGGAACTGTAACTTGGGCATCCCAAACACATGCTCTATAATGATCCTGGTTTGTGTGTGTGCCTCATTATGGCCTTCTTGAGTGGGTATGTGCATTTCTGCTGGGTGTCATCATCCACGGCTCCAGTGCATAGCCAGCATCTCCCACCAGATGGCCAAATGGGATGTTCCTCCTTGCAAATCCCTGATATAGCTGTGAGGAATGCCAGATGTGAGAGTTGTGATAGCTTCCAGGGCTGCCAGCACACACATTAATGATAATGCCCTGGGGATTGCACACAACCTGGCAGTTGATTATGTGAAAGCCCTTGCGGTTTAGGAAGACCCTATCCTGCTCACTGGGTGGTGCTTTGATGTGGATGTGCTTGCAGTCTGTGTCACCCAGTACCTCCGAGTAGTCTGTTACATGGTGGAAGAGGCGCATATTGCTGGTCCTCTACTCATGGGTGCTGGGGAAGTAAATGTGCTCACTGGCATGTGGAAGCATGGCATCTAGGAACTGGTGGAGTACCCTGGATGCAGATTCCTGTGAGACACCCATGATGTCCCCAGTAGGTCTTTGGAAAGTACCTGTAGCTAGTATTCTTAAGGCTAGACATACCTTGGTTTCCACTGGGATGGGTTTCTCTCTGTTGGCTCTGGGTCTGAGGTGAGGCCGGCACAGCTCAATGAGTCGCTGAAGTATGTCCCTGTCCACCCTGTAGAGCTCTATTATCTCCAGATCATGTCATGTAGCCCCTGGTAGGTTACCCTGGGTCTGAATACTCTTCTCCTCCTCCTCCTCAGTCTGGGAAGGCTGACAGCATTATCCTACTCACCACCCTCAGCCTCTAGCACATACCGATGTATCAAAGTGACAGCAGCCCCTAACATTTTGTCAGTTAAAATTCTGCCGAGTGTGTACACCAATGGTGCATGGGAAAAGACAGACTGAAAGGTGTTTGCACAGTTTATACTGTTGTGCTGCAAATGCTGCCTATATGATTGGCTTACTATGATACCTTCCACCTACCAGCTGTGTTATTTGTACTTGATTGCTTTTATTCTGCTATTTCCTTTTTCCCTTCTCATTTCCACCACTTTTAAACCCTGTGGTGTGCTGCATAAACAGTTCCGCTATTTACAGTTTTTTTTTCTTTTTTGTTTTGTTTAAGACCCTGTGCATACTGCACAAACTCATTTAGCTAAGGTAAACACTTTGAAGCAGAAATTGCCCTCCCTTGGACGTGAACACACCCTTCATTTCATGAAATAAGAAAATACAGCCTCGGACACACACCCTTGCTTAGCTGTGCTTAGCTATGCTCAAATGGAAGCATTGGCACTCCAATGTGCTTACACCAAGCATGCCACACACCCTTTTCAGCTCCTACATGGTTAGGTGCAGCCAGGGAATGGACTCCTATTTTGTGACTCAGTAAATTTAGCTCATTTGCATACTCCGCTGCCTATGTCCCTTGTTACACCACTACACCAGAGCCTTTTCCCTTAGCAACCAGTGTTACCTGTTATTGATTTGATTCTACATGCCCTAGACTATAATGGCAAATTGCAGATTTCACTTAAAATTGTTTTTTCACATTTTGTTTATTTTGGCGCAATCTCGTTTGCTCGCTGCTGCGCTATGTTTACCTGCCAAAATCTTCTAAAAAAAAAAAAAAAAACTTTGATTTTCATATTTTTGCAACACTTTTACATGCCAATGGCCAGATTTTAGGCCATTGGCGTGCCTAATGATTATAATACATGCTTTACTTTGAGCTGTCATGCATGCCCCCATTTTGCAGAAATATACACGGTTAGTAACAGAATACATTTTTGCAACAGACACTGTTCTGGCATGGATGCCTGCCTGCTTACTGAATTGCTAATTCACCTCATTTGCATGGTTTTCACCAGCAAATGAGGTAATTAGCATTGTTCAGTGGTGTCTGTGCCAGAATAGTACTGGCAGGTTTGTGCACTCCTCCAACCTTGTTTACTGAATTGCTCGGTGGCCATATTCCGTGCAGGAGCTGCTGCACTATTCTTGCACGAAAAAAAAAAACTTTATTGAATCCTGGGGTAAATGTTTGCATCTTATTAAAAAGAAACTAAACTGATTTTATATAAAATAACTACAGAAACATGTATAATGCGTGACATAGTTGCCAGTAGCCTGAGAAATGAGAAAAGGCCAGTAATGAATTTACTGGGATGAAAAGCTGTATAGGACTGCTGGTCACAAGCTTTTATGCAATTCTCCAAATATAGTTTCAGACTACTGGAGGAAACCACTGATTTAACAAACATCATGAATGAGCAGTTCAATTTATTAGAGGCACACTTGGTATCTAGAACTGATAAAAATACAGCCAAACAAAAATGACTCCAATCACCGTCATATAGAAGGATGAAGCCCTTATTACAACCTAGATGAGTCATGTTCCATTAATGGCAAGGGGATTTGAGGGAACAGGACAGGGAGAATGAACATGAGCTGCCGACACCAGTTTACTTCTCCTTCATAGGCAGTAGGTTGAAAGACTTGCTGCGCAGCTTATAGTGCTTTGGACAGGGACTTCCATGGTGTACCAGAGAACAAGAGGTGCATGTAGGAGCATGCACACATACTCCACTGCCAATGTAGCTATTGGAAATCTGGAGGCAACCTATGATGAGGCTGCTACAAGAAACTGTGAAGATTAACTGCTTTTCAGACACTTGACTCTAGCTGCCACAGGAATGGCTGGGCCAATAGGGTTTCTTGCACAGGAGCAAATAGATCTTAGAGCTCTTACCTAGTCCATGGGTGCCTGCAGAAAAAGAAAAAATGGGCTGATTGAGTATCGGTAGTGTAACCACTGGCCAGGATCCCTTGTAGGTGGGGAATGAAAGAAAAACACAAAACAAAGCAAAAAAATAATAAAATGGACATCCCTGGCAACCAGAATTTGAGTGGAATGTGAAGTATTGATCAGAAGCAGTGTAGGAAGAACAACTTCCCTTTTACAGTTTCATTGAAGTCCACATCTTCAATCAGTTCTATTCTTCTTTCACTATGTCAGAATTAGAAGAGCTAAGTAAAGGACATGGTCCCAGTGGTCCTCTCTATGCTGCAATCAGAGGGATCATGTGACATGCTACTGATACTGAGCTACACTTGTGTGCATCTTCCTACTTTAATGCTGTTATGGCCCAAAGGGCTAATTCATCCTTCAACTTAAAGATACAGTGCTAACTTGCTACAGCATTATCAGAATCTGCCTTATTACTGTCATACTGAACATGCTGATGCTTCATCCATTGACTAGAATTTCAAGTTAGCCAGATAAGCAAATGGAAGTGCACTTAACTACCAGTATGTTTGAGTATGGGGTTTGTGACATCACAGAAATAACACAAAGTGAAAATCTGCCTGTTGTTAATGTTTCCTGCATAAAAGACCAAAGTAATGACTCATTAACACAGGGGTTTGATACTAACATTCCCTCATTCTCTATGCTATCGACATCAGAACAAAGTCACTTTTCTGCAACTGTGCAGTGTAATTGTTTGAAAAAGATGTAATTCAAGAGATTAATTATGTCTTTAAGAAAAGGTTGAGATAAAAAGTAGCATGACCAAGAATGAGAGGGAAACAGTTTTCAGGTTTTCAAGGAAGCACTGGTGTAACAGTATTAAATACATTCTTGGTTGCAACATTAGCATGTGGTCAGCTATATGCCATGTGAATACATGTTTAAGTTTGCTAAAAAATACTGTATATTTTCAAGTAGTAAGAAAGGATCTGACAGATCAGTTAAGAGAAGAGAGTTAGAAAATGTTAATCATTGCTTAAGTGGACTATGCTGTCAGTGGTCATGGGAACTGAGAACATGTGGGTAGCATGCCTGATGCTATGTACATTAACATGCGCATCAAAGTACAGCAAACCTGTAAAAAAGACACAGCTGAGAACCTACACAAGAGCTACACAACAAAGTGCCAACTATTGTTTCAATGGAAAAGGGGTGATATGACCAAAAAGGGGTGGATCAAGTAGAGAAACACACAGAAAGACAATGGGAAGTAATAAAGGTAGGAAGGAAAGAATGGTAAGGGGTGAGGGAGGAAATGTATATTTTTGTGCACAAGTGCTCTTTTCCATTTTTAATTTTTAGTAGATGAGTATAAGGAGAAGAAAGTATGGGGATCTAGTAGGTAAGAAGGAAAGCAAAGGATAGCATCAAAGGCAGGCAAACATATACTGCAATATAAAATCACTCAGGAGACATGCAGGGCAGAGGTCCACGCACAGCTAGAGAATCAGTTCATGTATGACATTTTAAGTGGGTCGTATGTCCTGTGTGAAGACCTTCAGCCATTTCAGGGAATGTAGGTGGGAATACAGGTAATGACAGCCTACTTCAGACTATTAGTGCATCTCTATGGATGCTGGGAACTGTTCACCATAGCCAAGCCAGGGGACAGTTTCTCGCTACAGTTGTGGACAGCTGTTTAGTTCAAATAGCACACAACATTCCTGAGATGAGTAGACTGTCCATCATTGCCTCATCTTCCAGATGTGGATACTAATCTGGATGTAGTCAGTAGACATCTGCTCCACTGTAGTCTATAGTCTTGGCCACAGATTCTCTCCTGAATATGGAAGACAATCATTCAACTCCACTGTGGCCTTTTCCTCTGCCATTGATGCTCTCCTGAATGTGAGAAATGTTCATTTGAGTTCACTGGTGGCACCCCCCCCCACTCATCCTTCTTGTGATCCCACATTTTAACATTAGCCCAAATCTCTGTACCAAATATAACATGCACCCATTCCGGACCATCTGCCAGTATCATAGAGCAGTGGCCACGGTAGCATTCCTGCATGCAAAACCAATATTATATGTTATCCCCTGGACAAGATGCCTCCAGATTTGACACTGCAATGTCATATGGTACACATGGAATTCCAGTCTTAGAAGCCCTAAACCATCACTTGAGGAGAAGATCCCTGACATTCCACAATGCCCTTGTCATTTACATGCACAGAAGATTACAATCAAAATTTTGAATGCTGTTATATGAATTTTAATTGTCAAAAGGCAGTTTTCAAGGTCTCATAACAGCAATTCGAAATATGTTGAACCTGCAACAGCGAATGCTTATGTGCATTCACTGTTGTAAGATCAACATACTGATTGGAGATCACACTATGGTGGGAATCGGGAACTTTGCCCTTTTCCTCAGTATGGTGCGATCTCGGAGTTGTAATATATAAATAGCAGAAGGTGTGGGGGGAGCAGCTCCCCACATGGGGGGGTGCAGGTGGACATGCGTTGAACATGACTGTATGTTCAGGTAAGTTCGAAAAATGTCAACAATTCGAATTTGAATTGTTGACATTTTTCATGTTTCGTAATTTTGATTGGTCGATGTTATTTTCGACCATGTTTTTCGAGTAATTACTCATAGAAACATTGTCAAATATTTGATAGTAAACTGACCCTTATAGCACTGCTGTCCCATGACACTGTGTCTTCTCCACACTGAGCAAATGATGATGACTGTGTCCTGCCATCCCCTCTGACTAATGTGGTAATGGTAATGTCTAATGCACAGCATGGCTGTTTAACACACTGTAATGAATAGCTCAAATATGTCAATGCATGCAGTAGTGCTGTTCTGTGTTTATCTTGTCAGGCCTCATATTTGTGGACCACATTCCACCTCTTTGCCATTGCCATTATTTACTGTATTTACTGTAGCCATTTCTTCATCACATGGGAGATTGATGCAGACACATCTTCCAATGACTCCCTACTCAGCTCCTCTTCTGCCACTGACACAGGTATGTCAGCCAGTGCCAAAGTATCTCCTAGTTATAGCAATATTTATAGCACCATGTTATGTATGGTGGTCACTACAAAGCATCTTGATGCATGTCTCTACAGCATATTACAGTGTACCACCCGATGTACCCAGGCAGCAGAAGTGGGACATCAGCACTCAAAACACAGTTTTGATGATGGTTCCTGTCTGCACCAGTACATTGTTGTATGCTATCTCTGCCATTGCCTGGGGGGGTTGTGGATGGGGGTCATCAGTCATGGCTCCACGGCACATACAGCATCACCTGTAACACACAACAGCAGATACTAAATAAGTGGTCTAATACCGATATTCATGGGACCGAATCTTTAAGATCTTTAAGGCTGGAAATGAATACATGTACCAAATAGAAAAACATAGGTTCATAGGTAGGTACTAGGCGATCTGCCCAAGGGCATTTATAAGCCTAGCCAGAATGTGTTTGCTTTCACCTCCCCTTTAAATTAGTTTCCTGGGCCTCTGTCTAGCAGGGCCACTGAAGTGATCCCAGGGGTAAACCTACGATTTCCCATCCACTCATCAAGATTTCTCTTGAAGAGAGTCAGCGAGGGGCTCTGCCTAACATAAATTGGGATTCTATTCCAGAGCGATTAAAGTCTCTGAGACAGGAATCTGTCCCTCCAGCATTTCCTGTTTATTGTTGTGCTGAGGTTTAGTTCACTGGAGAGTGTGGTTCTAAGAGATTTGATTTTCTTGAGGTGGAGCATGTCCATTAATTCCGGGTTGGACATGGCCTTATACATCAGGCAGAGATCACCTCTGAGCAGGCGGTAAGCAACCGAGTAAAGCTGGAGTTTTTTTAGACAAGCTGCATAGGGCTTCTCTTTGAAGCCCATGATCCTCTTGGTGAGGTACTTCTGTGGTCTTTCCAGCTGTTGCAGGGGTCGAGTAAGATACATTCCAAATGGGGCATTGTACTCTATTATGGGCCTAATGAGTGATGAGTAGAGGGGCACAATGACCTTTCTTGATCTAGAGGTGAACCCTTTCGTGATTAGGTGAGCTACATAGAAGGAATTTCTAACTACTTTGGCAATGTGATTATCGAAGGAGAGGTTGCTATCTACCTGGGTCTCCAGGTCCCTAATTACATCTTCCATACTTAGTGGATTACCACCTATGTGATAATTTGTGGGCACTTTGTTTTTCCCAAAGCGGATGACTATGCATTTTTTGGCATTCAGCTTGAGGCCATGGTTTTGACACCAGATATCTGTCTCTGTGAGACCATTCTGGAAGATGTCTGTGTCAGCCGGTGAGTTGATTATGGCCCCCAGTTTGCAGTCATCTGCAAACTTGGTCAGCCATAGTCCTCCCGTGCTTGCCTGTACCTCAGAGAAGTATATACCGAACAGGAGGGGTCCCAGGACTGAGCCCTGTGGGACGCCACTTGTAACTGGTTCAGAGTCGGACATGGCACCCGTCACTCTGACCATGAGTGTTCTATCTGTGAGCCAGTTGGCCACCCATCTCATGACATAGGGGTTAATGTTCAAGCTGGTGAGCTTATCTATGATGCCAGAGTGTGGAATGGTGTCGAAGGCCTTAGTGAGGTCCAGGTAGGCTGTGTGGACTACCTTTCCTTCATCTATGGCCTTGGTAACTGTTTCAAAGAAGTCAACTAGGTTTAGGAGGCAGGATTTGCCTTTAACAAAGCCAAATAGGGTCTAGTGTCTGGAGGTTCCCAATGTCTCTGTTTATGAGTTCCATGATGATTCACTACATAGTTTTGCAGACCAGGCTAGTCAGGCTTATAGGACGATAGTTCCCTGGTTCTGTTGTGGCAGCACCTTTGTGGAGCGGGATGACTGTTGCTGTATGCCATTCTTTGGGTACATAGCCTGTGATAAGGCTGAGTCTGAACAGTGAATTTAGGTGAGGGTTTAGTTCCTTTTAGAGTTCGTGTAAGACGCAGCCTGGGACACCATCCGGTCCCATTGATGCTGTGTTCTTAGCTTTGGAGAGGGCTGTTTTAACCTGCGTGTCCATGATGCCTGGGGCTCTGCATTCTTCTGGGATGGACACCGGCCCTTTTGGGGGTGGGGGTGGGGGGGTAAAGTTTGCGCTGAACTTGTCAGCCAGGATGTTGGCAATGTCAGTTGGTTCAGTGTATTTTTTTGCCATTTTCCACTAGCTCAGCATATCTGAGAGTTACCACCAGATTTTTGACATAGCTAAAGAAGGCTTTGTGGTTATCTTTAGAGTCCTTGGCAATTTTTGTTTCAAAACTGGCCTTGGATGATTTTATGAAGGATCGTAGTTTCTTGCTAATATTGATCAGTGATGCCTTTCCTTTTTGGGATTTAGCTCTGTCATGTAGTAGTTTCCTCCTTCTGTTGTAAAGCTTATTTATGGCCGGGGACCACCAGACTGGTTTCCTTTTTTTGGAGGAGCGAGTTTTGGTTTTACTTGGGATGGCTCAATCCATGCATCCCTGTAGATGCTCATAGAATGCACTTGTAAAGGATTCTGTGATTTGGGCAGCATTATCCTTTAGCAAGGGGGCCATGAAACTTTCCACCTCGGTCATGAGAAGTGTGAAGTTAGCTTTTGAAAAATTTTTCACAGTGGTTTCCTTGACTTGGGGTGGGGTCGGGATTTGGATGTCCAGTGTGATTAGTTTATAATCTGATCTTACCACCGAGGGGTTTACCTCTGGTGTGGAGCACTGATCCCCCATGTTGATGATGATCAGGTCCAGTATGTTGTCACCTCTTGTGGGCATGGTGACCAGCTGTTCCAGGGTGTTTGAGTTTATAAACTCTAGGAAGCGTTGGGCAAAGGAGTTTGTACTCGAGTAGTTAACCCAGTCAATGTTTGGGTAGTTGAAATCTCCTAATATCATGGTGTTAGGTAGGACCTTTGTATTTTGCAATGTTCTCAGGAATGCTGAGTGGGGGTCCTGAGACAAGGTAGGTGATCTGTAGCAGGCTATGATCTGAAAAGCAGCTTTGCCTACTGATAGTTGCACATGGATGGTCTCCGAGGCCTCATACTGTACTACTAACCTGGAGACGTGGGCATCCTTTATGAAAATGGACACACCCCCTCCTTTTGTATTTTGGTCCGGGTTCTTGGGACAAAAGGTATGGTATGAGTTGTAGCCTGGTAGTGCTGGGGTGCTCTCTGGAGCTCTGAACCAGGTTTCTGTTACTGCACAGATATCAATTTGCTCCATGCTAAGGAGTGCCTCAAGTGCATGCATTTTGAGGTTTAGACTTCTGGCATTGAGTAGCATTACCCTCAGTTTTTGGTTTCTTGTGTTGTTTATGGAGGTGGGTTTGTCTTTTGAGCCTTGCCTAAAAAAGGCACTATGGGGATGGCAAGAGCCTTGGCCAGTATTCGAAAGCCTAGGGGTGACAGGTGCAATACATCTCTGGCGAAGCAGCGTGGCTTGTCGAGCATGAACACACACACACACACACACACACACACACACACACACACACACACACACACACACACACACACACACACACACACACACACACACACTGCATAAAATGCTTGTATATGTCGCACATATACTAGATGTAGGCATCAAGGGATTTGACTCATAAGTTCACAGATGCCCTGTATATAATTCCCTATGTACTGCATACCACCTGGCAGGTGATGGCGTGGAAGCCCTTTTGGTTGATATACTAGTTGGCATGTGGAGCAGATGAGGCCTTGATAGCAATATGGTCACAATCACTGGCCTCACAATAGTAAGGAAATCAGCTGTATTATAGAATGCCTCATAGTTGTGGCTCTCTCCTATGCTACCCTTGAAAACTGAATATTTTCCTTCATATGCAACAAAATCACACCCATGTGATGTTAAAGAATTTGTGAGGTTGAGGTCTGTGAAATGACTACTATGTCCCTAGGTCTAAGCTGAAGGAACCCTATATCACAGATGGCTAAAGCTAGAAAAAACTTTGTACCCACTGAAATAAGCAATCCATGATTCCTCATTCTCATGAGAGAATGGTACATGTCTGCTAGCTCCCACTTGATGCCTTTGTCCACACAGATGGACTACATCCAAGCCATAGAGCTGATGGTATGATAGGTACTGACAGACTTTTTGATGATGTAGAGGATAGCAGCCAGCAAAATCATGGAAAACAGCTTCCAAAACAGCCAATAACACATGCTTATCAGCTGAAGAAGATGTTACTCCTGCCATCATAGAACAATTGATACACACGTCAATGGGAACTGATGACATACAGATAAACTGACTTTTGTGTCAAATCATACAAAATCTTATACATTTCAGTATCATCCTGCTATGATTGGCTTTGTCATTTGCATACATGATATCTGTCATTAGCAAGTTGACATTCCTTTGCATGTCATTATGCAACTATTTTCATGTGATGCATACTGCGAGATTTTTCCTGCTAGATCACTTCTTCATTGTGTGTCTCTGAATTGCTCCCTCCTTGCCTATTGTACTCTATTTGCTGTTTCACCTAGTGTGATGAAGCACTTGTTTCTGAATACCAACCACAGTGTGAAAATTTGTGAAAACAGTTAGAATATATTTAGTCAGTAAGTATAAACAGCAGAGTCATGCATTAAGGATACCAGGGGTTCGATACAGAAATTGCACAGTATTCAGTGGTGTCATGATTTTTATTGGACAACAATAGCTGCCAAATCATTATGTACAAGTATAGATCTGTTCTTGGCTTGATAGCCCTTATTAAGTAAACTAATGGATTGTTCTGACAAGAATTATGATTGGAATGTTTAGAATTCTACTTAGAAAGGAATTCTTTCATATTTATATAGAAATAACCAATGACTGGGTATGGTAGATTGAAGATTTACTCACATTTGGTGTGGTTTAATCAAGGCAACTATGGGTAAATCTTCAGTATATCACACCCAGGAGCTGGTTACTGCTATTATAAAAATACTTTAAGAAAAAAAATGTTCTTAAATAATGTATTCATATAATGTATTCATATAATGGTGCAGTGTTGTTCTTCTGCTTTGTTTCTGTATCCTGCGGCTTTGTTGATGTACTGTGCATGCCTATAGGACTTATATTCCCATGCTTATGCAGAAAGCAAACAACAGAGATGGGAAAATCTCCATTGCTTCGTTTTGTTTTTTTCGTTTTTTTTTACTAGAAACTGTGAAATTCAGACAGTTTAGAGTTATGAGAGAGGGCAAAAATACAAGGAAAACTGGGTAAATTTCTTTAGTTTTGTATGACATACCCAATTTTCCTTGTACTTTCTTTGCCCTCTGCACCTACCTCTTGACCTCTTAGCTCAAGAAAACTGCAAATCCTTGGCATATATTACAGAAAAAAGTCCAAGTGACCAGATTTTTTTCTAATGGTATATGCTTGATTTACAACAAGCACGCTGGGTGGGTTGACCAAACAGTGTGCACGTTTTTGAATGTTAATGATCTCTCATTGTATAATATGCAATATCTACATGTAAAAGAGAGAAGCAGCTGTGGGAGTAGCTTTCTGTCCTGCAAACACCAACATATTAATTCATGTGTTTGAATAGAATTCCATACATACAGCAGAATTCCAAATGAATTATATTAAGTTTTATGTAAGATTTATAGGTGACCTTGCATTTGTGTATAATGGGCTCTATAATGTTTTATCAGAATTTGTTAACATTTAACGGGCAGTGTTATAATACTGAGTTCATTATTTAAGTGTCCCAAGAAGAGATACATTTTATGGATTAAAAAAAATGCAATATTATGTCCACTATCACAAGAAAGAAACCTGTAGACATCCTTTCACAAGCATGCAGGAATCATAACCTCAGACTGATTTATTATCTCCTTTATGGGGAAATTATCATAAAACCTCCATGCAGCACGCATAAACTAATTTAGTAGAGACTGAAAAAAACTAACATATTGCTTATTAAAATGAGGATTGCATTTGTCTCATTGACCATAATCAAGTTAGTATAAGTTTGAGAAATTGATTTGAAGAAATTCACAATAAAGAGTGCATTGAAAAAAGGTGTGGGGTAAATCTTGATTGTACATTTTAAGAACATATACTTCTTGGTTATCATTCTGACCCAGATCATGATTCTTTGCAGTACAAGGAGCTTTACATATCTCATGTCCTACTACTTACATATAAAGAAAAACCTGTAAGATTAGGTTCGTATGTTCATATGTAATTACTAGGAAATCAGTGCGCAGACCATCACAAACCTAGCCAAAAGATTCTATTCAAACATTACCTGTAGCCTAAAGAAGGGCAAGACAAGATAGATATGGGGATAATTTGAGGCTATCAATCCAGTTCTCTAGGTTTGCCTTGAAGGTGGCAGGGATACTAATTTACTTGACATGCATAAGTTTTTTCCAGAGATGAGCAATACAGTAGGATATGAATGCTTCACACCAACATGTCGTATTTATGTGCTGATGAAAGTTTATTTCCTTTAATTGAGTATTCGAGGCACCGTTTGTTCTTCAAAGGAATAGGATGTCAACAGAGCTGGATCTTTCATGCCACAAAAGGCTAGACACAGATCACCAGAGAGTAGTCTGTAAGATACTGAGCACAGAGGAAGGGCTGACAGTCTCGCCTGCTGAGATTTTTGAGGCCACTGATCATTTTAGTTATGAATGTCTGAGGCCTCTAAAGTTGTGTGATAGATTTAGACAAATGCATACTAAAAGATGCAATATATTCAATAACAAGTTTGATAAGATAAGAGCAAAGGGGAATTAAGGCCTCTCTGGATCTAGTGGAGATGCCTTTGGAAATTAGATGAGCCAGAGAGAAAGTGGTCAGAAACTTCACATACAGCAGCAAGATTAAAAACATCTGTTCTGTAACATCTTTAAAAACTCTAGTATACCTTGCCCTGCCACATCCATTTTTTTTCATTTTATAGCACAACATTTTACAACTTTTAAATTCAGTTTAGCTTTCTGCAGTTTGTTGTGTGGCGACTGCTGTTTATGTTCTAGCACAATATTATAGCATAATAGTGGTGAAAAGTTCCTTTCTTCTAATGCACTTAAATCTGTGATTGCTCTCTGAAATTGGGAAAATATAAACTCGTTTAGCTCTTCCATGGTATGAGACCCAATCTTAATAGCACTTAGGGGTGCTTAACTAGATCGGGCCTCTTGTTAGGGACTATCAGCAGACAGTTCCAGCCAGAGAAGAGCATTGACTGAAGATAAAACAGTTTTTAAAAACTGCAATAAATTCACTCTGCCCCACTTAGAAAGTGTAGAAGAATTAATTCTTTAACAGCTTTTAACACTGTTACCTCTATAAAAGCGCACTTTGTTCTTGCTTGCTGTGCTGACTGAAAACAATTTATGCTGGCAATATTTCTCTTTTTCTTCTTCCTTCTTTTTTTTAGTCTTTAACTAATAAAACATGGGACAGATAAAGCTTCACACACAACAAATAATCCTGTTCATAACCTTTTATTATGTGTTCTCTACGCGGATGCCAAAATTCACCTCTGACGCTAAACTCTTGAAGTGAATTTCTTGGCATCCATGTCTTGGTCATATAATAATCTGGTACGGCTGGAGGCCTGATCATAATCCTCTATGGTGAGCAGCGTTTTCTTTTTGTTTGTTTTGTTGTTTTAGATCAGAAAGGTGTATAAAAAGGTTGTCTTTCTTTTGACTTTAGAGCTTAATCTTGTGTCATATTCTACAAAGAGATTATATCAGAATGTGCATTAGAGAGGCTTTTGAGAAAACCCAGAGGAAGAAGGATGATTTTAGGTATCAGAGATGTCTTCTTAAAATATAATGGCTAAAACCCTAATGGGAATGTGTGGCTAGGCTTCAAAAGGTCCTTACAGAATACTAGCATAGTAAGCATCTAGTTTATTTTTCTACAAAATATTCTTTAAAGAGGCAGTGCAGTGACTGATTAAGTAGCATCACTTCCTCACAGCAAAATAGTTTGTGGTTCAGTTCTTAGCTGGGTTGCCTTCTATTCTGAGTCGGCATGACCTCCAGGTGCTCAAGTTTGGTCTCATATTCTAAAGATATCTAGTAGGTAGGTTTATGACTAATAAAATGCCCTTCAATGTGCGTGTGTGTGTGTGTGTGTGTGTGTGTGTGTGTGTGTGTGTGTGTGTGTGTGCGCGTGTGAACGCCCGTATGAGAGAGAGCAATTGTGGTGCAGAAGGAAGGCCTGACAATCTACATCTTTCTCCTTCTTGTCTAGTAAACCCCATGGATGGTGGAGGGTGTTCACAAAGCAACTAGTGGAGTGGGCTGTGACGTTTTAAGTGTAAATGGATTCTTTTAGGCCCCAAAAAATAAATTTAAGAAACAGTGGGCCATTTTGTTATGATCCTGTTCTGATGGAGAACCTTCCAATATATCCCAAGAATTCTTTCACTTTGAGTGAAAATGCAGCTTTTATATTTAGTAATTCCTAGACTGATCTCACACACACACACACACACACACACACACACACACACACACACACACACACACACACACACACACATTAATAATTAGGTCTCCTACAATGTTTATCAGTAAGATAAAATGGATAAGGAGCATTATTTACCTGAGGTAAGATTACCGGCTACCTGTAAATCATGCAAGATTATATATTCTGTAGCATGCACAAAGTGCATTTTTTTAGACATGGACAAACCACTGGGGGCTATCGGAATGTGCATTTAGGAGCATGTTAATGATCTTTAAAAAAGGGATTTCAGCATCACAAATGCCAAATATTTTGCAGTAGTTCATAAAGAAGCTTTAATTTATTTTTAGTTTCTTTGTGCTTCAAAAGTAGTCCTTCAATGCAAAGTACATCAACAAGTATTTGTATAAGAAATAATAAGAAAAAAGGCAGTGTTGATTTTGCTCTATAATACTGCAATACTTCACAGCCTAACTATTTCAATTCTCATTAACAACCTGCTACATAATTCATAAGAGCACATAATGTTCTTTCTGCCACCAAATGTCAATGAACTGGATATGTGTTGAAAAGGAAAAAGAAAACAAAGGATGTTAATATTTATAAGTTACATGGCACAATAGCAGTTTATAATTAGTATACGTATGTGTATGTTGTGCTTGTCACATAAATACATGCCATAAACTTTTTCTAATGTACAACAATTAATGTTTACTTGATGTATTTCAAAGTATTCAGTGTTTGTTATATTAAATATAAGCAACATGATATAATTCATACATTTGTGCAGAATCTGGAGGAAATGACTGCTTATTTATAGCGAAATTTAAGCAGTTCATATAGTAAAAGAGAAATGTTCCTCTTTGCCTGGTAGCAAAGTGTTAAATTACTTCCTTGTGGTAAGGGATTGGACACAACAGCATATGATGAAGATGGTTTAAAGATTAAGTCCTTCTTTAGGTGTCTGTCTACCATCTTTCTGAGTCTGGCTTCTACCTTTCGGGTGTTACTCAGTGACTAGTTGCAGTGCTTACTTTGTCATTTCCCTGCCCTCTAATGTGTGGCACTACACAAGGTTCAGTGTTAAGGTCTTTCTTGTTCACTGTATACATACGTTTCCTTGGGGCCCTCATTAGGCCGAGAGGTGTTTACTCTCATTACTATGCTGATAATACTTAATTGTAGCTTTCCTTCTCTTGGAACTGTCATCCTTCTATTAATGCTTCACAGGACTTTTCAGATCCATCCTCATTTGAATAAAGTACAGACATCTCAGGTTCAGTTAAGCTAAGACTAAAGAAATTGCTGTCCTTCTAAAATATAACACACTAACCCCAAGTTTGCTTACATTGAACATATCACTTACATATAATCTCAGTATGATTTTTGATGGCTCATGATATTATAAGACCTCTGTTAATCATAGTTACAGCCTCCTTTTGCCATCAGGAAAATATAACCTGTATTAAGCATATTCTCATATGTCAAGATAAAGAAAATGGGGCATGCTTTGGTGACATCTTAACTAGACTATTGGAATGCCTTTTACTAAGGGTCACCTGATGGTAAACATCATCATTTTCAGCTAATGCAGAACATAACTGCACTTTTATTGGCACTGTCCTATTAAATCCATGTTGTATGATTTGTAATTGGTTGCCTATTAGAAGTGGGATATAATTTAAGTTTCTGGTCATAGTATTTTTAACCTTATGTGGATTAAAGGAGTTTTAGTGTCTTACCAACTGGCTGTATGTATTTTCCTTTAGTTTATTTTCATTTACAAACTTTGGGGCATTAGTCTTTTTTTTTCCGTGCCACAGTTGTGGAATCTGTTATCACTGCTTCAAGACTACCATTCTCTGGAAGACTTTAGAAAGTCACACCACATTTTTAAAGAAAGGCTTTTAAAGGAAAACAACAGGATATTAAAGCAGATTCCCCAACCTGCTGACTCTTCCAGTCCCTGTTCTTTGATAAAGCTTAAAAAAAATCACCCTTGCAGCTTTAAAAAATAACCCACTCAACTGCTTTCCCTGTTTTGCTTCCTATCTTTCTATACTGTTTTTGTTTCACTTTGCAAACCAACTTGAAAAACCTGT
>NC_056733.1:1785249636-1785314636 GCF_019279795.1 Protopterus annectens | reverse complement strand
TTGTTATGGCTAGGCTTGTACAAGCCCTAGGGCCGATAACTATAGGTTCATAGGTTGGTACTAGGCTAACAGACTGCTATCAGAAGGAAGATGCCCTTGGGTCATTTTAGCTGTTGCCAAAGAAACTGTGTCTGTGTGATAAGGGGCAAGTGTGTGTGCATCTGTGTGATAAGGGGCAAGTGTGTGTGCATCTGTGTGATAAGGGGCAAGTGTGTGCATGTTTGTGTGATAAAGGGCACTCTGCCAGTATCTGCTGAATTTTACAAGACCACTTTTATCTCTAAAGCTGTCCCAGCACAATCTGGTAGTTAGATGTAACTTTAAATACACTCTGCTGGTATGTTCTTTATATACTGAGTTGATAAAGTCTGTTTTGTGATTTATGATTTAGTGTTGAATTGTCACTTAATTTCTGTAGGTACTGGTGTGCTTTTGCTGGGTAATTTTTTCCCCTGTGGTTGTGGAACTGTGTAGTTATAAAGACAGGAAGAATTTGATTGTTCCCAGGTGGTGTGGGCATGGTTGCTTAACCCTCCCCTCAAAACCGTAACACCTTTAGTTTTGCAGCCATGTTTAGATGGATTTGGATCAGGGTGATTGCGGGTTATAGCTCTCCTTTTTGCTGGGATTTATGTAAGACCCCTTAAGTGGGAAGGATGAAAGTTTAAAAATAAAACATCCTTCATGAAAGGTCTGAGGTGAAGATTGTGTATGTGGTTATGCTGATATGAACTGGAAATTCCTGTGTTAACACTAATGTACAGTAGACAGTTTATTAGACTGTGCTGTAGAAGCTGAATCTGTGGACAGGTTTACTGGGCTGCGTAAAGTAGGGCTCACTAGTGTTGGATTAAAGTACTTTAATAATGTTGTAGGTGGAAAACTGCTCAATGGGTGCATTTCATGTAAAATTTGAATGGAGCAGCTTGATGTGTAAGATCTGTATAGGCATGTGTTTCTGATGTCTGCACAGCCAAAGTACATAATTACTCGTGCATTCATCAGACGAAGGCCTGGGGTCATTCTTGGTGTTGCCAAACAAACTTGTGGTTATGTGTGTGAAAGGGTGAGTGAGTGTGGTGTGCGAGTTGGGTGGGTGTGGGTGGGTGAGTGTGGGGGGGGTGTGGGGGGGTGGGTGTGGGGGGTGGGTGAGTGTGTGTGGTGGGTGGTGAGTGAGGGTGGTGAGTGAGTGAGTGTAGTGAGTGAGTGTATGTGGGTGGTGAGTGAGGGTGGGTGAGTGAGTGGTTGGATGTGGGTGAGTGTGGTGAGTGGGTGTGGGTAAGTATGGTGGGTGGTGAGCATGGGTGGTTAAGTGTGGTGGGTGAGTGAGTGGTTGAATGTGGTTGAGTGTGGGTGGGTGAGTGAGGGTGGTGAGTGAGGGTGGTGGGTGAGTGAGTGAGTGTGGTGGGTGAGTAAGTGAGGTGGGTAAGTGAGTGAGTGAGTGAGTGAGTGTAGTGGGTGAGTGAGTGAGTGAGTGTGGTGGGTGGGTGGGTGAGTGAGTGTGGGTGAGTCTCATTTTTGGATGTAATTTCTAAATTTTGTAAACTTTGTTTTTGTATTGTCATATTGCTTTACATTGCCTTACCGATATGTGACAAAGTACAGGCAGAAGCACAGTAACAGCTGCAAAAACTAAGAGCATAAATTTGCAATAACCATGCGTATACATTAATTGCACGTTTTTTACATAAGAAGCAGATGTCTGTCACAATTAATCGAGAAACACTACATCAGATTACAAGTATGCAATACTGTATGTTTTTAAATTATGACTTAAAAAAACATGTTGGTGCTGTCATGCAAGTCTGTGAAATATTTCATGTTAATAGTGCATAATTTGTTAGCTATTTAACCAAACGGGAAGGAAAAAATAAGTGGGAGTTTGATGCTTTGCAAAACGGTGATTATTCCCAGTGCTATGTAGCTTGGTTTTAAATTTGCCAGGAGGAGTGCAACAAAAAAAGTTTTCCCACTGTAAGGAGGGAAAGGCTGACAAGAAAACAGTACATTACTCTGGTCACCTGCTGTGAGCTGTCAATCACATGCAGATAATGGGTCAAATTACCCTTGGCTCTTTGACAGCTAGGGAAGGTAGGTGTGAAGTTGGAGGGGAGATGCCTTGAAGAACTAGATTTCAGCCTTCACAAAAGAAAGCAAGTTAACATTTCTAAGAAGCAAGAGCAATAAAATGCCCTTTTCAATTCTGTTCTGTGGCATTTGCACTGCTTATGTTTGAAGTAGTCATTGAAAAAGGATAACATTTTAACCAAAAGTAGGGGTCTTTAAGACAGCAGTGAATGCCTGTTAAATCAATGAAGTGACAGCAGCTTAAGGAAAAACGTGGCAGATCTGATGCAATTTTTTGGAGACAAACAATTCATTCTGAGATACTTAGGGGCAGAGTAAACAGTCTGAATTATTTCAAAATGCCAGCTCTCATGTGATCAGAGTCAGAAATTGCATATAAAAATATCTAAAATGCTCTAAATAGTCCCAGAGTGCTGTTAAAATGTAGGAAACACCAAACCATGAGGAAATAAATGTGTTGTTTGAGTCTGAGGGTGCGGTTGTCCTTTAAGTGTTTTTGTAATTTTATTTACAATTTGTTGATGGGGTTAGGCCGGTTTTCAGGGGAGATTTGAAGTGGAATTCATACTAACTAGGGGAAATTTTGTTAGGACAGATGGGAATTTACCCTACTATTTTTGATAAATATCATGGAAGCTTTATAATAAACAAATCCAACTACTCCGAACGCAAATGTGTTATCTGTTAAGCTAGTGTTACCCAAACAGTTATTTTGCTTATTTCTTTACTATTTTTCTTGTTTCTATATATTTTCTTTTGTTTGCCTTTATTATAGTTCCTGTCTTATATGGTGCCTTACAATTAAGGTCCCTAATAAATAATTGATTAATTGACAGAATTATAAACTCATTTACTAATGATCATATAAGGCAATTGGAAATTGTGGAAATTGCCTTGTTATGATGATTGAAAATACATATTTTTATTCTATTTTTTGAGAAAGATGCCTCTGTATTATTGGCCATGAAAATAATCTGTACCTATGTTCTACTTTTTCTGATTATAATTTTAAACTTAAGTTTATTATACTTTATCTAATGATGCTTTGCCTATAAGAGATGTTGTTGAGGTTCTCCATCAGGACCATTTTCTACCTTGTTAAATCCAAGGGGCAATAAAATGCACAGTAGTACAAATCCGTGTTCCTCCACATACAAAACCCTTACAAACACACACACACACACACACACACACACACACACACACACACACACACACACACACACACACACACACACACACATTTATTTGTCTGGTATACTTCAACAAAATGGTGTATTACACATTTCACCCCCTCATCATTGCAATCACCTTTTAAAGTACCCATTAATGATCCTTCTTTGATTATTTCACAAACTTTCCTAAAGAAGGAAAATGCCTTGGTTCTAGATGACTGAGGTAAGGAAATTAAACGAAGCTGTCAATTACATTTGATGTTCAGATTTTAATTGTATCGTTTTCTGGAAGCAACATAGAATAAATCTCATCCACAGTCATGCACCTATAAGGAATTATTTGGGTTAACAACAACTTATTTGAGAAATGTCAAGCTATTTAATATCTGGTTGTAATGGTGCTGTTTTAAGGCAAGTGTCTTGCTCATACCACTCAACTGTCCAGATTTTTACAGAATGTGCACATTTTTGCCTCATATTTTTGGTCTGTTCCTCTTAAAATTTGTAGTTTCCTGGCAAATTACTGAAGATTGAAATCTTTAAATAATAACATAGATTTGGTTTCAGACTTCATATCTTTCAGAAAATGCATGGTAATACAAATCATGTTATTATAGCAGCATTCTAAGTTTATAAGAGCAATATTTAAAATCTGTCCCTATTTTGTGATATTTGTCTTCCCATTATTTTAGGATCTGTCTAGATTTTTTGCACTAAGAAGTTGAGCAGTATGGTTTTCTGTCTCACTTACTGGTTAGCATCAACATCTGCTATTTCACTCTTCTCAGATAACGGTATTCATTTGTCAGATAAGTAAAAAATGCTTAACACATTTGGTTCTTCTTAAGAACTTCTTTAGCCTATCCAGCAAATATATTTGTTTAAAGGTAGGCAGTTTTCTGTGTTGAAAAAATGTAAGGCTTCCAAATGTAAGAAGACCAAACATTAAACTGGCCAGTGCACTTCTTTTTGTTTACAGATGAGCTACTGTCTGTCTTCTCAATAAGATGTGGCCTGGAGTTAATGCCACTATACCTTAAATAGATGGTTGCACATGTACTATTGAGTTACGACCACTGGAAGTTGAAGCAGGGTCACCTCTGTAAGTATGAGATTCACAATCTAACTTCATAATGTATTTTAATGTTTCAAGCCCCAGGTGTCTAAGATAGTACTAACAGCATATTTTAAGAAATTAAAACTTACTGAGACTTTTAATCAACAATAAAATCACAACCAATATTGACACAAATTGTACACTTTGAGAAGTTATAAATGATGCTGAAATTGTTACTTTCAAACTAAATATGTAATAAAGTGCTAACATAATGTATGCAGTCATTGCTATATGATCAGATTGCTATGGGAACTTCTAGTGAAGTTATAGTAGTAAGCAGACATTTTATTGATTGCATACATTCAGAAGTCCTTAAACATTCAGGTTTTCAATGGTTTAGTGGTTTTAATGTTCCTTTCTTGAAGAAATACATTATTTGGCACTATTTCCATGACACAGCTGGGAAAGCACCTGAAGGACAAAATGGGCAGATGTTGAGTTCACTGAAGTGTTCGATCATTGCTGTTAGCTACATAGTGGGTGAAGAAGTAACCATAACCTCCTCTGAGTTGTCCTGCATGAAGGGTATTACTGGCAGCCATGATTTAGTACCAGGGACATAACTGCTGTGGGGTTTAAGGTAGCAACAGACACACTGGATGCTTTTATAGCACTGACAAATTGGAGGGATGAGCATATATCTGAAGTCATGAACTTCCATTTAGGTGACACTGAGAAAATAGTTATGATAAACTGATATAAGAGATGAGAATTCTAATCTTCATTTTAAAATTGAGATATGAAAGATAAATTGTTAGACCTTGAACAATGAGCTCAGGAGAGCAATATCTAAATAATTAGAGTGCCATGAATGTGGAAGACAGTGACTGTGTGACATATTTTATTATTAATTAATATACATATATATGTAAGCATACTTAGTTGACAGGTCATGGCGTCTTTTCTTTGGAGACCTGAGGTAGTATTATGCATACTAACTTGGGGTAATTTGGCTACTGTAGTGGGGACATTTCACTAGAGGATGCAGAAAGGCTGCTGCTAGCTGGAAAGATGGCCAGTATGGTGGAGGAAGGGAATAATGGTGAGATCCTGACTAAAAATGACACGCAGAAGGAAAATGTATCATTACAGCATGCCAAGATGGCGGCTATTATATTTCATGCAAGTTGTTTAGATGACATTGTTTTGAGTACCTTCATAAATCAAGATAATCTTGTAGGTAACAGTGTTATATCCTAAGATGATGTTATAGAAGTATACATGAACACAAACATTATACCACTGGCAAAGAAGTCACCACCTGTTAGCCTAAATGACTAACATCCCATAGCTCTCACCGCCACTGTGATGACATGCTTTGAGATACTGGTCAAAGATGTAATAATATGCAAACTAACTGCAGACTTCGATCTACTCCAGTTTGCATACAGACCCAATCACTCCACAGGAGATGCTATTTCTTTGGCACTCCACTTATCGCTGGACCACCTGGAGAACAGGAATAGCTATGTGAAGCTATTTTTCATTGACTTCAATTCAGCTTTCAGTACAGTCATCCCACAAAATCTGATCAGAAAGCTGGTTCAACTGGGTATCAGCTCTCCGCTATATAACTGGATTCTAGACTTTGTTATAGGCAGACCCCAGAAAGTGTCCATTGGCAAGAATACATCAGAGAGCATTACCCTGAACACTGGAGTCCCACATAGATGTGTCCCAAGCCCCCTGTCTTTCACCATACTGACCCACGATTGTACTACCAAGCACAGCTCAAACCATATCATCAAATTTGCAGATAATATGACAGTTGTGGGCCTCATCAGGGATGATAATAAGACAGCCTACAGAGAGGAGGTGAATCAGTTCATATGTTGGTGTTATAACAATAATCTTGCACTAAATGTCAAAAAAACAAATAAATACTTGTGGACTGCAGGAAGAGCAACAGAGAGCACTCCACTAGTAATCAATAAAGAAACAGTTAAGAGAGTGCAAAGCACAACATTTTTGGGTGTGCACATTGCTGAAGACTTGATGTGGTCAGCCAACACAAATGTCATCGTTAAGAAGGTGCACCAATGGCTTCACTTCTTCCGAAGATTGAGCAGAGCAAACCTACCATCAACAGTTCTCACAACCTTCTACAGGGGTACCATGGAAAGTATACTGACAAACAGCTTTACAGTATGGTATGGGAGCTGCTCTTTGTCCAGGCACCAGTCCCTCCTGAGGGTAGTGAAAGCAGCTTAGAATATTATCAGGATCTCCTTTCCATCCATACAAGACCTGCACATGTCCAGATGTCTCAGCATGGAAGGAAACTAACCAGGGATAGCACTCATCCTGCTTACAAGCTGTTCTCATATTTAACATCAGGAAGACACATTTGATGCACACACTGCAAAACCCTGAGATTCAGAAACAGCTTCTTTCCATTAGCCATCAGATTACTGAACTCTAAGAACGGTACCCTTCACACTGGACATTAAGGCAGTAATCCAACAATACTGAAAAGTGTCTATAGTGCAATATGTAACAAGGTCTTACCTGCACCCAGACAGCAGAGTCAGCAGTAATCAAAATGAACTGTCTTTTGGTGGAGTATAAGTGCAGGCCTTAAATCAATCGCTTAAGTGCATTTTTTTCCAATGAAAATAAGTTGATAACCTAGTTATGAGTGACAATCTGTTAAATCAGTGGAATAATGTAAGTATTTATTATTGTTGTGTTTCTCATCTCTGTCTATAGAATTTTGTGTATTGTTGTCATGTTAAATGTAGTCTATGTTTTGTATGCACATTGAGCCCAAAGAAATGCAATTCTGCTCGGTTCACACTTGTGTGAACCAAAGTGACAATAAAGTTTACTTTGACTAGAAATAAGCGTTATTCTGTGTTGGAAGAGTCTAAGAAGTAAGAAGTTGTTTGTGTTTGATGATTTATGACAGAACAGAGGGATAAAGTGCAGTCATGACAAATGAAAAGTGTAATGTCATCTGCAACTCTTACAAAATGTGCTATAGACACTCAGCCTACACAGCGGACATATGATGCATTGGCAACTAAAAAGAAAAATGACTGGAACAAAGTTTAAGGCAATACAAAAGACAAGAATGAAAATAAATTGATGTTTCTCTTGGTCAAATAGATGGGGACCTTAGATTTTAAGGTTCCTAAAATATATCCATTAATCACCCTAGACAGAGAAAGGGTTTTGTTTTGTGGCTTTTGAATATTTCTAGTTGGAAATATTTTTGGTTTTGGTGGGTGGACAAGATATGAATTTTTCATGTAAAATGAATATATATTCATTATCTCAAATTTACAAAATAAGAAAATATTGACTGTGCAGTTCTAAACTAATGTTTGTTTGTGTCTTTTGGCTTTTCCCAGTTAGGGGTCGCCACAGCGGAACTCCAGTCTGCTAATGATTGGCAGTAGAGTTTTACGTGTTGGCTTGCCGGGCCTAACGCACAACCTTCAATGAAGGAATGGCCATTCATGCATGTCGCCACATAGAAGAAACTCTAACTGAGAATCGAACGGGCAACATCTAACTATGAGGCGACAACGCTACCGCAGCACCACCACTGACCGAAAAATGAAACTGAAGCATGTTTTTTAAAATCAAGTATTAAGAAGGTTGCAAGAAGAAAGTATGAGAGCAGGGTGATGGAGTGGAGTGAGAGACCTGGGAGTAACACAGAACTTCAATGAAAACATCTCTAGCATACACCTTATGAGTGGAAAGTGAGGATTATATGGTACACTTGAGAGCCAAATATGTTATTTGTCTGGAAGTGAAACACATCTGGTGTTTAATGGAAATATATGAAATGTGATAAAAGAGATAGAATCAATGTAGGGAAAATACGCATACTGTAAAAAAATGAAAGATGAAATATTCAAAATGCATGTATGAGGAGCACCTCTGGCTTGCTTATGATGATAGAGAAAGAAAGGGAACGTCTGGAGTCTAGCATATATTGGAAGCCTAATTTATGGTGTTTTGTTGGTTATATTTTATTATGTGGGGCAGTCAGAAGTCTAGGGAATATATGACCCGTGAAAGAAATATAATCATAAAAAGCAGTTATCCTCCAAAATATAGGTAATCACAACATTTTCCGTGTATACATAACACTTCTCCTATAATGTGTTTAAGTTCTGCCATATCATAGTTTGAAGAGGTCTGATAACAATGAAAGGAAAAGGTGCAGTTTTAAGTAGCCGGCAGGAAAAATGTTATGTATACAGTTTTGCTTATATTCATTTTAAGCCCTGAGACAGTATAAAATGGTGCAAATGCCTTATCAATAATATCAGAATCTTGGGCTGGGTCCTCTGAAAAAAAATGAATTAAGCATTTCAAATGAAATACACACATTTCAAGATTCATCAACCACCGAAACCCTCAAATGAGGGATATTCAGTATATGCTATGCTAAAGGCTCTACTGCTAGCAAAAAAAAAAAAAGGCAGAGATATGACATTCTTGATATACACCTCTAAATAATGGAATGGCGGATGTACCCATGAACTGGTAATCACTTTAACAAATGATACAATATACAAACATTCTAATAGCTGAAATTTGCAAGTAAGGAAACAGATTTGTCTGAAATAAATCCTATATATATCTTCTTCAACTGTAAGTCAAATGCTTTTTTAAAGTCAACAGAGATGACCCAAGAAGAAAGGGCCAAATAATTTTGAACTTGTATTGCCATGATAAAAGTGCACACGTGGTCAGCATTCAGTACTAGCTATGCTTTTTACAAACCCTGTTAAGTGGGATGGGTCAGCTTAACCAAGACTAGATGTAGCTGATTTTCTAATATTTTTTTTCTTAATTATAGCCTCAATATATATAATAAAAATGTGCTATTAGTTTTCTTTATTTAGAGAATGTCTCTATCCTAGAGATTTTTAAGGTCAGTGGCATAATCCTGATAAGAAATATTTTATAAACTAGATCTAACAAAGGCATCACTAATGAACATTATCTGAGATTAAACCATCCGGCCCAGGGGTTTTGCCTGCAGGGAGGGCAAACAAAGCATCCAACACTTCCTGTTTTTTTCCAGAAACTAATATTATTTGCACACTATATGATCCATAAATATGATAACTGCATTGTTACCTTCAACAAAAACTTTAAAGATTTGACCTCTCTTCCTTCTCCCACTGTTTGTATTAATACATTTCATATCAGCCTACTCTGATGATTAATAAAAAAAGAGAGATAGACAGGAAAAGAAAAAAAAAACTAGTATCAACTATACGAACTATATAATAATAAACAGTAAATTAAAACACACATAAAGACATAAAAATCACAGTATGCTACAGTGCATTGGTTATTATGACCATCCTGCTTTCCTATACTATATCTTTTTTAAAGGTAGTCTGAGATTAACACAGTGATGAAACCCTTTCCTTACTAAATAGCCCATTTTATTATCAACTGTTTATGGGGCTAGTAGAAAATACATTCTCATTTAACTTCCCTTTGGAGTATTTAAATCCTGAATTGTTATTATCCCTAAGGCCCATTTATTTTACACCATTGTTGATCAGTTCCCCTTGTCAAAAACACATCTTGGTATACAAGTTCATGTATAAGAGATACCATGTCCAACAAGTCAGGTGAGGCAGTACTCTTCCATTTTCTTGTTACAGCTTTTTTGCCACCAAAACAGTTATCTCAAATAAAGCATTTCCTTACTTATTCCAAACTCCCTTTTCTGATATCCCAATAAAAATATATATAAGTAAGAGCTGATATATGTTGTCTTCCTGCCCAAGGCTCGATAAGCAAATCCTGCATATATTTCCTAAGCTTGGGGGAAGTCCAACATATATGTAGCCAACTTTCATAGTGCATCTCTTTTACACTTCCAACAGCTGTTGGAAGCATTTGCAAACATTATATGTAATCTAATGGGAGTGTAAAATATTTATGAAGAGACCTCTAGGCAAAAACCTGAACATTTTTATTTTAATCCCCATAAATGAGGAATCTCAGATGTATATACTATGTAAGAGAAAGCATTACAATTGAATGGTGTAATCTTAGATATTCATCTTGTCATTGGCTTAGCTGTCAAATAATAACCAAGAATTTCTTCCCAGTTTCTTTTAAACTTTTGTCTCAACCCATGTTTAGTTGACCCTATTACCTGTGATACAAGGATGAAATTAATATTTTAAATGTGTTATTAGAATCATACATTCTAGTTAAGTACTTTCCACATTGTTACATTTATAACAGAGAAGTAAATCCTTGCTTTATTCTTTTATAAATCTGACTTAGACCTCTAACATCTTTAATCCATGTGTCCACTTTAAACTCACCTGCAAATCATTTTCAAGCCAAAAAAAGCCTAGTTCACATCCATCAGTACCTAGGATGTGATCACTGTATGGTTGAATATCCAGATCAATAGTAGTTATCCATTCATTGTCAGTTATATTAGCTTTCATTAAAGCAAAGCAGTCTCTTACTTCCTCCATCTTACCTTCTCTATTAGCCATTTCTGTCTATTTCTCTCTTATCTCATTCCACTTATCTAAAGAATGGAGATTCTTTTTTAACAAGAAAATAATTTAGATCATGTCATAGAAGTCTTATTGCATACTTAATGAGCCATATCCATCTTGCCTGAGCTTTCCCACAATGTCATAAACTAAAAAAGTATTACTTTTTGAGGCTCTCCAATACATTCTCTGGGATGAAGATCCAAGATCTCCCCATTCTTTTGGGAGTTGCAATTTTTCCCAAGATATCTTATGTTTACTTTTGTCCAGATATAATACTTATGTGGACATTGTTAATTCCAAAAAAGGTATTCCCCTGGATTTAATGGAATAGCTGGAAAGTACAAAGAGTAATGCAAAAACCTGCAGTGTTTTCATTTTATTTAACAAAATTTAAATCCAACAACTTCCAGATTCTTAACAAACCAAGGCAAACCTTTTTCACCTTTCACCTTACATAAGTTATTTGCACCATCTGTTCTAAACTGGGGGCCAGTAATACTCATGGATATTTAAGTTACTGATCGCAACATTTCAGAATACCTTTCTTTAAGGACTAGAAACAGGCTGACAATTAATGTGGACAACCTGTCTTTTGAACATTTACCCTGTCTTCTGAAAGTTCTATAAATTTCCTCAAAATTATATACAAAACATTTGTCATATTATGCAGATCTTTCCATTCAACAGTAGATCTTCTTTGCAGAATTCCAGTTAAACTTTTTCTGTCCAGTTCCAACCCCCTCCCATAATCAAATGTCCAAACACTAAGGACAGTGGTATTAAACAAAAAAGGTATAGAAAAGAATAGGCAACCCTAACTGTTACCTCAGCTCACATTAAAGATCAGGTCAATTCCACATTTATTTTAATACAGGCATATGCTTACTTGAAAATGTTTTTAATAAAATTTGTAAATTTGTATGGGATCCCACAACAGTTTAGTATTTTGAACAACAATTTCCATGTAACCTATCAAATGTTTTTATCAGCATCCAGGCTGCCACAAAGACCTGTTCTATTCCTCTCCTATTGTCTTCCATGAAAATCAACATTTTATAATGTTGTCAATGTTTATGTCCATTTTATAAACAAGAAAAGAAGAAACCAAAGAAGGCTGAGGGAAGAACCATGAAAAACTGTCCAGCTGGTGTAATCCTCTTTAATAAGACACAAAAAACATTAATGCTCCAAATATCATGTATTTTTATCTACCAAGACTTTATCAGATGAATCACATAAGTTATCCATCCTGCTTTTATATACATCATGAATTTAAAACATTCAATAAAATTACACAGGCAATTAACTTAAATTAAAAACTGGCAATAATAACAAAACATACATCTTCCCAATGTTGTAATGGAATATCCTAAAAGATAAAAAATTCTTCTAAGTTAATAATATAAGTCCTCAATGTTATACTCATTAGTCTATAAAAACTTCTTTCCTTTGTAATCACCTATTTAGTTAATTTAATATAAAATAGTAAACTTATCTCATATTGTTATAACATATAATGAATGTCTTCATCAAGTGGCCAAATGCAATATTGCAAAAATTTTTTCTAAAAGAACATGTCTAAAAACACACAATCCTACAATCACCAAATTCATAAAAGGTACTTCCTCAAATAAGTTTTCAACTGTCATAGTGTTTTCCACACACCTATATTACAAAATCCATAATGGTCACATATTTGAATCATATGAAGCTAAGAACAAAATAAACATATCATATTTTCTTGTTTTTTAATCATCTGAAGGCAGTTGTTTCCTGTGTTTGTTTTCTCATTTTATAAACATTGATGTTTATGCAACATATCTGGCACATATACACTATGCCTGGATACTGTGATCACCAATAAGGTATTGTGGTCCTGATGAAGAATGGAAATGGGTCTGTCTATATAAGCTCAATGATAGATGATCATTTCCTGATTTTGTAATTACAGAAATCACAGCACTTTTCAAAGGTGATGGTATGTTTTACACATTGTTAAAGGCTATTAATTATTTGTTAAGTATCCATTACCCAATCAATCTGTAAATTTCTAAGATTATCCCATTTCATTTCAGGGATTTCCAATTAGGCAGTCTCTTAATCTGCTTCACTATTTTTTTCTAAATTTGTAGAACTCATTAGCTTGTGGAATTTCAGAATCCACTACCCCTCCAAAAAGGTCTTCATTTAACTCTGTGTTCAGTTGAAATTATACTTCTTCTTTATCAAGATTTATATAACGTCTTAGAAAACATTGTGTGGGTTCTTCTCTATATGTTCCATGTCTAAGTCTAATATTTGGTACAGCGAACTTTTTTTATTTTTCACTGTCTCAGTTCTTTCTGTGCTTTAGTTTATTTACCCAAAAAAAATACAACCTTTTGGCATAGCTTTAATTCTGAGCTGTCTCTCATTCTCCAATATCAGATCTACATTGTATTGTGCAAGCTGAATAACATTATTTACCAATTCAACCCCTTCACCTGCTGTCATGCTGTTCCTTATTCTGACCCTGCCATTCCATTACATCTGCTCATACTTTCAACTACTTAATGCAAGAAATCTGGACAAAGCCTAAAATAGTGGTGGGATAAAGGCCCAAAAATAGGGATAGATTTTAAACACTGCACTTGTAAACTTAGATTGCTAGAATAACAGGCTTTGTGATAGCATGCATTTTCCGAAGGATATGAAGTCTGAAACTGAAAGGTATGTCATTATTTAGTGGCTTGAATCTCTTGAAAATCAAAACTTTTATGAGGAACAGACCAAACATATGAGGCAAAAATTTGGACTTTCTGCAAGTATATGCACAGCTGAGAGGTAAGCATCTGTTTTCTCATAGTCATGTTTTTTCCTTGCATATTCCTGTAAATTTATTTTGCATTCTATTTTACATATCTATTAATCAACAGTTTACAGTGCCTTAACCATTTTAATTTATCATCAGCCTCTTTTCATTCCTGACACCAGATTTGAATGCCTGGTAGAATTATTATAATTAATGGTAAATCTCCAATGTTTAAATGTCATCTAGTTTTCTAACTTAAGTTTCAGTGTAAGAGAGGTGTAATCTGAAATTATTATAAGTAAAACTGCTTGTCTATTGATCAATTAGATGAACTCTCTTCAGAGGTATATCTTATTTATTCTTGACTATTGCTTACGTGTCTTTGAACAAAAGGGATAGGGTAAATGCTCATGTTCTTCCCTAGTGCACATATACATGTCTAGTACTCCAGTCAATTTATTAAACTATTATACCAAACATGGTATTCTAAGACTTTGGGAGCTCCCATGAACATCTTCATGACTTTTAACCAAACTGAAATCTGCCACCCATGGCAACATAACCTCCTGAAAACCCATTATTTCTGTTGTCTTCATTAAAACTTTTTATTTATGTATTTATTATTCATCCATTCATTTTTAATTTGTTAGCCAGGATAGAGCAGTGATCCCCTTGGTCCTTTTTCAGTCCAGGCCTGGGAGTGCTGTTTGGCTGAGTGACTTGTTTAGAGTCACACTGTTAGGAAAACATTATTTAAGGATGAGTTGGTATGGCATCTCAAAAAGCAGAAATTAGGGTGATTTGCTCCAGCTCTGATACAAAAGATCAGGAACAAGTGTTTAAACATCATCATTGGAGTCATAGTACAGAGGACATATTGTGTACTATATGTAGAAAAATACAAAAAAAAAATAAAAATAAAGATTTAATATAAATAGATAACATTTCTCTTAGAATCAAGCGCAAAGGTTAAAGACAAGTAGAAATGAGTAAACAGGCAACCTTAAGTCCAGCAAACCAAGCAATAAACTCCTTAATGCAAATTTTATTTAGATCAGTAAACAAGCGTTTTCGCCACAATATTATCGCAGCTTCATCAGAGGCAAACAGGACAGTTAAAAAAACGCCAGTTTTTAAAACAAAGCAACAGGAAATGACACTGATACATGTCATGTCCTGCTGTCAATCTACCTTTCAACACAATCAAAACATCAAAGTAGTCAACCAGCCTCAGTAAACAGTAATACAAAATCTAAAAACCATTAAATAAAAAACAGCTACCCTAAGTAATTAATAAATTACATATGTAGGTGCATATAAAGAAAAGTACACACGCAAAGCGCAATCAAATATAAGGGGAAAATCCATTATAATGTATAAGAATAAATGCATATATTTATAAAAAAATATAAATATATACAAATGCATATATACAGAAAAATCTCTTAAAAACAACCCATCAAATAGAAATAATCAGTAAAAAAACTCATCCCATATAATGTAATAGATATTAGGTAAACAAGACCTATTTTCTAGGGAGTAAAAAATATATTATTACCTCAAACAGCTTCTTAATTTTAAAACAGCTGAAATGTTACAGTTTTCATTCAGGCCAGGAGACCTGAATGCGTCCAGCCAAAGTTGCCATTCCAGTTCTCGATTTTCCAAAATCAAGGAGCAAGGGCCACCTCTGATACAAGCCGGAACATGGTCAATGCCCATAAAATAAAAATTGTGCCCAGGATTTAAACCAACATGTTTTGCTAAGGCATTTTCATTTTTATTATTCCTTATTGCATAGGCGTGTTGGTAAATATGTTCCCGTACTTTGCGGTCGGTCTTCCTTATGTAAAAGGCCGGGCAGCAATCACATAAAGCTACATAAATAACTGATTTAGTCTCACAATTAATCTTGTGAAAAATTTGATATTTCTTATTTCTAATAAGAAAAACATTCCCTGTTTTTATTAGCTTACACCAATTGCAAAGACCACACCGGAACATGCCTTTCTGTCAATTAAAAGGCTGTGTTAACCCATTTTTCTGTAGAAGTTCTTTTAAATTACTACCCCTTTTGTAGATGACAAAGGGTCGAGGGCCCAATTTATCTAATACCAAAGGGGACCTAGCAATAAAATGCCAGTTTTTACAAACAATAGACCAAATTGCTTGAGAGTTTATATTGAAACTAGTAATAAAGCTCAGGGAAAAATTCCGTTGAACCTCATTAAGGGAAACGCTAGGTTCAGTTGAAATAGCTGGAGGGGACTCAGGAAGCAAGTTATTCGGTAAGTTAGTGAATTTTCACTAACTTACCGAATAACTTGCTTCCTGAGTCCCCTCCAGCTATTTCAACTGAACCTAGCATTTCCCTTAATGAGGTTCAACGGAATTTTTCCCTGAGCTTTATTACTAGTTTCAATATAAACTCTCAAGCAATTTGGTCTATTGTTTGTAAAAACTGGCATTTTATTGCTAGGTCCCCTTTGTTATTAAATAAATTGGGCCCTCGACCCTTTGTCATCTTCAAAAGGGGTAGTAATTTAAAAGAACTTCTACAGAAAAATGGGTTAACACAGCCTTTTAATAGACAGAAAGGCATGTTCAGGTGTGGTCTTTGCAATTGGTGTAAGCTAATAAAAACAGGGAATGTTTTTCTTATTAGAAATAAGAAATATCAAATTTTTCACAAGATTAATTGTGAGACTAAATCAGTTATTTATGTAGCTTTATGTGATTGCTGCCCGGCCTTTTACATAGGGAAGACCGACCGCAAAGTACGGGAACGTATTTACCAACACGCCTATGCAATAAGGAATAATAAAAATGAAAATGCCTTAGCAAAACATGTCAGTTTAAATCCTGGGCACAATTTTTATTTTATGGGCATTGACCATGTTACAGCTAGTATCAGAGGTGGCCCTTGCTCCTTGATTTTGGAAAATCGAGAACTCGAATGGCAACTTCGACTGGATGCATTCAGGTCTCCTGGCCTGAATGAAAACTGTAACATTTCAGCTGTTTTAAAATTAAGAAGCTATTTGAGGTAATAATATATTTTTTACTCCCTAGAAAATAGGTCTTGTTTACCTAATATCTATTACATTATATGAGATTAGTTTTTTTTACAGTTTTTTACTGATTATTTCTATTTGATGGGTTGTTTTTAAGAGTTTTTTTCTGTATATATGCATTTGTATATATTTATATTTTTTTATAAATATATGTATTTATTCTTATACATTATAATGGATTTTCCCCTTATATTTGATTGCGCTTTGTGTGCGTACTTTTCTTTATATGCACCTACATATGTAATTTATTAATTACTTAGGGTAGCTGTTTTTTATTTAATGGTTTTTAGATTTTATATTACTGTTTACTGAGGCTGGTTGACTACTTTGATGTTTTGATTGTGTTGAAAGGTAGATTGACAGCAGGACATGACGTGTATCAGTGTCATTTCCTGTTGCTTTGTTTTAAAAACTGGCATTTTTTTTAACTGTCCTGTTTGCCTCTGATAAAGCTGCGATAATATTGCGGCGAAAACGCTTGTTTACTGATCTAAATAAAATTTGCGTTAAGGAGTTTATTGCTTGGTTTGCTGGACTTAAGGTTGCCTGTTTACTCGTTTCTACTATTTCTCTCAGAATATGCACTATGGTATTCTGTGAAAATATTGTTGAATGAAATAAATTTCAATAAGAAACACAATCAAGAATAAAGCGTGAATACTTACCGATATAATTGTCCTTAATCTAATAATAACACCAAACAATATGACGATGAACTTGATCAACTACTAATCAATTTAGCAAATTAATCGATATGCTTCAAAGAGTCCTCAAAAATCCAATATAGTGCCAGAATTATTTGAAAGACTCTATGAAAAAGCATAGTATTAAATATTAGAATTGTTGCCAAATAAAACCACTGGGTTAATGATAATTCCCAAGTGGGAGAAATCAAACATACTCTGAGGATGCCTATTCACAGAGCCATAAAAGCATACAAAAATAAAAGATAACTAATGCAGGTATTTTACCCTGAAAACTTTACTTATCTCTATTTACAGTGGAATGACAGTGTCAGTCAATAAACAAGGCTGTAAAACAAGTCAGGACTGCAGTATACCGAATCAACAGTCCACAACAAGAATTTTGCTTCACTGTGCATTGTAAAAATGTCTGTTAAATATGTGTCTATTCTGTAACAAAGGGATTTGAAATAAATTATCTTTAAAGTATAGTTATAAGATAATTCAAAGCACATAGATTAATGTGTCCCTGGTTTATTATTGATCTACTTAGATAACTCAAAGCAAAGTTTAATCCTTGCTTCTTGTTAAAGTTAACTACATGTAAAACATTAAATATTTAAATATTTTAGTACTTTGCCTGAATGAAATAATTGGAAATTCCATATCCAGTTTATATGGATAAATTAAGACTAGCATTTAAAAAAAAGTGGGAAAAAAGTCTAGATCTTAATCCCTTAATCCAACATAGAACAAAATGCAGCAAAATGATCTTCAGAAGATGTGAAGACATTAACTGCTCCCAAGTTACAAGATCAACCATGTTCTAATATAGCTTTTTTGCAGATTTGAGGAATGTGAACATAGAAGTTGGCATAAGAAACTGTACCTACCCAAGATAAAAGGTAATTGGGCGTATATGTATATATATATATATATATATATATATATATATATATATATATATATATATGGGTCTGCTACGGTTGATTAAAAACTCACTTGACTGAAATGAAATTACTAGAACCACTTCACTGAAAGCTCACTTCACTGAAAACTCATTTCTTTGAAACTCATTTCATTGAAAGTTATAAATGGCCTTTTCCCCAATGTAGTGTGACTCTGGAGTTAGTATATAAAGTAAGGGGGGATGTGGGGGCACATTGAGAGGTGTGGAGGGCATAGCCCCCTCATATTATCAACATTTTAAACTATACACAGTGATACTTCAAGTGCAATAAATAACTGTTTCCAAAAGAGAATATATAACCAAGATATGTAGGGGGCTTCACCCCCCACACCACCCAATGTGGAGGGCTGTGCCCCCCACACCCCCCTTACTTTATATACTAAATCCAGGGTCACACTACAGTGGGGAAAAGGCCATTTATAACTTTCAACAAATGAGTTTCAGTCAAGTGAGTTTTCAGTGAAGTGAGCTTTTAGTGAAGTGGTGCTAGTGATTTCATTTTCAGTCAAGTGAGTTTTCATTCAACCTTAGTAGACCCATATATATATATATATATATATATATATATATATATATATATGTATATATATATACTTTACAAAGGACTCATGATGTTATGTATCCTTCATGTAGTTTCAATATTTACAACGTATGTATCAATTCACCAAACATTGCTGTTAAACCTCTTAACACTGTGGCACATGTAATTAACAACTTATAACAAAAATCTGCCTTGAAATACATTTAGAAATATTCATTAAAATAACACAGTATTGTAAACATCATTAATCTAAAAGCAGAATTGTAAAAACAGAAGAAACATTAAAACGTGATCTGGGAATGATATAATGCAAAATATACAATGCACTCAGATGCCTGCTGGTTTACATCATAAATTAAACACAGTTTAATCTCCCATTTTCCAGCATAAATAAGAAACTTGTAAAACAGTTAATATTTAAATGTTACTACCTGAGTGAAATCATAATACAATTAGCTGGCTACAGATAGTACTATGACAAGAGCAAGTGAGCAAATTAACTACCCGCATTTAGGCATGCATCAGGCAATCCTTTTCAAGTAACAGAAGTACTATGGTTATACAGATAAAGATGAACACACTATTTGCAACAGGGGAAAATTTTTCAAACTATGTTTTTTATGCCACCTTAGAAAAATGAAACAAATGGATCTTGAAAATAAGTAAAAAAATATAACTGCTTCCACGGTAAATGTCTAAATCCTGTTTGTACATTTGGAAAGCTTTAACTCCTCTGTATTCAAGAAAAAAAGGTACTTGAAAATGATATGCAAAAACAAATGCTTCTATGAATCAGCAGTTGGAAACTTGTTTCTGTCCTTGAACATTCTACACAGATATTTCTAGGGGGGGGTCACCAACAATGATTAATGTATAACAATTCCAGTTGATTTCTTTCTTTGGTTTGATACTTGGAGTTCATTGATGGTACTGTTGCAGTACGTCTTATATAAACAAGTCTTGGAGACTTAATTGTAGGCAGAAGATATTGCAAGGCCCTGTGAATATGATTAATTACACAGAGATAACACAAAAGGGATCAAACTTTATTCTAAAAATACCCTGTATCACTTCTTGCAGATTTTCACGAGTATAATATTCATGTAAATGATGAGCATTACATAACTCTTAGATCTGCTTTCTAAATCTGTAATCAATATTTTCACAACTGTTGTGGCTTTTCTCCAAAACAAATATTTGGGTTTTTTGATGCCGTTACTGGATTCTTCATTTAAAACCCTAGTCTCTCTCACAGCCATCCATTTTAAAAGTGTGTCAACTTTGTTTTTATACAGAAAATATCTGATTTACTACTTTTATCAGAAGATGTTACAATTATAATTTATTTTCTTATTATTAGTAATAACCTGAATTAATATGATTTGTGAAGGTTCCTATTCCAAAGTACAAGCTGTTGCCTACATTTGCTGCATAGCTAAACTATTGTCATTTTTAGGTTTCGAACATACTGTTAGTGAAATATTAACACTTTCCAGAACTGTTGTAGAAAATAAAGCCGAGTACTTGTTTCTGCTTAAATAACTCATTCTGTTTTTGTGTTCTTCATTTCCAGGTGTATATAAAGGTGAGATTGGAATATATAACATCATGGTCTTCCTGGACTCTGGCAGCATCAATTGTTTCCCTGTCAATAATTTATTTATAAACAGCATCCAAGCATTATGACAGTAACTGAGTCTAAATTGGAAGTTTAGCTTAGCAAGGCAGCTAAAAGTGTGAGAGAAAAGTGCATGTTGTAAATTATAGCCAAAATGGAAGAGCAAGATTCTAGATGTTCTCAGAAAGATGCTATCTTAAGGCTTGAAAACATTTTTAAACAATTTTAGATGACATAAATCTTTTACCATGAAATGCTGACAAACATTACAGTTCAACCGAGGACATTTATGCTTGAACACAATATTCTACCGGTGGATAACTTTAATCAGGCTTTTATTAATGGCTCATATATTGCTCAACCACTAACTATAAGCTTGCTTTCTTGGAGCTGATCAGTACTAACAAATGGAAAAGATTATTATTCACAACCAGAAATTCAATTTCCTGGTTTTACTACTTATAAATACACTGCATATTTATGCCAACTTTAAAATAATAAGTTCTATAATAGCATATGACTTTGATACTAATGTCCTTTAACTAAATGGCACTATTCCAATAGGCAATGACCTGCTGAGGTTCTGATTTTTTTAACTGAATTTATTTGACTACAGTACAAACTTAACTATTCAGAATCCAGCATGCAAATCTTCATATAATAAACACTTTATATAATGTAATCTAATAAAACATTTAACTCATTCTGTGGTATAAAGTGTAGACTGTCTTGCTTTAACATATAAAAAGTTTAACAGACAGTAAAATATGTATAAGTCCTAAAAACACAAATAAAGCTGCACAACATTCTGGAATACTATATTCAACAGAACGGCACTGAATATAAAAAAGTTGAATTAATAAACTGGATTCATTCTTGAAAGGACCCCTGGAAAAAAATCTGAGTGCCATTGAGGGTTGAGAAAGCCTATATCTCAGCAAGACAGCCAGAGCTATTCATAATGAAACAAAACTGAATTCTTCCAAACTCTAAATAGCAAAAGCAGGTAAAGAAAATATCATTCTATACAGTAAAACATTGAAACTACTGAATTTACTGCAGAAATTGCCAAATGTTTCACTTTCTCAGAAGATTTGCATATATTTGCCCAATGGTGAGCTAGAGATCTCCAAAGAAAAAAGGAGAAAGTCAATTACATACTATTTAGCCATTCAGGATTATAAAGATTTATGTCAGCATTTCTACTGAACGATGTAGACTTTACTTTGACTTAATTCCTGATTTAGGAAGCAGGTATACATGAAACCAGTCTCAGACATAAAGACTTCTTAGAACTGCTAATGGATACTCAACACATACATTTTCTTTTCTTCACTCAGTTATTCAATAATAAGAATATTTCAATAAGTTATATAGTGAAGTATCAGTTATTGGGGGTAAAATTGTTCCATTCTTGTACAGAATAACTATTTAATCAATTATGGTACACTATGAAGGTCTGCACTAATGGTGGATGGTATGGGTCAGTTGTCAATAATTTGAAAAATGGTGTGGTTAACTATGTACCATAATATGAGACCAAAAGACAATGGGCCAGATTCATTAACACCTGCACTAAGTGTACACTAAGTACGCACAATCTCTATTCAGGAACATCCCAACCATATTTTTTGTGGTTTTTTTAGTCACTCAGAAAGGATACACTAAGTGTACATGTAGTCTATACTTTGTTGTAACGTATATAAATCACTTTCAATATTTAAGGCCGCAAGAAAATCAACAGGAAAACTAAAATCAGGAGGAAGACATTGTGAGTTATGCTTGTGTTGTCTGTTCACTCAGAACGATGTATACTTTATGTAGGTCTTAATGAATCCCAAGGGATGACTTTGTCTTATAGTAAAAGATTAATGCAACAGGAAATATCAATACACAAAATTATTTCACTCAAAGCTTGCTTAATTGGAAGAAAATCCTATAACCATAACTCCAGGTTCAGACAGCAAAATGTTTCTTGAAACATATCAGTTATCTGATGAATACCAGACATGATAGCTTCTTCATAATTATTAGGAGGTTGTAGTATGGGTTTTAACAGGCCCTTAGTATCAAACCTCATTGCTTCATTTCCATGCAGTGTAATGAGACTCCATGGATAATATAATAGATAATAATGCTTTTAGCTGCCTTAAGGCAGAGATGCAAATCTGGAGTCCCAAGACCAGGTCTGTCAAGGGGATAAGTTTATTTTTCCCCAAGGAATGTTCCTCACCCATGTGAAAGGTAGTGCATCGCTTTTAATAGCAGAAAGGAGGCAAGGTTCTGAAGGAAAACTTTGTCCCAGACACAGAATCTGAGGAAGCAAAAATATCTGTATTGTTAGTACACTTTATCCTAAGATAAGGTGGAGTACTTTCCATTAGAAACAGCTGCTCCAGTCATGCCAAAAACTACTCTTGGTAAGTTTCAGATGCCTTTTGAAAGGAGGAAGCAAATATCATATCTATATAACAAATGTATTCATTATCCCAGAGGAAGAGAAACCTTGAATGCACTTGTTACAAAAAAGAGAAAGTGAAATCAAGAGGTTGTGCCTTAGATAAGATAAATGTGTCTCCAGAAATGGATCCAAAATACGTTATGAGGAAAGATAGATCCTCCAACTTCCTTTCAGAAGTTTATAGATAAATTAAAAGATTTTCCACAAGTAGCACTTAAACTGACGGCTAACATAATGATAATTGAATATACTCAAATCTCTATGATTATAAAATAAGGGCTATACGTAGAATGCTAGAAGTAGGGATAGCAAAGGGTATTCCTGCCTGATCCCTCTCTTGGAAATATGATCTGCTGGAATAATTTAACCAAAATGTTGATTTTAGTTACTACTCTATTGTATGTTAGTAATTAGAAGAATATTTAATAAAATAGCATTGCTAATTAGTACCAAAGAAAAAAGGCCCACTCTACTTATTCAAAAAGAAATTTGTAGTAATGTAGACAAAGAATCATTTATCATGTTTAGGAGTTGTTTGCACTGTGCACATAACGGATAGCCTTAATAAAGTAACTGTAAGTTTGTTGGTTCCCATTGAAACCACACTGGTCATAAGTAACATGAAGAAAGTTAAGGGAGTCAATATATCTGAAAGTACAGACATGAACAATTTATAATTAGTATTAAAGCTGAGATAGGCATGGGCATTCAGTAAGTCCATGCTGAGCCCATTCTTGGAGTTCTTCTAAGCCCAAAACAAGTTCTTGTTTTATGTTTAGGTATATTGCAGTGAGTCTATTAGCTAAAACAGAAGTCCTAAAACTGTCATAAACTGTTATAAAAGAAAATGTAATTATATGATTGTGTACTAGGCTAGCAACCAGAAGGACCTATGTAAACCTAGCCATGCATCTCAAATCTCTGACATGTTCTGATATCCATGATAAGTGTAAGCAGGGCTTGTGAGATGAAACATTTACAAGCATGGGGCCTGGGAGATGAACCATTTATAGGCTGCCTATGTCCATTCCAGACATATATGGCAAACCAGGGTTGAATTTTCTGTTCCTCATCCAGTTATCCAAGTTACACTTGAATTCGGTTAGGGAGGAACTGTGCTTCACATGGATGGGGAGCCTGTTCCAGAGAAGAAGTAGTCTCTGCTATACATACCTGTCTCTCCAGCAGGTCCTATTTATATCACAAGAAAGGTTTAAGTCTTTAGAATGGGTAATTCGGGTGTTTTTTTTTTTTTTTTTGCTGATATGCAAGAGGTCCATCAGGGTGGGGTTCTGGCAATTCCTTATATGCCAGAAATAGCTATTCCCTCAACAGCTTGTAGGAGACAGAATACAGAGATAGGGCTTGCAGTCTGCATAGGACATGCTACTTACACCGTGTATTCTTTCAGCGAGGGACCTGCCTGGTTAGGTATATACGAAAGGGGGCATTGTACTCAATGATAGGTCTGATGACTGCTGAATACAGTGAAACAATGATCTCCTTGGCCCAAGATGCCATACCTTTGTTTATAAGTTGTGCAACATAGAATGATTTCCTCACTACTGTAGACACATGATCATCAAAGGCTAGATTGCTGTCTATATGTGTCCCCCAGCCCCTGACTGCTTTGTTAGAGATGTGTTATCAATATGATAGTTACCAGGGGTGGATGACTTCCCAAAGGATACTAACATGCATTTCTTTTCATTTAGTTTTAGTCCATTTCTCTGACACAAGTTATTTATCTCTATCAGGCCTTTAATGAGAAAATTTGTATCAGTGGGGCATTCTATGACTGTTTCTAATTTGTAATCATCTGCACGTTTAGTCAGACAGAGGCCCTTCATATTGGCCTTGACATCAGAGAAGTAAATGTCAAAAAGTAGAGGTTCCAGGACTGATCCCTGAAGGACTCCACTTGTGAGTGAGCTTGAGTTTGTCAACAATGCCAGAGTGAAATATTGTGTCAAATGCCTTGGCAGGTCAAGGTAGGCAGTGTGAACTGTTTTGCCGACCTTCTCAAAGAAGTCCATCAGACTGAGTAGGCATTATCTGCCTTTGAAGAAACCAAACTGGGTTGGGTTTTCTATCTCATTATTAACAATTTCCATGATAGCACTTTCCATGGCTTTACATATGAGACTAGTAAGATTTGCAGGTTTGTAGTTTCCAGGGTCTACAGATGGCCCACCTTTGTCCAGAAGGTTGACTGTTGTTGTTCTCCAGTCATGAGTCAGTAAGCCTGTTTACAGGCTACAGTTAGATAGCATTCCCAGAGGGCCTGATAGATCATGTTTTATGCTATTTAGAAGGCATTCTCAGATATTGTCTGGGCCCATCAATGCAGTGTCCTTGGCCTTAGAAACACAAAAGAAAAAGCAGTCCTGGTGTCCAAACAGCTCTTGAAAGCAAAGCAGCAAGACTATCCAAGAAAAAAAACAACAGGAGCTCAACACCAAACACTATTGTAATAAGTAAAATAATAAAACACAGCAAAGCTTTCGAGTTACAAAACTCTTTCTTAACACTTTGAGGTCCTGTTGTTTTTTCTTGGATGTTCTTGGCCTTAGAGAGACTATTTTTTTTTTTAAAACAAGTTTATTATTTTTAACATACAAAATAAATATCATAACAATTTTATACAAGTAATTAAAATAGAAGTGGTTATAACATTCAATAAAATGACCAAAGTATTTACAAAGACATCCACTACAATCAAATCAATTAATTAAACTAAAATACCATGCTATTGTAGCTAAGATTTTTTTAACAGATTTTGTAAAGTATCCCATATAATATAGTAAGATGTTTTTCTAGTAGTTCTTGATTTTATTGTCATCAATTCCATATGGCACACTACAGTCATAACATTTTTAAATTCATTAAACGAAGGAGGAGTATCTGAAATCCAATTTCTGGTTATTATTTTTCTAGCCACTGCTAGAATACACCATAACAAGGGAAGCATAACCTTTTTAACACTTTGAGGAACAGGAGTGTTGAATAATATAAGTGATTTAGAAATAATGAAATTATCTGTAAAAAGAGCCTGCAAAAACTCATTAATTGATTTCCAATATTCTTTCAATTTTATACAGTCATAAAACATATGTGCTCAATCAGCATTAATTTCAACATTACATCTTTTACATAGATTGTCTTTATTATTTATTTTATTCATCATCAAAGGTGTATAAAAGGATCTATGTAAAAATTTCCAAGTAAAAAGTCTCCAAATAATGGAAGAAGTAGTTTTATAAGCAGATTCCAATATATATTGTTTATCTTGTTGATTTGGTGATTCACCATTAATGAAAGTGAAATAATTCCAATAGGTATCAACACTATAATAAGTTTCTTCTCTGATAATTTTATGTATGTATGAAAGCTTACCTTTATCAGAAACTTTATGTTGTAAATTTAATATCAAGTAATCAATCAGTATTGGAATAGATTCTTTAGCTGTTAAGGACATTAAATCAAGTTTATTAATAAGATGTTGTCTAAAGGTCTGAACTTCTAACCAACAAGTTTCTCTCAGATCAAATTCTTGTTTTAAGTAGTCTAAATTTTTAACTTTATTATCAGATAGCAACTGATACCAGTACTTTAGATCATTTTCTGTGACTAAAAGAGTTATTTCTGAAGTGGATGACAAAAGCATACCTTGTGTATACATTATAGGGAATAGAATAAAATTCCATTCCTTATACTTAGGATGCATGAATATAAAATTACGATAACTAGTAATAATGTTTAATGGATAACTAACTATATATTTTGGTGTAATAGGTGAAGTACAAAATTCTTTTAGTAACCATAGCATGGAGTTATTTACAATCATATTTTTATGTGTTAAAGAAATTTTCATGAAGTGAATACTAATTAGCTCCCAGTAATCTTTCCATTTTGCAACATATGACTGATCTATTAACAAAGTAATAACTTTTATAATAGAAGAGATAGTATATACGTTAAAGTCTGGAAAATAAATGCCCCCTTGAGACCAGCTATTAGTATGTTTCTTTAATGCAATCCTAGGTCTATTAGGTGCCCATAAGAAATTTAGCATTAGTGTATTCAATTTCTTGATAATTATTTTTGTAGGTGGGAGTATTATTGATTGTATTAAGTATAATATCTTGGGGAATATTATCATTTTGATAATTGTAAGTCTCTCTTCCATAGTAAAAAACATATTATTCCAGCTATTGAATAGATTTTGTATATTAAGAAGACAGGTACTATAATTATTATGTATAATAGATTTGATATCCTTAGATAGTATTATACCTAAGTATGTTATCTGACCCGAATTGGGTATATATTTGCTAAAATCACTAATAAGGACATTTTTTCGTGTATATATAGGTAATATTTTAGTTTTTTCTTCATTTAATATTAAACCAGAAATATTTTTAAAATTCATCATTTTATCAAATAGGGACTGCATAGAAGAATTAGATCCTGCTGATGTAATTAGAACATAATCTGCAAAAAGTTGAATTTTAGATGTTGTATTTTCATCTATATCAAATCCTTCTATATCAGTACTGTTTCTGATCAGATTAGCCCAAGGCTCCATTATTAAAGTGAATAATAATGGAGAGAGCGGACACCCTTGTTTTGTACCTTTAAAAATGGGTATTTTTTGTGAGACATATGTTCTTATCTTAATGTAAGCCAGTGCTCCTCTATATAAATGTTCAATTAGATTTACAAATGCATCTGAAAAGTTTGTGCACTTCAGTAAGATAAACAAGTAGTCCCAACTTACTGAATCAAATGCTGAACTTATGTCAAGACTAATAAGTGTTAAATCTTTCTTTTTCCTATTTGCAAAATCAATTAATGTTAGAGTTCTCCTTATATTATCAAAAGTATTTCTATTTACAATGAAGCCTGTCTGATCTATATCTATAATGCCTGGGATGATTGTCTTCAATCTATCAGCAAAAATACTCATAAACATTTTATAATCAACATTAAGTAATGAAACAGGTCTGTATGAAGTGCATCTAGCTGGATCTTTATTGGGTTTTAAAATTGGCGAAATAAATGTGTATTGCCAAGATGGGGGAGTTATTAACTCATTTTGGGCCAAAATAAAAACCTTATGTATTAATGAGTATGTACTTTTAGAAAGAATTTTATATATTTCAGGTATAATACCATCATTACCTGGTGCTTTGTTTGATTTAAGCTTATTTATTTGTGTAACAACCTCTGTATATGAAATATTTTTATCCAATAGTTTAGTCTGTTGTTCATTAAGTTTTTTATTCATGTTTGTAGTTATAAATTTCTTTATTTTATCTTTAGGTTCCATGTTAATGTTATTATGATTAATTTTGTGAAAGTGATTTCTAAATTCATCTAATATTTCTGGTAGACTAGAAACATTCTTCTTTCCTTAGATAGAAAATTTCTTTGATATGATTTTGCTTATTCAACCTTTTTGTTTTATTTTTAAGTCTATGTAAGTATTTGGGACTTATTGAGTAAGACAAGAACTTGTATTTCTCTAAAGTTATTTTAACTTTATGAGTTAAAATTTCTTTGTATTTCTCATTTAGTTTGTTTATTTCTTCAATAACTTTTTGTCCATAATATTTTTTTTATTATTATGCTTATAAGAGTCTAATTTACTTTGAATATCTAATAATTCCTTATCCCAAGATTTCCTTTTATTATTATGCCATCTGATACTTTGTCCATATAGATATGATTTTAAAGCATCCCAAACATAAACAATGGAGACTTCAGGAGTATTATTTATGTCTAAAAAATGTTGCACTTCTGAAAGTATATAATCTTTATAGTCTTTTAGTTGAGTTAAGTATGCTGGTATCCTTTTGATCTGAACATTGTAAGTACTCTTTATCATGAACTCAAAGACAATTGAATTATGATCTGATATAGGACACGAAATGATTTTAGAATTAATTAATTCTGTTACCATCTGGTTAGAAATAAAGACTCTATCTATTTTTGAATAAGTTTTATATCTGTTAGAAAAAAAGGTGTGTGGTAATGATTTTGAGTCTATCTGATTATTAATATCATTCAAATTATATGAATTAACAAACTCTTTTAAATGTTTTGCATTAGATGTAATTTTCCTTTTTCCTATAGTAGTAGTATCATTTTCATGTAGGATACAATTAAAGTCACCTGCTAAAATAATATCTCCTACAGAAAATGATATGATCTTATTAAGATGGTATTTCACTGTATTAATACCAATTCCTGGTATCCAATATACATTGATTAATGTATATGTCTTTCCATTAATTTGTATTGTAACCATACAAAACATTCCTTTATCATCTTCATAAGTCTTGATAGTTTTAGGTATGGGCATACTTTTATTCCATAAAATAGCCACTCCTCTTTTTTTCTGAGTGTGCTCTGAACTAACTAATACTGTATATTTATTAGTGGCTAATTTATCAATATCCTTTTTCAAGAGATGTGTTTCTTGAAGGAATACTAAGTTGGCCTTATGTAAATTAATGTATCTCATTAAGCTTGCCCTTTTACATGGATTATTCAGTCCATTAATGTTTAAAGAAATTCCTTTTAGAGAAGTCATTTGACATTATTTAAACATATAAAACTTATAATCAGAATAACAATTAACAAAATAAGTAATGTTATACCTCCTCCTTTAGGTGTACCTTTAAATAAAGCTGTATTTATTGAAACTCTTATGGGATTTTGTATAAACTTCATTTTTGCTTGTAGTGACAATAAGTTTATAAAATGTATTGTGGATGTCAGAACTATATACAAACAATAGTAAACAGAAGAAAATAATATAAGGATAAAACCTTGCACCAAGCCTGGAGTTAAAAACTCCAACTTTGAGTAGCACATACCACTCAAGTTAACCCCCTACCCTAAGCAGCAGTACCTCAGCTGCCACCTTATCAATTTAATACTGGTTATTATTAACTAAAGTTAACCTTTTTCAGTTAGATTATCTAGTAAGACAAAGCTAAACATTTGATAAATCAGCATCATATAAACAAATAGGAACATTTAGAAACAATTCATACTACTATGTACATCTATTTAGTGTAATACATTTATAATCAAATAACATTCAAATAAACTTGATATTGGGAATCGAGAAGAGAGAGAGAAAAGAAGAGAAAGCGAGAGAGAGAGAGATAGAAGAAAAAAAGGGGGGGGCATATCTACATATTAATTTATTTAAAGTTTGCAAAAATAAGTTCTTATATTCATTTAGAGTCAATAACTTAGGCTATTATGGTTCAGACATTACACATATTAGGATATTCCTATTTTCTGTCATAGAAATGCAGTTAACAGCTTCTAAAAGACTTTAAATTACTTGCATCAAAGCTTTTCTTCTCATACTTATTATTGCCAGTTAAATAAAATATTTAGGTTCATAAATATGGTTACAAATCATACTGCATAGCTATGTAAATTCCCAGATATACTTAAATCATTGTGAAGAAAGCCATCTGTATGTTATATATCTGAACTGCTGCTTTAAAATGTCACATGACAACTTCTTCTAAGATAAAATCCTAATGATATTTATGCTTGTCAGTTAGATAAGTCAAATGAATTGTAGTATTATATATGTTTAAATCACAAGTATTTACATACATTAATATGTTGCAGTCATGTAAACTTTCAAAAACATATGTATATATGTTTTACTTTCTATGCCTTCTAAAATATCACACTAGCTTACTATGACATACTGAATCATTTAAAATCATTATAACTTTCATATTTTATAAATTATAACATAAATAAGTAATTATAAAAAATAACTCACATTTAAATGTTATAGAGTTCATTATTCATCACAGAGTCGCATTTGCATCAGTTCTACTTCCTGGTAGAGTGTTCTTCTTGAATCTGCGATGTGTCAGTGTGAATTCAGGGGTCAAATGTCAAAATGACTGCATTCAGCTTCTCTGCATGTATTCTGAGTGTTGAAGCTTTTAAAACAACTCGAGGACACTATTCACGAGGTAACCCACATCCCAAATTGTCTCCCTTAACATTCTGGCGAGAATTTTAACAAATGCAAGTGACTGACATACATTTAGCAATACAAATGAAACTAAACAGAGTAAAACCTTCGCAAAGTATTTTACAAGTTATTACAGTCTCTATGACAGTGAAACTAAGCCCACAGTTATTAATATATAATACAGCTAATTTTTATGCCCCAATTCAATTTTTTGTACAAATCTCATTTTATACAAGTATCAGTATTATCTAAAGCATGTAAATGTACTTATATGAAAGAAAAGGAGAGAGAGAGAAAAGAAAAGAAAGAGAGTAGAAAATAAGAATAGAGTGTGAGAAGAAAGAGAAAAGATAAAAAAGGAAGCTATAAAATTATCTACAGTGAAATATTACTTGCTGTTTATATTAATAAAGATAGATATGCAACATATTATTTACTACTATTTTAGTTCTAATTATTAGTAATTAAATCATGACAAATTATTTGTAAACATGTTTAAGCAATAGAATCATGACAAAATAATTAGCAACAGTATTTAAACAGCATATATACTTAAAAAAAAAAAACTAATAAGTTATTATTAAACTTATCATATTTTCATCATACTTCTCTCTCTGCCCTCCCCCACCCCTTACTGAATGCATAGTCTAAAAAGAATGACATTATTTAAAACAAGAAGAGAGAAGAGAAGAAAAAAATGTATCAAATTACTAACCTTGGGTCTCTTTATGACAAAGAGAGACAAGTTGATTGATAGCTTGTTATTTGTTCCTCAGATATTTTGACTAATTATGAAACAAAAACAGTTCTTTGTACACAGAAAATAACTTTGATTAAATCTTTTTTAGAATATTTGTGGCTTTCTGTAGATGAAGTAACTGTATTTGAAGAGATTAATATTGAAGAAAGAGAGAGAGAGAGAAAAAAAGAAAAAACATAGAACATGTCATTTGTTTTTTAGTCTCTTTTTCTTCTCTGAAGTCTTCCAGGAAGCTTCTGTTGCCAACCTCTTTAATGAAAGACTAGCCCATTCCATTTCCTCTATTTTATCCAAAATCTTATTTTTTTTTATATACAGCAATGCAGAGTCTAAGTCTTCAAAAATTCTAGGGCCATCAGGTAGAAAGATTTTTAGTTTGGCAGGAAACAGAAGGTAGATTTTAAACTGTGCTTTCTTAAGTTCTCTTATTAATGGCAGGAAAACTTTTCTTTTAGTTATTACCAAGGAAGAATAGTCATTGTCAAAACGCACAGTTGCCTCATTAATTTTAACAGGTGCTTTAGCCCATGCTGATTTAAGTACCATCTCCTTATCATAGGATGATAGAAATCTAACTATAACTGATCTAGGATATTTTTTGTTAGAGTTAACATTAGATATGGATCTATGGGCTCTCTCAATACCAAAAGAAAATGCTTCTGGTAAGTCTAAAGTTTTAGGAAGCCAAGTATTTAAAAAAGAAGTAATATTGTTACCTTCTATATTTTCTGGCAGTCCAAAAATCCTAATATTATTGCACCTAGATCTATTTTCCAGGTCATCAAGTTTAGTTTGTAGATGTGTATTATCCTTCAGCAAAAACTCAATGTTAATTTCTTCTTCCTGGATTCTATTCTCCATGTCATTAACAGTCTCTTCTATGCCTGTAATCTGAGTCTTCTGTTGTTGCAAGTCCAGATGTAACAAATCTATTTATTTTGTAGTTTTTTCTATGAAGTTATCAATTTTAGCATCCAGTTTGTCCATTTTGGTAGTAAGTTGCTGAATTGTAGATATCAGAGACTGAAGTTCTTTCTTAATGCTGGAATCCAAAGAATTTGTCTTACTGGAACTCATTTCAAACAGAGGAGCTGACAGAAAAATTTCCAAGGTGATTTCTGACAGGAATATTATTGAAATTTTCTTTCTTTTTTAGATATTATTCAAGAAACTGATATTCCAAACGTATTTAGAAAGAAAATTATTTCATAAATTAATTTTTAAAGTAATTATTTCCTGTCAGAGTTGTGAGATTGGTGGAGCTGAAGAAATCTGATGCTATCCTGTGTTCATCCTTGGCCACGCCCCCCCCAACCTTAGAGAGACTATTGAAGACCTATTCCCTAGTGATAGTAGAGGGAGTTACATTTATTGGTATTTCCTGAGGGGAGGTGCCTATAAGTGAAAGTTAATATGAGGTAGGATAAGCTTGTAATTCAACATCCTTCTTCTTCTGTTGTAGTCTCCTTATAAAAATTCCAAGGGGCTTAGTACATTTTCTCCAGCCTAGAAAGAACATTTTAGAAAATGATAGACTTGAGTAGTTGTCAACACCCTACTAAAAAATCTGGCCATTTCTAATGATAAAGAGCCCAATGATTAGGCTTCCTTTGAGGAGGAAGAGGAATCCTTAAATGACTGTAGAGTGCATAATGCCTCATGAAGAGACAAAAATGTTTTCAATCCTGCAAGAAAACAATTCTGTAAGCTACTGGTAAATAATTTGAATTTATGTTAACACACCTTATATTGATGAAATGCAGGGAGTAAAATACTCCTTCACCTTCTTGTAAATTATATGAAACCTTTCTCATGATAAATATATTTGCCCTGGCAATACAATTGCATGCCCAGTTATGATGTATGTTTCAGTTGACCCCTTTACTGCGATGGGCTGGTAGCAGGCCAACAAGGATCTTAACGACTTTGCACTAGGCAGCAGAGTAGTAAATGTTAGAGGGTCATTTGCATTAAAACAGTGTCAGAAAGCAGGTCTTTTTTCTGATGTAACAGTTGTTTAATGAAGGCTGCACAGCACTAGATTCAGTCCATTTAGGGAAACCTGATAAGATACAGATTTTTATCCACTGGCTTTCATCTCAAGAACTAATATCTTCTCCTCCGTGTCTGTGTATTTTGCCCATAAGTGGGCCAGTGATGGCTTTGCTAAGTTGACCTCATTCTTAATCTCATTAAGAACAGCAGAATACCTCAAAAGCTTGTCTTCAATTTCCCTGATGTTGATCCATAAATGTTGTGAGACATGAATTTAATTAACCTGCTTGTCCATGACTCCAATTACTGTAATCACCTCCACTGTGCCAGATTGCTGTTTGCACTGTAGGTTTAGAAAGCTGGTTTCTGCTGCTCTGGATGTCCTTAAACCAGACTGACCTTGTATCTGTGGAGAATGGCAAGAATTTGTTTTTAGCGCTTTTTTCCTACAGTCATCCCTAGATTTTGAATCCTGGTTAACTTTTCCACCTTGACATAATTACTTTCTTTCACTTATTGAGGTCAAGTGTTGTAAGATCTTTCAGCAAATTAATCCTTCAAGCATTTGTATAGTATTCTGAACAAACTAAATAAAAATTGCACCCATCATAGTATTAAATATATTCATGCAGAAATAATAGTCTATTTGATGAAACAAAGCAATAAATGCCACACATAATAGGAAAGGAAGGCATTACTGTTTGGACAAACATCTAACAAAAATCTAGTGTGTTTAATCTTCCACAACTTTATTGTTAGTTTGTTTGAAAAAGTTTGCGAAAATTAAATCCGTGGTTTGCTATCGAAACCACTTAACAGGAAGTGTTTTAACTTATCCAGTGATGATGCTAGTTATTTAAAAGATCTGTATGAGGATGGTAACATCAGAGTAATTAAACTAGACAAGGGTGGGAGGATTGTAATTATGAATAAGGTTGACTGTATTAACAGAATCAATGGTCTGTTATTGGGGGGATCAATATATTCAAATATCTCGGAATGAAATTAATGTTGCCTTTGGGAAAATAGACATGGCTTTATTTGATTTATTGTTAGAAGGGCAGATAACTCAAGAAGAATATTTTTTTTTTTGGAAAATACTGAACCTGTCATAGTCAGGATATTTGGGATCCCAAAAATGCATAAATGTATTACAGACCCACCTTTGAGACCAATCGTGGATTCAAATCGATCAAAAACACATTGCATTTCTAAATTTATTGATGTGGTAGTAAAAGATTATGTACAAATGGTGTCACAAATTTGCAGGGATTATTGGCAATTCTTAACTAGATTAAATGAGTTAGAAATTAAGGACAATTTTTTTGTCACCTTAGATGTCAGCAATTTATATACTACAATATCCCCCATACTGTTGGTTTTGAATGGTTCGAGGAGATGTTATTTGAGATAGGAATTTTAGGGTCAGACAGAGTGAAATTAGTAACCACCCTTATGGATTTAGTACTATCTAATAATTTTTTGTGTTTTGAAGGTCAATATTTTAAACAGAACACAAGTGTGGCAATTGAAGCAACTTGTGCTCCACATTTTGCCAACCTAGTGATGGCCCATTTGGAGTCAATGTACTTATTTAAAAGTGAATTTGTCAATTCCTGGTCATTTTACACTCATTTTTTAGATGACATTTTTATTTTATGAATAGACATGGAGGATAGATTGACAGAATGTTTTAATTTTATTTCAGAGACTACAGAGCTTTTGAAATTCACCAACTTTTATGATTTAGGGAAAATTAATTTCTTGGATGTTGAAATAATTAAGGACAGAGAGTAGAAAAAGCATATGTCAAATATTTATTGAAAATCTACCTTTTCTAATACATATCTTCAATGTACCAGCTGGCATCCAACCAAGACACCAGGAAAAAAACAGTAGTCAAGGGGCAGCTGGTTAGAGCAGCTAGGAGGTTAACTAAAGACAGGATGCTCCTGAATGAATATGATAACATAGTAGACATGTTCTTAAAAACAGGGTACCCAAATGAATTTGTGATTGAAATTAAGAATGAGGTAGTGCTAAAAAGAACACAGGGAGTGTATACCCCATTGTCAGGTATTATAAAATAAGTAAATATTAACATGACTGACAAGTCTAATAGTCCTAGTCTGTTAGTGAGAGAAAGTAATATTATTAACAACAATAACAAAAAATAATAACAACTATGATAGGTCTATTACATAGCACAAAGCTTTTATAACCGCATACACCTTGGATAGTTATAGTATTTTAAATATTTTACAAAAGAACTGGACAATATTCTGTGCAGATTGTCGGATTTTTGGATTAGTGGGTGATAGTGTATAGGAAGGACAGGTCTATCAAAAACCTGTTAGAAAAACTTAAAAGTATAAAAATGAATAGACCAGTAAAAATGGTTAAGTGTGAGAAGTGTTCCCAATGTTCTTATATTTTGGTGAAGGAGAGTATCAGTGTGAGAGGAAAGACTTATAATCTAACAGGGCATTTTACGTGTGACTCTAAACGAGTAGTATACATAGCCTGCTGTCAACTGTGTTCTACTTTCTATGTGGGTAAGACCTGCAGAAAGTTGAAAGAAAGAATATATGAGCATTTGATAGATAACAAAAAGAAAACAAGTACAAATGCTTTATTTAGGCATATAGTTGAACATCCTACGCATGTATTTAAGTTTATAGTTATCCAACAAGTTACTAAAGATTAGCGGGGTTTTATTACTGAAGAGCATTTGAGTAGCTAGGAGTTGAAATGGCAGCTTATTTTAAATGCTCCAAATTACCCCGGGTTAAATGAATGTTGCTCTATAAATTGTGTTTTGAAATTAAAACAATTTGAAGTGTAATAATATTGTTTTTAAAGGGGCTATATCACATAGTCGAAGTATGACAACTTCTAAAGTGATATGGTTGAGACCATATGTTCTAAGTTGTCATACTTCAAACTCAAAAAAATAAAAAAATAAAAAACAGGAACAACGTCCTGACAGCTGTAAGCAGGGAAACAAGCTCCTCTGCCCCCCCACATGGGGTGCTGTGCACCCACATCCCCCACTCTTTAAATATATTAACTCCAAGACCATGCTACAGTGCAATAAAGGGAAAATTCCCTTTACTGCATTGTAGCTGTCTCGGAGTTGGCATATTTAAAGAGCGGTGGTTGTGATGGGTGCAGGGACACTTGCCCCCTGCTTACAACCCTTTATTTTATTTTCTGTTGTGCTTTTTTTTTAATGTATTAGAAATTCTGTAAGATTGAACATTTAGGTTCGAACATATGGTGTTCGAACTTACAGAATTTCGACTACGTAATGTGTGATATAGACCCATTTTTAAAATGTTTTTGTACTGAGATTGGTGGGTTCAAAAATATATGGAAGAGAATTTGTTTGTATAATATACATATTTTTATATCTATTATACTTAACTTAGGAAATTGTGAGTGAATTTAGGTGTTGTATTGTAATAATGAAGCAATTTTAAGTTGAATGGGTGATTGCTTAATTGTGAACAAGGAGGGATATTTAAACAGTGTTTTTAGCTGGATTATTAGTACTAATGAATTCTATGTAATTGAGAAGAAATTGCTTAACTTTTGTGGATTTTAAACATTCAAGTTTAGTTTATTTGGTATTGGATTGTTTTTTTTTCTGATTTATTATTGCCACTGCTGCCTCATATGGATTTTTCGGTGTTTTTTTTTAGATTCCTTCCATGTGTAATAAATGCATCCTTTTGAAATCTCAAGTATTTATTTAATAACTACTTTCATGTGGCAAAAAGACTTTTTGAAGCTTATGTCATCAATAAGACAATCGATAGCAAGGCTTTATTAATTATGTTAACAGAATGAGGAACAATAACTCCATCTTCCCTGTCATAATCAACAATATCATTGATGTTTTGAACTGAACTGGCTAGACTGTACAACTATTAGTTTAATGCCTAATTTAAGAACTGTAATACTAATTATAATAATTTCAACATGTCTCTGAATCAGCACCTGTAATTAAATCAGAAGTGGTGAAACATACTTTTGAAAGGTTAATACTGAACTTTTGTGACATAGTGTTATTCCTGTGATTTTTAATATTCAGTCTTTCTGGATCTCTTGTACCACCGATGGTGCTGTTTACTAAATTTGTATAGGAGGGTACAATCGCAGATGAATGGGAACAACATCAGTGATTCAAATTCACAAAGGTATTCCAGTGTCCCGAGTAATTATAGGCTTATTAGCTTGACCAGCATCCTCTATTAAATCCTGGGGTAGCTATATATATATATATATATATATATATATATATATATATATATATATATAGATATACACATGGGTCAACTTTTTCTTATCAAAAGCTCACCCTTTCGAAAAGAAAAAGTACGAACCCATTCACGAGAAAGTGCATTTAAATAAAAGTGCATTTTCATGACTACTGGTTCAATGAACCGGTAATAGTAAAAAAAAAAAAAAAACACTGCAGCACTGCATCGAGCTACAGTGGGGATAAGGGAATATACCTGTTTCCCCACTGTAGTGTGATTTTGGAGTTAGTTTATATAAAGAAGTGGGGGTGTGGGGATGCAGGGAGGCTTGCCCCCCTACAAAAATGACTTTGTAGTGTTTTTTATTTACTGTTACCAGTTCCTTGAATCAGCAGTTGCGAAAGTACACTTTCATTTGTGTACTTTTGCATAAATGTGTTCATACTTTTTCTTTTTGAAAAGAAAATGTAGACCCATATATATACATATATGTATAAGCCTGGTCAGTTTCTTTGAGGAGGTCACCTCTGCCGATGACAAATGTATGCTAGCTGATGCTATGAAATAGCTTTAGTGAGGGCTACTGACAGCATTCCTAATGTTTGTATAATTTAAGCCTATTCAGTCATGGGTACAGTACTTACTTATACGCTGGGTGGAAAACTGTTGATGGAGAATGAGTGTGTTTAATTTTCTGTTTGACAGAATATGTTACAAGAAGTAGGATGGCCTTGTGATGAGGCATCTACTCATCTTATTTCTTCTTGTATTAAACCATCGGGAGGTCAATGGTTAGCCAAGTGTTCGGACAAGTGCACATTATTTAGCTCTATGGCCTATGAATTACACAAGTGTGAAAATAGCAGATAACCTAGCAGTGTTGAATACAGTAGTCTAGATTTGGCTGGAGGACTCTGAAATTTACCCAACCTTTTGAAAGGTGTTATTGTTTTAATTGCACATACAGATTAAGACCTCAGCTCAGCTGTTGATCAAACAAATCACATCTAACAATAATGCCTCTCCCTAATGTATAATTCAATGTTCTGTTCAAATTGCACCAAAGCAAATTACTCATATGAGAGGATGCAGTAGTATTACATGAGAAAAATGTTGTGACATTATATAAATGCAGATTTAGACATCTCACTGTTTTACCTCTGCTATACACATTTTTAAGATGTATCCTCAATTTAGCTTATAGAACAATAAAATATAATTTTTGTGTGTGAATCCCTGTGACTTATTATGGTATGTGCCAGAAATCCAAAAGAAACCTATCTTTGTTTTAAAATTGATGCCAACAATGGTAAAATATCAAAGTAGAACTAATTGCCTCAGATTTAATGCAAAATAATCTTCTTTGTATGATCTTCCGGTCTCGATGTTCTCGTCGTCGGTGTTTTGGCGTGTTGGTGTTTTCAAGTAGACCCATATATATCTATATATATATATATATATATATATATATATATATACAGACATATATATATATATATATATATATATATATATATATATGTGTGTGTGTGTGTGTGTGTGTGTGTGTGTGTGTGTGCGTAGCTATACACAGATATATACCTATGATAAGATACAGCACCTAAGAATGGCATATATTCACTGGCCATGCCAATGGAGGTGAGGGGCCCAAGCAAGAAACGTGTAACATGTAGCATGAACCCCCCCCAGCCAGACATGGGAAACATACAAACAAACCCATAAACAATGTAAACAGTCCACTGCTCCCCACACCACAGGCAGGATGCAACCAGGGGGGGACACAGTGGACCCGAGAAGTCTAATCTTGGAACAGAGACAGGAGAATCCCTTGCAGGACACCCCAAAAATTGTCTTGTTATAGGAGGAAGCCCATGCGATGACCTATCAAGGTGGGCATGTACATACCTGGACAACAATGGTGGGAAAGCGATGACCCATGGGTCAAGACAACGTACGAGATGGGTCCCGAGAAGTGGAAAGTGGGTAGTGTGTAGTGGTGTGTTTATACCCGATCTACACCCAGAGTAAGGATGAGTGCTGTAGAGGAGGTGCGGGTGGGGGAACTATGGGTATGTAATTATGGGTCTAGGCATACAGGTGTTTGTTGGAGTGGGTCTATTTGGACTGCCCCAGGGATGTAAGCAATAGTGTTCATTGGGTAGAGCCACCACTCAACGGGCAGCCACGCATGCTGCGAGTCCCACTGCAGCACAGTCTATTTTACATGGCAAAGAACGGAATAACCAGATGTAGATGTAAATATGTAGTATGTGTGTGTATATATATACCCATACCTACATGGAGATATACCTCTCCCTCTCCATAGTACAAATGTATGCACACATAGACAGAATATATATAAATACCCACATATAGATGTATACATATGCATACACCCATACATCCATATGTTGTTAGATATATATATATATATATATATATATATATATATATATATATATATATATATATATAGCAATATATATATATATGTATGCATACATATACATATATATATATATATATATATATATATATGTGTGTGTGTGTGTGTGTGTGTGTGTGTGTGTGTGTGTGTGTGTGTGTATAGATCTGTATATTGGTATATATATATATATATATATATATATATATATATATATATATATATATATATATATATATATATATATATATATATATATATATATATATATATATATATATATATATATATATATATATATATATATATGTGTGTGTGTGTGTGTGTGTAAATATACATATATATATATATATATATATATATATATATATATATATATATATATATATATAGCTAGGATATGATACAGCAGTTTAAGAATTACATATGTTCACAGGCCGTGCCAATGAGGGTGAGGGGTCCAATCAACAAACATGTAGCACTTTGCATCAACCCCCCCCCCCCCAGCTAGACAGGTGAAACATGCAAACACACAATAAAAGTAAATACACCACTGCTTCCCAGACTACAGGCAGGATACTACCAGTGGGAGTGACCCGCCAAGTCTAATCTTGAAACAAAGACAAGAATGTCCCTTGTGGGACACCCCAAAAATTCCATGATATTCAGATTTCCAGCCATTATACCAATGTCCAACAGCAGGCCATGCATGTTCTCGGTCTACAAGGTTGGGGAAGCCTGATGATCCATGGGGCAAGACAACATACGATATGAGTCCCGAGAAGTGGGGAGTGGGTAGTGTGTACTGATGTGGCCAGACCCGACCTGCACCCGGAGTAAAGAAGAGTGCCAAAGAGGATGTGCGGTTTGGGAACTATGGGCATAACATTATGTGCCTAGCTGTGCAGGTGTTGGCGTGGTTCTATGTGGACTGCCTCAAGGATGTAAGCAATAGTGTACATCGGGCAGAGCTGATGCATAATGAGCAGCCACGCCTGGTATGAGTCCCACTGCAGCAAAGTCTAGTTTACATGGCAAAGGACGGTATAACCAGATGTGTTGTTGCAAACCCACTAAATGACACCAAAGAACACTTGGTCGCAACGCCCCACTGTAGGCATGTAGGCCAAACTAATTGGTATCACAAGGTATTATTGCTATCCAGACATCTCAACTGTCCCTGATATAGACACCGATTTTAGGTCTGTTCCTCTTAGTCCCCCTGAAAACCAGTGAGTGCTGAAGAAAAGGTGGTGAATTGCCCTTAATAAATAATGATAGTAATTCAGAGTTATAGATGTTTCACGTCAGAAAACCTATATTAATCCACATTCTCTTATTCTGCAAATGTTTCAGGTTAATACTACAAATATTTAGAAAATGTCCCTGATAGTCCCTGATTATTTGAGTTTTCCCTGATTCTGTTGAGATATGTCTCTGATCGGTTGAGAGCTATGTTGCTGTCCTCACAGCCACCCAGGACTGTGATTGTCCAGACCTACCCCCATATGCAGGGTATATACACAGATGTCATTGTAGAAGAAATGGCCAGCTCTGGACCTTCCCGTCAGCCGTCCTGCACATCCCTGGACATATCCCCTACTATCAGCCCCTCTCTGTGGCCCAATAACATCACTTACCTATCGACCCCTGTTGCATTTGTAGTAATGTCCACAGTCACAAGTAGGTGACACCCTCCACACACCTATATTGACAGAATCTGGAACCCACAACCCAGGTGTATTTCCACAGCTGTCCCAGACTAAAAACTCATGAAGGAAAAACCCAAGCACACTTGGATCACCTCCTGGCAAAGTCCACCACCACCCAACACTCCAGACCCCTACACCAACTACTGACACTGACATCTGCTGTCCTGCCTCACATACATATGCCAATACCCAGAAAACCTGCACTACCGCTCCCCCACCAATCAGTTGAATGGCCTACTATGCAGTTAAAATGTCCTCCCCTCCACCTACCCGCCTACACCTCTACTATTCACATCTACTCTGCAACACAGGTATGGCATAATTAAACCTAACCCGAATACCTGAGTGTAGTATAACCAGAAATGCTAAACTGGAATTTCCCTTAACCTTACACTGACCTTTGTGAACAGTCATAACTGATATGTACACCTGATGTAAGCATGTATAAAACTGAAATGTACATGAAGTAGTGTGGGGGTATGCGGCAGCAATCGGGAGTATGTCTGTGAGGGTGGCAGTAAGCATTGCCTACACAGATTAAGCAAAGTAGAAGCCAACTGGTTTAAGAAACTGTAACTGGAAGTCAGCAGTGCTTACCATTGTGCAAACCTGTGCAAACTTGGGTGTGCTGCCCAGCAACAAAATAAACTGCCTCAGCAAGGCTCAAATTCAGGACCCTGTATACTATAGTCGCAGTAATCAACCACTAAGCCATCATAGCAATACAGACACATGAGGTATCAGCAAACTAATTCTTACCACAGGAAAATCAAACCAAACATGTGAACTGAATCACCACCATGCTGACCTGAAGTGGCAGAGTGGAGATGTACTGGAGCAGTGGATCCAGGAGTCTTGGAAGATGGCTAATGCCCCAGTACTGAGTAAGTATTCATTCTACTAAGTAGTTAAGAATTGCCTAGCTTATGTATACTATGGATAGGTATGGCTAAATATCACTGTATTCCTCCGACAGCTGCAGATGAGTGGGCTGCGAACCAGCAAGCCCATGATGCTAGGTTGCAAAGGTTGCGTTGTGAGGCAGGTTAGTATTTCTCTGCATGTACTGTCATAACAAATAAATATAAGAGCCTTAGAAAGTGTCGTACCAGTAGGAATAAATGTGTAATATTCTGTGAATAAAGGTATAACCCCTAGAGTGCTTCTGTTTACTCTTCCTTCATGTGTAGTTGAACTGTTGCATACTATAAATAGTACTGTTGTATTAAGCAGTGTTACCCATGCTGTGGTATACAGATAAAATGTGTATGAAGTTCTGTATAAAAATGTTGGAAGTGCCAAGAGGTCAGTCATATCGTACAAGTGAGAGAGACTTAGATAGAAAACAGCAGAAAGCTTCACATCAATTCCTTGATGGCACAGTGTACTGTGATGTTAACTATAATTTTGTTATCAGACACAGCAGGGGTTTGAATCTTGAGAGTGCTAGTAAGTTGTATGCATAATCATACCCCACAACTGTACAGATTTTGTTACAATGTTCAGATGGAAAGCTGTATGCATAATTACACCCAACAACTGTACAGAATATGCTAGAATGTTCAGAAAGACAGTTATATGCATATTCATACCCTACAACTGTTCCAGTCTGTCCAGCATGTCCAGATACATGGCGCATATCACCAGCCTGATACCCTGTTCCCCTGAAAAAGCAGTGTGATGATCCCAGAAATGTAGGCAGCTGTTAATGATATATATCTGATAGTCAAATGTGTACATAGTCATAGAATGTATATGAAAGCATACCTGTCATTCTAGCACCTCACCCAAAGTGTATGACAGCAATACCTAACATATGTTGCATTAACACCTGCATCTTGTTACGCCTGTATGTAAGACACAGGTCAAGTATATAATAATCTATAAACATACACGTGTACAATATAAGGCCATTGGGTAGTGTAATAATACATGTAAGGGAAAGATCACTGAAGTGACTAAGAATGTTGTGAAAGCTACAAGGATATATTAGTTGTTAATTGAACTCTCTCTCTCTCACCCCTACCATATGTGCGAAATAACCCAATGACACTCCACAACTGGTATGTGTACACGCCAAACATTTGTTGGGACATATGTCCTACTGGTTTATAAATATTCACATTTGTTTCTATGCATGTGCCATGTTAAAATATACCCATACTTGAGGCCTGTTGCCATCAATGAAACCTGCATGCTCTTGTAATGGGCACTGTTGTTCCACATATGCATGTGTTCTACTTGCTCTGCAACTGTGTTACATCAGGTGTTTCAAATTAATGGGAATACCTATGCATGCTGTTATAACTAATCCTGAATGCTGTTGACTGTTACTAACCCATATCTGTCATAAACCTGCTACAACATAGCTCATATGGGAAGGCTGGTCCCAGCGGACCCACCTGTTCCACCTCATCTGGCCATGGCACTGGGCACCAGCACATCTGGAGCCCAGCCTGAGACCTCCTCCTCAGTGGGCCCTGCACCACCTTCGAGTGGAACCTCTGCAGGGGATGGGGCTCGCCCCCACCAGTAGCAGGTGCAGAGGGGAACCTGTCACCCATCAATATGTCTGGGCCATGGTGCGTAGGGAGCTCGATCTGGAGTTTTGAGACTGGCTACACCAGCTTGAGGGCTGAGTGGTGCAATTAGAAGGTGAGCCTGCCCCTCCTACACAGCCCCCAGCACAGCCACCTTTGGGACCGTGAAGCTGCAGTGGTGACTGCCCATGGGTGGGGACCTCAGTCCCATTGTTCCCATTTAGGGGCTCATGGGCTTGCGACTTTCAGACACCCCTCCCCATTAAAAGTGTTTACCCCCCCACATGTGTCATATACCGCCCATGTATGCATCTTGTTTGTCTTGTCTGTTAAACTACCCAACCTACCTCCCCATTTATACCTACTACCCCTCCCCAAAATCCCACTCTCACCTGAAAAATAAAAAGGCAATCTGTTCCCACAAAAAAAAAAAAAATCACCCCCCCATACATAGCTGTCCATTTCACACACATGTCCACTGGACACATGTAATCTAGTCTAATTGGCATCACAACAAATTTATGTTGTCCTCACCCCTTTCCCAGAGGTTTGCGGCTCCAAATCAACCTCCAAATACAGTGTATATGCACAGCTGTTGCTGTAGAAGAAATGGGCAGCTATGGACCTTTCCTACAAACTTCCTGCACATGCCTAGCTATTTCCCCTACTGTCTTTCCCTCTCTGTGCACCTTTTTCACCACTTTCCTATCAACCCTTTTTTCTTTTCTTTTAAAGAAATTAGCATGGGGGTAAGTAGGAGTAGGCACTTGTAAGTAGCAATAACCAGGTTTCAGCTTGCTTGTGCAGGGGTAAGCTATGGCTACACAGGATAAGCAATTTAAAAGCTAACAGAGTATGAGAAACTGTAACCGGAGGTTAGCAGTGCTTAGCTCCATGCAAACCTGTGTAAACCCGCATACAACTGCTTTAAATTGCCTTAATCACTCTGTATCCAACTGCCAGTGTTCTGCCCAGCAACAAAATAAATTGCCTCTACAAGGCTCAAACCCAGGACCCTGCATTCCATACACAAAGTGATTTACCACTAAGCCATGACAGATACAAAGACAGTCACTGTTTCCAGATACATATCATCCAGTCCTGTCATGCAACAGTACAGAGAATGTATACCAACACCTAGATGTCTGTGTGTGTAACGATATTAATAACTAAACAGATACAACATATCTATATATGTATATATATATATATTTTTTTTTCCCTAACACTGTATAAATATATATCAATAAATATGCACATATATACATGCATATGCCTAATTTGACACATATATGTGACTACACCTATATGTCTACATATACACAGCACATTACATATGTGTATGCAGATATATATCTATGTAGGTATATATGGACATGGTTATACATATGTTAGCAGATATATATATCTATATAGGTATATATGGCCATATATCTGTAGATAGGAATGGCAGATTAACAAATACACATATGTCCACATGCACCATAAATGGGGTTGAGAGGCCCCACATACTATACATCTCGTACAAATAGGCATCCCCCCACAGCCAAACATGTGCACCCTGCAATACACTACCAAGTACAGTCTGCCTCCCATAAGACATGTAATATGTGGAAGCCATCAACATCCCCAGGATACAGATACACAGACACAGATATGCAGATACAGATATACACACATATATATATATATATATATATATATATATATATATATATATATATATATATATATATACATGCACAGATATATGTACAGTATGATACACCACAGGATGAAACCACAACTTCTTCCAAATCACAGCCAATAGAAAGCCAAGTGACTTCCTTCTACTAAGCCTAAATATTAGAAGTATATCCAACAAGGTCCATGAACTCCATGCCACCATAGACTTGTACTCCCCAGATATAGTCATCCTGACAGAAACCTGGCTAAAACCTCACATTAACAGTGAGCAAATCCTCCCTACCGGTTACGGCATACTAAGAGTAGACCTGCTAAACAAGAAAGGAGGTAGTATAGCTATAATATTAAACAGTATCCAAACATCCAGATCTTAAAATCATCAGCTCCACAAATTGACAATGAAGAAATAATATATACCAACCTCAAAATAAACCAAAATAAAACCATCAACATAATTGGATGCTACTTCCCACCTCGCCAAATCATCCCTCTAGTAGAAAACCTCCTCAGCTGGTCTACCCACCACCTCCCCCAAGAAACTATAATTTTAGGTGATTTCAATACTGACTGGCAATTCTGTTCTGGCAACCATCCAGACCATCATCTAAACCTTCATGGCTTCACCCAACTAGTGCAGTCGCCAGGATAAATAAAAACTCCAATAAGCACTCTAACCTGGACTGGATACTAGTCAGTAAGAGCCTCCAGTTATATAAAACTATAAAACCAATACAGACTGATCCGAATCACTTTAGAAAAACACAAAACAAACAAGCAAATGGACAGTTGACTGTGTTGGAATCCACAAAAAGCACAATAACTGTTAGCGCTTTCATCCACCTTTAATTAAAACGTGAACTTCATCAGAAAAAACGGGAGCTCTCCCCTACTCCCGTTTTTAAACAAAGTTACAGGAAATGATGCAATGAATCTTGTTTTGCAAATAATCAACAAGTGAATAATTAGTTAGCTTCTTTAACAACTGTTCCAAAATTCTCATCGTAAATTCGCTTTTGCACAAGCTTCACTAATGTTAAAAATTTGTGTAAAAAAAACTGCACAAACTTTTTCTTTAAAATTTATAATGAACAAATTACTGCTCTCTTATAAAACTTACACTAACCCACAGACTTCTATGTGTCCGTGCGCTAGTATCTATTTACGCATACACAAATTGAATAACAAATAAACGCTCTATCATACCTCTCAAGTGTACCTCATTACGTGGAACGTACCTCATTTGGGGTCTTAAAAAGTTCATGTTCCTCAAAGTTCCTCAATGTTCCACATTGAAATACTCTGTCACACATTCAATGTTAGGAATTTTTTTTAAGTGAAATCCATGGTAAATAGAAATGAATCATATTAGTTCATTAAAAGATCTTCTTTATAAATAAAATCAGCATATTCTAACCTTCCTATGGCCTTCCTAATTGAAGTTGTTAGTAAGCTATTAGAATTTGTTCCACATTTTGCCCATTTGTTCCACATTATGAGGGCAAGTGTTCCCCATTTTGGAGATGGAAGGTTGAGAGCTATGCGCTCGATGTCTGAGCTCATATTATTGTGTAGTAAAGATCTCTCTCTAAACTTTATACTAACACACTGACTTCTAAATGTCTGTGCGCTAAGGTATATCTGTGCCTGCACGAAGTGAATAAACAAATGCTTTAATGTCTAAGTCCTTGTTTTTGCGTAATGAAACTTGTTATAATATACTTCTAAACCTTTCAAATCTTTTGTCCAAACTTTTTAACATAAAAATTCAACTAGAACAATTTCTTTTTTCACAAAGGTACCCTTTTGTAAAAAATTAATGCACCTATCTACAATATTATTACAATACATTCACGATCTGTTGTTATCTTCCAAATTACCCCCCCTGTTTTTAAAAAATCTGTGTATGTGTGTCATATTAACCACTTAACATAAAGAGTGTCTGTAAGGCAATAAATTATTCATTATTTACTATTGTAATGTATCTGTAAAATATTATTGTCCTATAAAAATTATTCATGTCTTAAGTCCAATGTCCACTTCTCAATAGTGCACTCCCTTACATCTCCCTTAATACATCCAAATACTTGGATGTAGAAACATCGCCCTAAATGTTGATGAAAAAATGAATGGTAAATAGTATGTGATGTCCTACAAACAAAGACTACTAATTACAAAATGAAAATGTATGTGTTTTGAAACTAATCACTTTGTCTATCTGTATAACAAAAAACATTTGATATTAATGACCTCATTTAACCCTGGAGGTTGATCTGCCCCCAAGAGCAACTGCCAAAGTGCCTCTTTTTGCTCTAATCTATTGTTAACATCACCTAATAATAGACCTTTTTCTACATGGTCCAGAATAAAAAACTCAAACTTTTTGAAATCGGTACATAACTGAGCGTGTCTTGCTAGGGAATTATTCTTGTCTTTGTTCTTAATAGCCAACACGTGTTCATAATATCTACGTTTTAAAACCCATATGGTCTTCCCAGTATAGTAACTGTCATATGTCATACAGGATGCTATGTAGACCACATGATCACTGTGACAATTGAAATACTTGTGTGCCCAAAAAGTTTTATTGATGTGTTTCACTGTCACAAAAGAAGTGTTACTCATGTAACGACATTGTCTACAGTCTTTGCAGCCAAAAGTGCCCTTTTTACTACTTACTTCCCTAACTGCAGTGTGTGACACAGAATTTGTGTGTTCTGGAATTTGTTTTATATTCGTCACGTTTTTGTACGTGAACCTTGGTCTAATTCCCAAACAAGATACTAGATCATTGTTTCCCAAAATAATCCTCCAGTTTTTTTTCAATAATTTCTCTAATGTACCACAATTCATTTGTTATTGGAAGAAGAAATGCAGTGAAAAACTCTTCCACATCTTCTTTATTCTTGTTTTGCAAACCAGCATGAGCCATAACCTCAATGTTTGTTGTTGACAAAATTGGTTTAGCTACACCTTTTCTTAACCTTTTCACCTCCTTCTCTAATCCCTTTACCCATTTGGCTTTGTAGCCCCTTTCCACAAACATTCTTCTTAATGTAACTAATTCTTCATGATAAATGTTGTCTTCTGATGTTAACCTACTTAACCTGATCATTTGACCTTTGATGACATTTTTCTTCATGTGTGGAGGGTGAAGACTATCTTTAGTTATATATAACAGGCTGCTTATCAGAGAGCCTCAGTGATCACTCCCCAACATTCCTACTCAAAAAACACCTATACCAAGCTAAATCTGTCATCTACCATCAAATATGTAAAAAACTAAACTTTAACCCACTCACATTCATCTTATCCTTCAAAAATGTAGCTGACATCCTCTAAAGTACCTCAGTCTTGATGAAGCAGTTGAATTTTTTAATACTACCTTCCTGATCATCCTTAATTACCACACCCCCATAAGCCTTTACAGAACCAAAGCACAACCCTCCCCATGGCTACAGGAAAACACTAAGTCAGAAATGAAAAACAGGGATAAAGCATGGGAGCACTGGTGCAAAACCAAAACCCCTCAACTAGACAGAAATTCCTAGAACTACGCAATAGAGTCAAAAAGCTAATAAAACAGGACAAATTCCAGTACTACCAGTCTGCCCTAGATTCCTCTCAAAACAACCCCAAACAATTCTGGTCCTTCATAAACTCCATCCTCCACCCAGGTAAAGTCAGTACCCCTCCTCCTAACATCCCTCACTCCTCCAAAAATGTTGCTACCTCATTCAACACACACTTCACACAAACCATACTATCACTAGCTAGATAACACAACCCCCCTCCCCTCCAACCCACACCTTCAACTAGTAATTTCCCCACTGTCTTCTCTTTTTCTCCTGTTCCTACCTCCAACATAAAAAACTCTTAACTAAACTTAAGCCCACCAAATTAGCAGCAGACAACCTCCCAAATGAATACCTACAAATCGCAGCTGATGCTCTAGCCTGCCCAGTATCCATCTTGATAAACCAATCTCTGTCAGAAAGATACGTTCCGACACTATGGAAAGTATCACATATAATTCCCCTCCACAAAGGCGGCCCCTCCACAGAACTAACCAATTATCGCCCCATAGCTATTCTCTCTCCACTCTCCAAAATACTAGAGAGATGCAGTCACTCTCAGGTCTCAGACTACCTGCTTACTAACAACCTCCTTTCTAATACACAGCATGGTTTTGGACCAAACATTAGTACCACCACTGCCTTACTCTCCTTTACTAACACTATCCTTCAGCATAAAAACAATGGCTATCTCACCTCTGATACTTTCCTAGACCTATCTAAAGCATTTGACATGGTCCAACACAAACAACTCATCTTTGTCCTCAATAACCTATCCTTCTCTCAATCAGTCACTGACTGGTTTCAGAGTTACCTGTCTGAACGCCAACAATCCATTGTATGGCAGAATGACATATCTCCCTAACTACCTGTCTCTGTGGGGTTCCCCAAGGATCCATCCTTGGACCCCTACTCTTTTCTATTTTCACCAATAATCTAGCCTTTGCCACCAAACATGGCAAACTCATACAATATGCAGATGACTCAACCATCATCTGGGCAGCCCAGTCCCTACCCAAACTGCAAAAAGTCACACAGGAAGCCTTTTCCTCTGTTGAAACTTGGTTATCCAATTCCCAATTAATACTCAACCCAAGCAAAACTAAACTACTCATCTTCCAACCCACCAATCATACTCAAAACAACTCTCACTTTAACATCGCAGCAAAAGACAACACCACTATATACATAACAGAACACACCAAATTTCTAGGAGTGGAAATAGACAATAAACTAAAATTTGACATTCACATATCCATGACCATAAAAAAAGTCCACAAAAAACTAAGAGCGTTATACAGAAATAAGCAACTTCTCACCAAAGCAGCGAAGATTTCAGTAGCAAATTCCCACCTTATCTCCCCCCTACTTTATGCCTCTCCAATATATACCAACCTAAGGCAATGCAATCTAAACAAGCTCGAGACCTGCTACAACAAAATCGCCAAATTCACCACAAACGCATCCTACTGTAGTCACCATTGTCTCTCAATTGCTGAACTGGGCTGGCTTGAACTCTCTCACCTCCTTCAATGGTATCACCTCACACTCACCCACAAACTAGTAAACCATCCACTAAAAGTCCCATCCCTCCAGAATCTACTCCAACCCTATCGCACCACCAGACCACTAAGATCTAGCAACAAAAATCACTTACAGGTCACTAAAGCCAATAACTCTGCTGGAGAAGCACTATTCTCTTGTGCCATAGCCAAATTATGGAACTCCTTCCCACCCACAATTACCTCTGTACCATCATGCACCCACTTCAAAACTTTTCTAAAAGCGCACCTAAAAACATCCTGGCTATGCCCTTGCAACTCACCCTCTAATATCACCCACCCCATCCACCCACTACCTTTCTTTCCACCCCACTAACTACCTTGAGTATAGCAAGATCGGATGCTCATAAGCCTAATTACTTATTATACAGCAGAAACTTCTTATTGTAACAATTGTTAACGTCTGTTATGTACTTTGCTGATGATAAAGATTCTAGTTGTCTACTGATGTACTATGTTCTTCATCTGTAACTATGTTTGTAATTGCTAATTGCTATGTTGATCAAATTGTTAATTGCTATGTAAATCCAATGTAACTACTGTCAGTATATTTTAACTGTGGAGCTTTTCTCCGCAGGCCTCCGCTGAAAATGGACCTACGTCCAGTCGGACACTCCCGGTCAACAAATGTAAATAAATAAATAAATAAATGAATAAATAATATGTAGAAGGTGCACACAATATGGATCAGCCACTATGCCTACAGTTAACACCAGAAAAGCTGGACACTGTATGGGCCACCCATACAAACGTCAATTGTTGCCTGCAACATGTACCCATAGAAAGGTCATAGGAAAGATGCCACACACAGGTTTGCAGACATGGGAAACATTTAATTGTATACTATTACAGTTCTAAATGCCATGTCATATAGCTGTTCAGACACTGACAACCATATAAACAGAGAACTGCAACTGTGTTAATACAGTAGTCTGGAAAAGTTCACAACTGTTGCTGTCCAGGCCACGCCCTTCAAATTGTACATTAGTGAAGACAGACTGGGCCACAGGATACCAAACAATCAACAGTATGTACTGCAGGTGTGTAGTTCAACAGCCTCTATCTACACTCTGTACAAACTCAGTAGGTGGTAAAGACGTTATGTGATCACATGGGTTGTACCTGGTACATAACAAGCCATAACTGACACCATCACGAGCACACCGACAAACAGAACAGTCTGTATGGCAGGAGGCAGTAGGCTTGCAGTACACCAATTCATGTAAGTAATGTAAATATAGGTGAAATATACGGTACTGTACCTCCAGATACCTTGCGGCAGCTCACCCACTGATACCTCCACATGTAGTAACAGCCCAGGTCATTTATGGTGCTCCCCACCTACACTCCATAATACAGGCCCATATACCACTGTTACATACACTAGCCTCTGGAGTGCATTAGGGCACACATGTATTGTGTAGGTGACACCCACACATATATGGCCCCAGCCCCACTGTATGTGTGGGGGATACAACAGCAGTGGACTAATGGCAGCAATGGCAGTGTGATATACTCACAGCCCCCTACAAAACAACCCCCTACAGCATGACATATGTGAAAAGCTTGGTATGTAGATGGAGGACTGAAACACAGGCACATATGTGGAACAGTGTTGCCATACACTAAGCAAGGTGCTGGTGTTACAGGATAGTCTGCAATGTACCCTTAGTCAGGGAATTGAGGTTAGGAACAGAAATGGATGTAGCCATGTACTGATAGCACACAACGCACACACTGCCAGTGTACTATCTGACACAGGACCTGTGTGGTGGACGGACAACGCACGATAGGCATACCACTGTCCAGCAAGAGGATAGGCCCACAGTAGTGAGCTATGCAGACAGACTGCATTCCAAGGTGAACTAGTATGTACACACACACACCCTGTAACACCAGTACTATACAAAGCATATCACAACTCTACTCACAGGGTGTCTGTAGTTCCTGTTCCTCCTACAACTATGTGGCTGCCCTGAGTGTGCAGGTTTCCCTGTAAGTGGTATTGCTACCTGCTGTCTGTAACATTGATGGCCACACACAGGAAGGATGTCCATCTCACAGGAAATGTAAAGGGACCACGCCCACATTATGTTGGGATTCATAATGGGTGGTTGCCATGGCGGTGATAACTGGAAGTACAACACATGTGCAATCATATACATATATCTATCTGGATAAGTATATGTACATATATTTCCAATATATGTCCTGGACATGGAGTGCAGCTCTACCTGAGCCCCTATAGTCCCAGAGTCGTAGTGCAATGGGATGTCAGGTATGTATAGCAGGTATAATACTAGACTATTGCTACTGTCATTGGGATTGTCTTCACAGACATGGTGTGTGTGGAAGGTCACATCTGCTTTTGACATGTGTGCCATTGGCTACTGACAGGCATCCAAAGGAAATCATTGTAAAGTACCGCCACTAGCATGTAATGCCCCTGTGGAGTGCAGCAGCGATATTGGCCAATATATGTGGAACTTCAGACACACAATGTACAGTCCAGAGGTATACACATAATCCCTTAGTGCACAACATGTGTACCAGGCCTGACAATATGGATGTAGATGGCCATGTAGATGGGTATAACACATAATGACTGGTATACATATGCCACCATAGGTTTTGGATTCACAGACTCCTGTCTGGCCTGACACATAATGACTGCTGGTACAGGAGTGCCATGGCCACATACTAGCCACTAGATATTGACATACATCTGTACAGCATCCCACTGATCTGTCTGACATACATGACATTTAAGGGATGCCTGGCAGTGATACATCTGGCAAGCATCTGCACTTGACATCTCACTGGGTAAGTACACTAATCTGTTAGGCATGTAACAATGCACTGTGCAGGCTACAGGCAGACTAGCACAGCATTGGCTTACATCTCATATGGGGGAATGCATATGTACCTGCATATATAGCAGAATCAACAGCCATGTCACTGCACAGGGTAAGATACACCTGTGTGAAAGTGCATAACCACAACCAATGTGAACACAGCCACATATGGTATGCTAGCATAATATTACAGTATATGGACTATCTGTTCTACACCATCCTCATATGTGCCAATCACAGAATTACCAAACATATACTGACTGCTACACAGTTTGGTCTGATGGCTGTCTGTGGTATGGGACATGTGTGTGTATGGCCATACAAACATGTATGCCAAAACGGTACCATATGGTGGGGAAGCATGTAACATCAGATAGAAGGGGAACTAGAACAATGACATCCACCACAGTCTGTACACAGGCTGAGGTACATATTAACAATACACACATTGCCAACATTCACCATCACTACACAGACCTCGGTACTGTACAAACATCCACAGAATGACCAGGTTATGTCATGGAATATAACCCCTACTGTACATGACATGTGTAGCAATCTGACTTATCACTGGCTTGTTATCAGATATGATGACACTATTTATGGTGTACAGCACATATGCACCACTTCATGCATGACATATGTACAAAGGATGACAAGAGGTGTGGCTGGCAGCACATACACAGGGCCAGTATAGACATGTTGCTGTGATAACTTCATAAATATACCATTGTTATGGGGTTTGTTGGAACATATGTACTTTGAGGGATATTAAGTCAGTAACTGTCATGGCCTTCACCATCTACAGACTGCAATCCTCACACTACTTTCTGCATTCTGCAGATAGATGCACTGTGGCTAGCACATGAGACCAAAGGCACAACATTTCCCAGTCTGCAGATGACCCTGCAGATGGGGATTCCTCATATACATGGAGATGACATGGCAGGTATTGCGACATATACGACAGGCATATCCAGACAAACACTGTTAAACCAACATTACCCCAAATGCAGTATAGCAGCACTTACAGTCTGTAGTCAGGGCAGGCACATCCCCCTCCTGTTTGGTGCCCTCTTTCCACAGTGTATGTTGTTAGAGGTAAATCCCCAATCCATCTGAGATGCTGTTTGCCAAACAACAAATCTAGTTCTTGCTCACAGTGACAGAAAAGGGCCAACACCACCATGATATTCCCAGGTATTGGAGTGTGTTTCCATGCAATTGGCTATGGGAATGTTACCACAGCTGTTCCACATGCAATCAGCTAGGGGAGGGCTGCAATTCGTGCAGAGGCCATCTGCTGATCATGAGCATCACTTAAAATACACATGCTGCTGCTTAAGCAAAGCAGGTGTGGGTCTCCACATCCACCAGATAGGGAGTGGGGAGGCAGACAGAGGCAAATACATGTCGAGGAGGGGTGGGAGAGTAAAACTGAAGCACGTTTGTGTCACACACCTACCTGTACAAGGTATCAATCCTCCGACAACTATGTAGTACTATCACAGATCGATGTAGTTATTGGATGCACCACATGGGTTACCTGCTGGGAAGCACTCAGAACATATATGTGATGGTGAGTGACATCTGCAACAGGGATATAGTAGATATACTGTAGGTGACATACACGTGCCTGTCTACATGAACAGGTGCCAGCGTCAACACAGGCACACTCACACTGGGATGCACACACATTGACACACTTGGCAGGGCCAGGAGTGCCAACTCATCACTAGTGGGATTGCCACAAACATCAATGTGCAAGTATCACATGCACCATATGGGTCATATGGGGGTTGTATGGGCAGTGAGTATGAGGAGGTGTCAGACATCAGACAGCATGCTTCACTGTGCCCTGGGGGGTTGTATTGAGTGTTGTTGTGGACATATGCACCATACAACACACACACAAACACACAGGGTGCCAGTTCTGACATGCATGAATGCATGTCTGCACGGGTGTGTGGTTGTCAACAGTGCCAGCAGGCTATACCAGGGTAGGTGATGGGTATACCTTGGCATCAGGCCACATGGCAATGATCTGCATTGTGGCTCAGCCCTGTAGTTTCTGCATTTGCCCACACAGGTGGTTATTGCATCCCCCATCCAGTCACCTGGGTGACTATCTTGTGTGGCCAATGCTGTGCATCACTTACATTTATGTGCTCCCTAGCCCATGACATGGATAGTGTCTAGGATGTGCACACTTCCCACATGCATGTACAGTGACATGTGGAACTGTACCTGGGGTGTCTGGCCCATGTTGAGAACACAGATTATCATCAGATGTGCATGTCTTGCCCACCTGAGGCAGGAACTGGTAATGGTCAGCAGGTTTACCCTGCACCTACATTGATAGCATGCTAACAGCATTCCCTGATGTCAATGTCATCTGTCCATACAGGGCATGTTGCCAGGCATGGTATGTCTATTGCGAGTCACATGTGAAGACACAGTGGGTTGGCTAACTGTGATTAGCTGGCCTTGATGTCACATGTATGGGCATGGCTTTGCACCCCAGCCTCTCAGCTAATTTACATCTGCTATCCATGTATGGTTGACATAGTGACATATAGTAGGGCCACCATAAAAGAAATCAGCAAAACCTCCTTCATATTGCCCACGGGTGTCACACACTCACACCCACCGCTTCACAGGATGCGAGTTACAAACACACACACACACCTGTCATGTCTGGGAGTAGAACCCCTACCTAACTAGTTTACTACACTACAGCACTACGCAGTTATAGTACACACCATGGACATCACTGAAGTACATCTTCCCCAAAGGTGTACAATGAATGACATCAGCAGGATTAGCAAAGTAGGGCATGTCAACTGTACTGCGAGTGACAAGCCTAAAATGCATTGCCCCCTACACAGACAGTGAGACACACACAAAACATCCACAACTGACATGTGTGGGTATAGAACCCCTGACCAAGGTCTATATCACACTATGGCATGGAGCTTTCATAGGATGCACCACAGGGATTACTAGAGAAATCCTTCCCCAAAGGCGTATTTCACAATGACTGACATCAGCAGGATTGCCAAAGTAGGGCATTTGTAATGTACTGCAAGTGAGTAGCCTATAATGCATTGCTCATACACAGACATTGAAACACACACAAAACATCCAGAACTGCCATGGATGGAGATGGAACCCTACCACCGTTCTAAATCAGACTACAGCACTTCGCAGTTACAGGACACGCTACAGAGATTAGTGAGCTACAACCTTCCCAGAGGTGTATTTCTAGGTGGGTGACATCAGCAGCCTTGTCAACGTTGAGTATATGAACTCTAAGGAGTGTGAATACCCTAAAAAGGATTGTTCTCTACTCAGTCAGACACAAACAGTTGACAAGTCTGGGGTTAGAACACCTAGCTATATACTTCATCACACTACAGCAGTACACAGTTACAGGACGCGCTACGGAGATTACTGGGTTATGACTTTCCCAGAGGTGTATTTCTAGGTGAGTGACATCAGCAGCCTTGACAAAGATGAGTATATATATTGTACGGAGTGTGAGTAGCCTAAAAAGCATTTCTCTCTACACAGTCAGAGACAGACAGACACACACACTCACCAGGTCTAGGGTTAGAACTACTACCTAACTAGTTTATCGCTACAGTAGTGCACAGTTATGGGACGCACCATGGAGATTACTGAGCTACAGCTCTCCCAAAGGTGTAATTCACATTGGATGACCTCAGCAGGCTTCTCAAGATACTGCTATGGGGAGGGCAGTGTGTGCATGGGCCATACCCCATTCATGTAGGGGTTGACATGCCGCATGCGGGCATACATGGGGTCATATGTCACAGGTACATGTATACAGCTACTATATGATTACTTTCTTGTACAGTCATGTTGCACATCTGGCACGTGCACCACATAGTCTGTCATGCTGACAGGTACTGGTGGCTAGTATCTGCAGTGAGTTACATCTGCACCTCATGTGTTTGGGGCCCTTTGGCTGTGTGCTAGGTGGGACAGGCCTGGATGGCTCCTTGTCATGGTCACCCTCTTCCACACATCTATGCCTGTCTATCTTTAGATTATTATAGTGTGTTGTCCTTACATATGTGTCTGTATTCTTATCCACTGTGTGTGCAAGGCAGGATTGGTGCATACTGACATGTGTCTGCACTGAGAACTGCGACTGCCAGATATGTCTGGTCCACTGGTGTTTGCAGACATGGCCTTCATGTGTTTAAGTGTGTGAGCATGCCCGGTATGGCCATCTGTGTTGCATGTGTGGATCAAGTCCAGGTAGTTTGTACTGCAGTGCTGACCTTTGTGTTGTACACTGACAGGAAGCATGTTGTATCTGCAGGGTATCCATTGGTCACTTGGCATTGACTCTTGCTACATTTCTGCATAATGGTGGGGGCACCTGACTGTTTCTACTGTTGTATACAGGAGTGGGGGAGGCACACCTGACTGTTACTATAAGTGTACATTGGATGGGTGGGTATACCTGACACTTGTACACATTTGCTAGGACTGTACTGGTATGTCAGGTACTCCATTTCAGTCTGTAGTTTTACCTATCCTGCTGGCTAAAGGCATACCGGTTTACTACAGATCCTAGCTTTGTATACCTACATATTAGTTTCTGACTTCCTAGCCTTCACAACTTACATCTGACTACCTGGCCTGCTGTGGTCTTTCTGTGTACACCTGGGGGAGGGGTTAGCCATAGGGCACATTCAGATGCCATAGCACAGACTTTGTTTGTGTTTGTCTTCACCTGTCCTGCTGGCTGAGACTGTTGTCGGGTATGTGAACCTTCTTGACTGGCATGTGTGGCTCTTATGGACACACATATCGCTCAGCCCATTTCCTGCAGTGGGTTTTGTCACCCTGTGTAGTACTCGCTCCTCTGGTGACTCCAGTATGTGTTACAGATGTCATGGTGCCACTATGGGTGTCTACTGTCTGCTGACTTAACATTTGGCCACCCAATTCTCTTGCATGATCACATCCATACCATAGCTACAGGTAACAACACATTCTACTCCATTTGGCAATTGATAGGTTGATTGACTTACCTTGAGGGTGTGCCAGACTTGAGGATGGTGCTGGAGGGCTGCCTATGTTGGATGCACATAGTACACTCCCTATACATGATTGGGCACAGGTAGTGTCATGTTTGACATCCCTTTTACTGCCTGTGCGAGTCAGAGAGAAGTTTCAGTCCCTGGGTCCCTACTGTGTCAGTGCGTATGCTATGCGTTGTCTCTTTGCCAAGGCCAGGGCATACTGGGCATGCCTCCTTCTGCCTACTGGGGCAGGCTCAGGTTGTTCCTCCTCCGTGTCACTCTGTGCCTGTACAGGCCTTGGTATTGGTTGGGGGGCTGTGTGGCCCTGCCCATGCTGTTCCTGCTGCAGCTGTTTCCACAGGATCATATTATGTAGCATAGCACATACCATAACAATTTGGGTACATGTAGCTGGTGAATACTGCAAGGCTCCACCAGATGTGTCCAGACATGGGAACCATGACCTGAGCATCCCAAACACATGCTCTATTTTATATATATATATATATATATATATATATATATATATATATATATATATATATATATTTATGGCTGGCCTGTGGGTGTGCCTCATTATGGCATTGTTGTTCAGGTGTGTGTGCATTTCTGATGCCACTGCTCCAGTAGGTTCCCAGCATCCCCCACTAGGTAACCGTAGGGGATGACCACATCACAAATCTGTGGTACAGCTGCGTCAGATGCCATATGTGTGAATCATCCTAGCTTCTAGGGCAGCACACACATTCATTATAATGTCCTGGGCATCACATATGACCTGGCAGTTGATGAAGGGGATGCCCCTGCGATTGTTGTAGGCCCTACCATGCTCACCGGGTGGTGCTTTGATGCATAAGTTCATGCAGTTTATATCACCCACTACCCCAGGGTATTCTGCTATTTGGTGGAAGAGACGGATATTGCTGGTAAACACCTCACGTGTGTTGAGGAAATATACGTGCTCACTGGCATGTGCTGACATGGCATCAAGGAACTGGTGGAATACTCTGGATGCTGATGCCTGTGACATGCCCATGATATCCCCAGTTGTGCTTTAGGAGGTACCTGTGGTTAGTATACCTAGGCCTACACATACCTTGGTATCCACTGGAATGGGTTCCCCTCGGCCAGTTTGGTGTGTCAAGTATGGCTGGCAGAACTCAACAATTTGCTGTAGAAGGTCTCTGTCCACCCTATAGTGCTCCACTATCTCCAGCTCATGTAGCCCCTGGTAGTTTACCTTTGGTCTGTAAACTCTTCTCTGTCTCCTCACTTTGGGTTGTTTGGCAGCATTCATATCCTCACCACCCTCAGCTGCTTGCACATGTTTTCTATGTTGCCTGCTACAGACCTTCTCATTTTGTAGGTTTGTTTGTTAAAATTTCCCCACTTGTATACACCGGTGGTGTAGAGTGTGGAAAAACCAGGGAGGACGGTGTTTGCTTAGTTTATAGTAGTGTTCTGGGCTGCACTGGTCTGCTGCCTGTGTAATTAGCTGATTCTGATGCATTTCACCTGTCAGCTCAGCTAGTTCTCCTTGATTACCTTCCTACTGCTGTTTTCCCTTCCCATTGCCTCCCTGTTCAAATGTTCACAGAGCTGCTATTTCCTGGTTTAACTTATTTTTTCTTCCTGTACAACCCAGTGCACTGTGTGCACACCCGCTTTCACTTTGTAAAGGGTGCTAGGCAGGTTTAGACACACCCCTAGCTAAGCTAGGGGTAATTCCGAGCCACAGGGCTCCAATCCACTTACAGTTTGCCTAAGATCCCCCCCCCACCATGATGTCACCTATAACCTAGTCTTATATCACCCACTACCCCAGGGTATTCTGCTATTTGGTGGAAGAGACGGATATTGCTGGTAAACACCTCACGTGTGTTGAGGAAATATACTTGCTCACTGGCACTCTTGAGACCTGCCTCACACCCTGGGGAAAACTGGGATTCACTATCCTTCCCCTCATTTGCATATAATTGCCTGTTAATGCATAGTTACATGTGTCACACTGTGCCTCCCCCCTTAGCAACCACTACTCACTGGCCAGGTTGTCTTTTGCCTGCCATTGACTTGCATGGTGAAATACTGATTTTAGTTAGAGTGTTGTTTTTAGGTTTATTTTCTTATTTGCCCACCGGTCCCATTTGTGCGCTGCTGCCCTATGCTTCAACAGACATGACCGGCGGACATATCATGAAAGTTGTATTTTGTACATTTTGCATTGTTTGCAATGCCAATGGCCTTCTACTTGGCTATTGGTATGCTTTCTCAATGCTATGCAGCCTTTATTTGGAGCTATCATAGCTCTGTTTTGCAGTTTTCAGTGCCATACGTGGTTACTAACCAAGTACATTACATTTCTGCATATTATGCTAGTCCTGCACACCCTGATTCCTGCTTCCTCGATGGCAAATTTACCTCATTTGCATGGTTTTCACCTGTAAATGGGGTGATTTGCATAGGGGGGGCTAAGGACATGCAGCTCTAGTGCTACAGTGCTCGCACATGTCAGACATGCACGTACGTGGATCGCTCGGCCGCCATATTGGCAAAATTTCATCTAACACTAATCATGCACACCATGCAAGCTTTTGAGAATCCAGGGGTTGTCTATTATAAACATTTTGTCGATGACATATGTTTGTTATGGGATGGTACACAGGTACTGTTTGACTTTTCTGTTGAATTTCTTCGTCAAACAACTTATTATTTATGATTTATTGCCAATAGTTCCTTTGAATCTATAGATTTTTTAGATGTCAAGGTATGGAGGGATATACTTGGCTGGTTTAAAACTGAACTGTATAGGAAGGCATGCAAGAAGAATTCATTCTTACATAGGAAGAGTGTGCACCCTCGACATGTTTATAGGAATGTATTACATGGACAGGTTCTTAGGTTCATGAGATTGCACAATGATGTAACTGTACTTGATGAAGCTCTTTCTGATTTAAGGTCTGAGTTTCTAGAAAGAGGATATAAGGCAACAGAAATAGATGACTGCATAGCCAGTGCTAGAAAGGAAGGGCAAACGTAGCCAGACCTTATTTTTCAAATGATCTGTCCATTGAGAGAGATTTTACACAAAGGTATGCTGATACAAAAACGCACAGGTTTTTGTTAACTTTGTCCAGCAATGTTATCCTTATATGTGATGTCATTAAGAAAAAAATGGAATATTTTACAGGCAAGTGCTGGAGTAAGAAATAAGGTTAGAGATGTGCCCAGTTTTTCTTTTTGGAATAACCTTTCTTTGAGAAGGCAGCTAGATTTTAAGAACAGAAGTTTTAAAGATGGTTTATTATTTTCAGAATGGAAAGGTATATTTCCATGTAGGAGATGTAAAGCCTGTAAGCATCTTTATTCCAATTATTATTTTGAGCATCCTGCTTTATGACATACAATTGAATTTTCTTTTTATGCTGATTGTTTAACTAGACATGTGGTTTATTATGCTTTTTGTGAGATTTGCTACTCTTTCTACATTGGAAAAAATAATCATTGCTTTAAAGATAAGAGTTCTTGAGCACTTTGATATTAAAAAAGATAAGCTTAATGCACTAGCACAGCATGTTCATGATTTTGGAATTAATCATAAGTTTCATTTTTTTGTGTTAGAATTAATTTTGGAGGATGCTAGAGATGAATATATTAAGAACAAAAGTGAAGTTAGGGAGTTAAGTTTGATTTTGGAATTCAAAGCAGGCAAGCCCCCAGATATTAATACTAATATCTCTTTAAGGCCAGTCTTGAAAGCATGGCTACTCCCACATTGATATGTAATACTTGACTTAGTGTTTTCTACTTCTCTAAGTGTCAGCCAGTATTAGAAATTCTTTTGTTTGTCTAACATGGATCTGAACATATTAACGTCACTGTAAAGTGTTTTCAAGTTTATACATATTTTTGGATTATCATACGCACCTTAAATGTTTTTAATGATGAACTTTTTTCCATCATAGATTTTCAATATTATGGCAGAATTTAGTCATGTTGCAGGTATTTGCCTTCTTTAAGTTGAATGTTTTTTAGTTTGACATTTTTACGTTTTTGGTAGATGTGGAAGTTTAGAAGCAGTAGTAATTATTTTGTGAGTTGAGGTTAGTATTTTATTTTTCTTTAAATTAGGATCATGTACATTAAATGTTTCTTGATTGGTAAGTCAACCATTTAAATTTTTCAGGATGGCTTGTTTCGCTACGGTCTGACGAAGCGGTTGTTTAACTGCAAAAGTGCTCACCGTTCTCTTTTTTGTTGTTTTAATTGTTGTTTTTATAGTTTTGTTTGTCATTAAATGTTTCTTGCCACACCCGTGTTGGTCACAGGAGTTTTATTTTGGCTGTATTTGTTTTGTCATTTCGGTGACCTTTACTTAGAAGGGCAGAAATCTGTGTGTTCACAGTTGCTTTCTCACATATCGTGCTCCTGCCAAACAACCAAAGACAGCCAGTCATAAAATGCAAGGCTAGTATTTCTGAAGGAAAGTGAAAGAAATTAAGAACAGCAATGCATCCGAGATATACTGCTACACCTACTCATACACTTACAAGCATAATAGTAATGATGATGGAAAATGAAAGTAATTGTGGGCAATGTGTTAATCTTAAATAAACTACACCCCATGGTATAAAACATAACAATTCTTGTTTTACATGGAAATCAGCAAATATAATACATTGTGTGGCACTATTTCTGCCATGTCATTTCAGTGACTGTTTTACATTGATTAAACAACAGCAAGAATAAGTCATTTTTATTCATAGCAGCCTACATACCCATCAACTACAGCCACTTTATTGACTGTATGCACCTCAGATTTCTGACTGTGGTAACAAATTACTAATAATTTTCTCAATGATGCATGTTTGTTTTATACAAACACCCAGTAATCACTATTCCTTTTTACTTTACACAAATGCACATTAGCCCTTTAAAGTCAGATCAGTGACAATTCAAACTGAGCAAATGACAAGAGGATTGGTTACTGTCATCCACAGACAACGTTCACTCAGCAGTTAGAGCCAATTCTGTATACATTGCAGATGTTTGATTGTGGGGAAAATGATGGCCATGTAATGCATTTCAACTAATTTCCACAGCAAAAGTAACCACACATTAAATTATTTCAAATTCCTTCACACAAATTGCATTAGTCATGCAAAGCCAGCATAATGAGTAAACATCAGCAAACAGTTAGTTACTGTCCTCCACAGACATCCCTCATCATTATTGCTGCTTTGGGTACATCTTAGATGTCCAACTCTTATTAAAATAAAAAAACAAGGTCAGCACACTACTGCATTCAAATAACTGTCAACCCCCTTACCCAATAATCAGGGACATACACACAAAATCAGAGACATATTTTAGATATTGCTTTTATATACATTTTCTGAAGAGCACAATGTCTAGAACTGAAACATCTCACACTATCTGGTGACTGCAAACTCTAAAGATTTACCAGAAACCACAAACTTTACAAGGGACCACCTAAAATATAAGACCAAATCAGGGAAATCCTGTA
>NC_056733.1:1785157136-1785244636 GCF_019279795.1 Protopterus annectens | reverse complement strand
TTGTAGTTTAGTCCACCTATGTAATAAACAAAATGAAAGAATGAATGAATAATAAAATGCATTGCTAACTTTTAGACTTGCATATAACATCGTGTTCAGTACTGTTTACTTCACTGTTATCAATTAAGTTACTCTATACTCTGACAATGTGACTTTCCATACTGTGCATCACAATAATAGTTATGCATGAAAGGGTTTTTTATGGTCCACCTACCTTATAGGTTAAATAAGTAAGTAAAATGCAAGATGAATAGTCATTATTATTATTATTATCATTATTATTATATAATTTATTCTGAACAGGAAAGTGGGCTGGGAGACAAGGGTCCTTTTTCAACCATAACATATTTACATTAAAAATAAAAATCAAGAACAACGTTTCTTTTTTATTTTCAGACATTGCCTTACTTGCAGTGCAACAGCAAAGATATTATTGATCTGAGAATCATTGGTTCAGTTTGTGTTAAACTGAGAAAATAGGTACAGTGCTCTGTCATATTGTGCAAAATATGGCAAATAAAGTGGGCACTTGTATGCTGGTGTCACTGGGTATTGCCAGCGACATGACAATGTATATCACAAAATGGCAAATCTGTGAGTGTCGTTGGGACTGACAGGCAAAGATCTAATATTATTGCTTTTTTATGGCATGCTTAGACATATATTCAAACAGCTGGTGTTTGTCTGATAGTAAACAATTATTAATTAAAAATATGTTATAACAAGGGCAAAACAAATAATCTTATTTATACTTCTAACAAACTAAAAATCATCAAAACACACTAGTTCATGTCAAACATTTGTTCATTGGTCTTAGGGTTTGCCCTCTAACCTTCATTATGATAAAGAGATTTTGTGTCAATTATTTTATAAGTGTGTGATTCCCCTAATTTAAGTTACTTCTCCTATTGTAAGCACGTGGTTTTAGAGCTCTAATCTAGTATAAACTGAACATGTCTCACTCAAGATTCAAACTTACACTGCTACTTTTGGTAAAATAAGAACTATATTAAAATATGACTGAAAAGTATAGCAATAGCGTTTTGTTATTTTGCTCCATATACTGTCGCACTGTTACTTCATGCTGGGTGTAATAATTTTATTTTTATTTAAGAACAGTTTTGCACATAAAAACTGCTCATGTGAAATTTTTTTCTGTCAAGGTGATTTGTTTCGAAAAAATGTATTTCACTTTTGAAATATGCCTGAATCTTTGCAAGATGAGTAACATCACATGAAAAGAAACCACAGAAATCTTAAGCACTATAATAATTACATATTTTTCTGTCTCACGTAATGGTTACATGACTACATAAAGCCATACTATATGTTAATGGAGCCTTCTGTTTATTTTCATATTGGTATACAGGAATAACACAATCATAGCATATTAATTCTTTATACTTACGACTGGCAAACTTCTTTTCTTTCCGATTTGGAATATGTGTTGGGTCAGGTGCTGTGCAGACTTTTCTTGCATCTTCTTTGATATTAAAATTGCAATGACATGTATACTTCTTCCTTGAATCTTTTGGGATAATAAAATCACAATATCATGTGTACTTTTTCTTGCAGCTTCTTTGATATTAAACACACAATGTTATGTACACTTTTCTTTGAATCTCCTTTTGATAATGAAAGGACAATGTTGTATACACTTTTTCTTTGAATATGCTTTTCATAATAAAATGTTGTGTACACGTTTTCCTTGAATCTTCTGTTAATAATAAAATCCAAATATTGCGTTCACTTTTTCTTACAGCTTCTTTGCTACAAAAGTCACAGTGAAGTGCACACCTTTGAATGCAGACTCATGGCTTATTGTATATTATGGAGCATTTGTCCTGATTTAATTCAAGACCGGTTTATATGAGCACTATGAGTTCAGTGACACTCTCAGAGATAACAGCACATATTAATTCTCAGTAACTGAATTTGCAGTGATTTTCTTTACAGTACTTCACAGATTATCAAACCTTCCTCTGCTATAATGTTTTGCCTGGATTATTTGATAAGAACACATTTTAAGAAAAGCTCATCTCTATAATTCTGAGGAATGCAAATGCAATATTGGAAATAGCAAAACTAATCATGCAGAAAAGGTATTTATGTGTACTACATCTGATACTGAGGTACTTCAGACCCCTTAATCTGATGAACAGCAATCTCAGGCTAATGTGTATATAGCAGGGGTGTTTTGACTGCAAGCTTCTGTGTTGGGGTGCAAGGGATTTGCCCCCTGCTGAAAATGCTTTAAAAGATTCACAGAGAATTTCAGCACTCATTATTCTCCATCTGATTCATTATTTATTTCTTGTAATTCCAGAGCTCAAAGTTTTGAGTCTTAGAATTACATCAGAGGCATTGATAAATAGAGTGTTGTTATTTGCTGGACATATAATAGCAAGAGGTGCTCAGACAAGCATTATCTCTTTATCTTTCTGGTTATTTTGCAAGGTGCATCATTAGTATGGAACCACACAGGGAAAAATATTTTCTAGTTACAGAGAACTTAAGAAATAAAAATTAATTGTTACTGTATATGCACGTTCATGCAGGAAAGCTCTTTATATTGTATGTTACTTGGCAACAGAATGTACAAATCTCACTAGTGTTGATTTGCTTTGGCTATTAAGGGCTTATTGTTGGGATATTTCTGAAGCAGTATAATCTATAGCATTTGTCACATTAATTCCTGTCCCCACTGTTAAGTCTACTTGTATGATAATTAATGCACACCAGGCCATGTAATGTTAAATAAAAGTATCTCCATGGGTGCTTGATATTCAGTGATAATTAGCAGCACTGCTCCTCAGTGGCGAGCAAACTTGTCTATGAAAAATTACTTAATCCCCTTATTAGTCTCTGATGTTCTTCACCATAAAACACTCATTGTTCATAGACAGAGGGAAAAAGTATCTATTTCCAGAAGTACAAATTTGTGCACAGTTGTAGAATATTAGGAATTCAAATTAAATGAAATATTTTACTAAACTCCATTTATAGCAAATGAAATGAAGTACTTCACAAACTGTGTACTTTGTGTTCTCTAAATTCTCAGTATGGCTCCATTCTAGTCTTCAAGTTTCATTTTCTGATTCTCATTTGTAAAACCCTTCAGGGCCTGCTCAGAGACAAAACATACTCTAGCTAAGTGCCTGCACTGATAAGTTAGTGATGGTCCCTCAATTACTAAGGCATGCATGATAGGGGACTGAGTGCAGGGTAACAGTGAGAACATAGCAGAAGTTATTATGATAACATTGAAAAGACAGCAAGCATTAGCCTTGCAGGAGGCTACAGTGACCTCACATGATACAACACTGTCCTGAGAAAACAGCATGTTTTTACATGGTAACACTGTTAGTATCCTATGGACCTGTACTTAATGAAGTCAGACTGAGCATGTCTGTTTGCTATCAGTACAAATGTTACTTACTAATGTTTATGACAACAATTCCTTCTATGTTATATCACTAGGTATTTACAGCACAGCATTACACTATTTTTCAAATGTCCGTAAGTTAAAAAAAATGCTTTACATTCCCATGCATTTTGTTTTATTTTTTACCTGCTGATTTCTAAATCTGGTTGTTTATAATATTCTAACTATCCCATATGATTAGTAGATGCACACGAGTTGATTCAAATATTCCTGCAGTTATCTTTTAGAATATAAACTTAAAATAAAAGTAAAAGTGATGATAAATCTGACACATTTTTTTCTATATTACTTGATAAAGGTGCTTTACAGTATTCTGTAAAAGGTAATGTGAATTTAAAAACTGGTACTATTCTATTCAACATATAGAAATAAAAAAAATATGTTTTAGTTTTCAATAAAAATGGTGTAGGCAACAAGATGTCCATCCACCACAGTGGAAATGAACAAACAAACAAGCCAAGGCATTTATACTTTGCCCTTGAACTGAAGTAGAATATTATAGCAATAACCCACGCCTGGGTGTGGGTAATGCTGGATTTACCCACGGTTGGCGTGGTTTAGTCCCGAGGTCGAAGCCCGAGGGACCAAACAAAGCCAACCGTGGGTAAATCCAGCATTACCCACACCCAGACGTGGGTTATTGCTATTATACAATGACATTATCTAAGAAAAAAAATAATTACTTTTCTTAAATAATAGCATTGTATAATGCCTCCTTACTGCCCTTCCGCAGCTGTCTGGTATTCCGCGGAAGTTCTGATGTACTGTGCATGCCTACGCAGTACATCAGAGCTGTGGGCAAAAGCAATGAAGAAAGCAAGATCTCAGTTGCTTTCTACTGTTTTGCTATGTTAAATGGGTTTAACATAGCGGGACAGCTCTAAAATAAGCAACGGAGATCTCCATTGCTTATTTTAAAGCTGTCTCGCAAACCCATTTAACATAGCAAGACAGGTTTAAAAAAAAAGCATCGGAGAAAGCAAGATCTCCGTTGCTTTTTACACACTGTGTCGCTATGTTAAAGGAGTTTAACATAGCGAGACAGCTTTAAAAAAAGCAACGGAGATCTCCGTTACTTTTTTTAAACCTGTGTCGCTATGTTAAACTCCTTTAACATAGCGAGACAGTGTTTTAAAAAAGACTTATACTAATGGAAAAAGTCCGGGCGACCGGACCTTTTTCCATTAGTATAAGTCGATTTACAACGTGCATGCTGACCAATCAGCGTGCACGTTTTGGAATATTAATGAGAGGGTCATGGTATAATAATTTTTAGTGATCTTCTTTATCCTTTACAAAGTTCAGGGGGCACTGCAGCCTATCCTGGCAGCCTGTGTATGTAAGGCATTGAGTCCTATTCTGAATAGGGGCAGGTCTGTCACAAAATTCATATTCTCACTCACTTAGACTCTACACATACACATGGAAAATATCAATTCACTGACTGACATGTTTTCTGAGGTTTACTATCAAAAGTGCGAATGGCACTATGTCGACTGTCATATACCCGAACATGGAAGGTCGTAATCGGTAATGTCGAAGACAAAATAATCAATCTAGGAATGGTTTTAACATGGGTTGAGGTAGGGGAGATGTTTGTAGTTCGGAATAATACTGAACACCTACCTCAACCCATGTTAAACCATTCCTAGATTGATTATTTTGACTTCGACATTACCGATTATGACCTTCCATGTTCGAGTATATGACAGTCGACGTAGTGCCGTTCGCACTTTTGATAGTAAACCGTTTTCTGACATGAGAGGAAACCAGGCACTGCGAAAAAGCTCAGGGCGGACATGCATGCTCAACTGATAAGGCACCCTGCCCAATCGAGAACTGAACTGGAGAACCTTCTGCTATGAGGTGGTAATGACATTTGCTGCACCACTGCCCAACGTATAAAAGATGAATAGGAAGTAATATTTGAATGTCTGTGTTAAATGGCAAGTAGAAGTCTATACGGACAACTGATTGTGCTACTGACTAAACTTAGTCTCTGAGCAATCATATATATGAGTCATATGACAGAAGGAAAATGTGCTGTTGCATTATTAACATGGTAGTGCTAGAAACACTCTTGCTTTCTGGATGAATAACATTCTGATAGTTTATAAGGATAAAATGACAGAAACACTCAAACTTTACAGCTTAATTCTTTTAGTCTAGAAACATTGCCTTCTTGTTTCATTTTACTTTCATCAATAATATGAGATGACCTAACTTCTTTGAAGGACTGCTATGCTGCTTATGTATATGCATGATGACATTTGCTGGACATGTAATTTTATGTGGAATAACAAAAATGTGTAATCCTACCCACAAACTAAAACATACGTTTTAATTAGACTTGATTCGGGATACTTGCATGTGCTACCATAATCATCATCAATCATCATGTTCATATTTTCTACATGGGGTTGGGGAGTCGTATCAATTGCTGTCATGTCTCTCAATTCAATGCCACTCTCCCCCTTTCATCGGGAGTCATGCCCAGCAGTCACACCTCTTCTCTCACACAGCCATCCATCTCTTTGTTGGAGGTTTCTGTTTCCTCTTGCCTTCTTCCTGTCTGTCCCAAAATGTTCTTCACCAGATTGTCTTCTGCTTTCCTGCACATGTGCCTGAACCAATATAAATTATTCTCCCCTGATCTGCTCTGCAACTGGAGCTACTTGGTCCTCTACTCTAATGTCCTCATTTCTTTATATGTCCACAAGTGTGCATCCTACCACATGTCTCAGACACTTCACCTCTATCACCTCTACCTTTCTCAGCAACTCTGCCTTCACTGCTCAGGTTTCTGTACCATAACAGCAATAGCAGTTTTATGACTGTTTTATACATCTTTGTTTTCAGCTTCTTTGGCATTCTTGTATCATACACTACTCCTGATACTCTATGGCAGTTGACTGCAGCCCCTCTGATTCTAGCTTTGACCTCATCAGTCAGACTTCCCTTCTCCTCATCTAGTCCTCCCAGGCACTTGAAGCTATGAACTTGTTCCACTATTTTCCCCTCTATCTCACTTCTCATCTTTTTCTGCTATCTGCCATTTGCTGCCATTACAACTGTCTTATGTGTGTTCATTTTCATCCAATATGCTGTGAGTTTTGCATTCCATTTCCCTATCCTTTGCTGAATTTCATTCTCAGTGCGTGCCTGTAATGTCATATCATCTGCATACACAACCTTTGTTGATCTGTCCCCTCCAACCTGCTTGCTAATGTAGTCCATCTCTAGTATGAACAGCAGAGTGCTCAAACCTGAAACGTCATGTACACCTACTCCCATGGAAACTTGTCTGTGAGTCCGAACACTGTTTGTAGTTGTGTTATTGGGTCCTTGTGCATAGCCTGAACTAATTCTACCAGTGTTTCTGGGACTTTGAACCATCACAGCACTACCTAAATCAGCTTTCTTGGGACTTTGTCATATAGTTTCTCGAAGTCTAGGAATGCCTACCTGGATTGTTTCCTCATCACTAGCTTCTTCTCAACTATCTGTCTTACTACAAACATTGGGGCAGTTGTGCTGCATCATGATGTGCATCTGAACTGCTTGTCTCCCATTTTGCTTTCTACTTCTCTGCATATTTGTTTATCAGTCACCCTGTCCAGAACATTCATGCAATGTGATGGAAGTGTGATACCTCTATGATGCCCGGGGTTGTGGATGTCTCCTTTGCCCTTGTATATTGCCACTAGTATGCTTATTTACCAGTCATCTGGAATATGTCTTTATCTCTCTGTATATATGAGCACCCACTTCTTCCCTAACTCAACCAACATCTTCATCATATTTGTTGTGAAGTCATCTGATCCTGCTGCTTTCCCTGATTTCATTTTCCTTAGTGGTGTTCTTACTTTTTCTAGGGTGCACTCCTCTTCTTTCTTCATATGTGTTGTCTGGGGCAATACAGCTTCTATGGGGTTTTCTCCATTCAGAAGCTGCTGGAAGTACTCCTTCCATCTGCCCTTGTTGTCATGTGGACTGGTGAGCAGGTTATTCCTGACATCCCTTATGAAGGATGTCTGATAGCTATCTTCTTTATCTTTCTGCGTTTGCCTTGTGACCTGATAGAGCTTCTTTGTGCCATCTACTGAGTCACTCTTCAGAAGCTGTTAGAGTGCATCTGTCGCCTTGCTTTTGCCATTGCAATACTCTCTTAGATTCTTTGCTAGCCAACCAGTACTCCTTTTTTGGTTCATGTTTTCAAGTTCCAACTTTTTCATGCTGTCCTTCTTTCTATTGATGACTTCCTAGACTTCTGCATTCCACTCTCAGCTTTCCTTATGTACCTTGCTTCCACACCTGTCTCAGCCAAGTATTTGTTCAGAGTCCTTACACACGCTGTTTTGAGGTGCTGCCCTTCTTCTTCAACTCCACCTATTCCTCTTTTTTCAGAGGAGCTACAGCCATAAGTAATTCCTTGAACTCTTGTGCTTTCTCTCCAGACAACCTCCACGTCTCCAGCCTAGTCTCTGTTGACCTTAGAGCCTTCTCTGACCACTGCTTGTAGATGATTGTGGAAATGAGAGATTTATACTCTGGGCCATCTATTTTACTGGGGATGCCTTTGCAATCTCTGATTCTACCCCAGTGCCCTTCCCCTATTAGGAGGAAGTCCACCTGAGTTGCAAGTTGACCACTCTTGTATGTGATCTTGTTCATATGTTCATAGGTAAAGACTATGCTAGGTGCACTTGCAGGCTATTTTAAGTCTAGCCAGTTTCCTTTTTGGTGCTTGAATTAGCCTATCCCATTTGGTTAGAATTTTGCCTTACCCATCAGATGGCTGATACTTATATATTGCCCATAATTAGAATAACTGGGATCATAACACAGATAATTTGAGGAGATCTATACATGGGATAAAACATTTAGGAGCTGTCTCTGTCCATTTGTAGTACTAATTTGTGACTGTCTCTCTTGCTGAATGGCTACCATCAGGCCAATTGCCAAACAGATGTATAGAATGGCCTTTCCTTCTTTATTCCTCTTACCCAACTCGAGTGGACCCAGGCAGCCCTTCTATCCTGTTCTGTCAGTCTTGATATGTGCAATGAGGTCCCCCATTACTAACACCAACTGATGTTGCCATGCAATATTTAGTAGGCCCTACAACTGCTGCCTGAATGCACTCTTTCCCTTGCTGTCACAACCCATCTGTAGGACATAGGCTGAGATTATGGATATTGCCCTAGCCTTACACTGGAGTCTGTATGCCATAAACCTGTCACTAATTCTGATAACATCATTCACTGTGTCCTCAGGCCTCTACCTTTCCAGAATTCCCACACCATTTCTAGTCTGTCCTCCCAAGTAGTAGACTCTGGATCCCAAACCAAGTAGCTTTGCTGCACTACCAACCCATCTTGTCGCCTGGATACACAGGATGTCCAGCCTTCTTCTTACTGCCATGTCATTCACTTCCAAGCTCTAGTCTGTCGGTGAACCTATAAGGAGTGTAGCAATCCTTAGTTCATGTTTGTCAGATTGGTTGATTTTATATCCAACTTTTGCTCAACAGAGCTATCCCTGGGAGCCCAGGCTGGGCAATGGACACTCTCGTGTACCATGCAAATTTACTTTGTTGTTTGCAATGCCGCATTAGTGATATTTTTTAACATTCAGCATTTTAAGGGTATTAGTAAAACAACATTGTATGGTGTGGTATTAAAACATAGTCACTGTATTAATTCATTTGGCAGCATAGTTTCTCTGGTGCCTAGAAGATCAGAAGGTTATGGGTTTTATTTCCTCGTCATTTGCTTGGATTCATTTTTCCAATAAAGACAATGCAATGCAACATAAGAAAGTTGCTGCACTCCTGAGGTGTCATCCTTTGGATGAGACATTAAACCGTGGTCTAAAATTTCTGTGTCCTGCATTGCTCAGGTGAGTATAAAATACTCCATGGCACTTACTGAAAAGGGAAGTTTCTTTATTCATAATAATTTATCATCATCATCAGTGTCAAAGCTAAAGAGCAAAATGTGAATGCAAATAATATAAATTAAGATCAACACACACACACACACACACACACACACACACACACACACACACACACACACACACACACACACACACACACACACACACACATGAGCAAAGTAAATAAAGGCAAGAACATATAAATCCAGATTAATGCTTCTTTGATGTATATCCTTCTTCATACAATACGTATTCATGTTTTGTAACAATATCAGTGTTGTTACCCCATTGTTTGTTGTAGAGATCATCACAACAACTTGCCCTCATACTTACCACACTACCTCCATAATAATATAATATTGTAATTCCCTCTCCTTTTTTTCCAATACTCAGTATTAATTCTATGTGTTTATTTTTTATCAAACCTGTATGCATTGTCGATGCTTAAAAATCTAAAAAAAAAAGTATAATTTGAAGGAGGCAAAGAAAACTATGGAGTTAACACATCCTAAACCGTTGTCTACCTATCTATTAAAAATGACTCTCCTTTTTATTACATTCAGTCTTCATTCCAGTAAGATTGAAAAGAAAATGCCTATTATTACTCTTTCAAAATTTTCAGGTGTTATAGCAACAATTAGTAAAGAAGAACCTGCCAAATATGCAACAGAAAGAAAACAATATTTATTGAAAGTAACCAAAACTATGGAGGTCAGGCACAAAGATATTGCACCCCCCCTGAACAGAAGAATCAAAAGAATTTATAAACTTTATGGACTTGTGCTTTTTCTCTACTCACTAAAAACTATGCATGTCACTCCAACTATAACAGCGTCATCCACTCACATTCTTCAACTTTCATTACTGTTTCATTCTTATTCAACACTCCTGGTCAGTAGCATAATTTGTGGGAAATGCTCACTAACAGTCAAGAAATTGCATTTAAGATTTCAGCTCACATGTTCAGGTATTCATCTAAGAATCAAGATAGTTCTCTAGCTGCATCCATTTATTTTAATAAAATAATGTAAAACACTTGTAGTCCAAAAAATGTTAGGTAATTCCAGTGTAAAAAACTCTTCTTTATTCAACCACAGACGTATAAGCACTTTCACAGATAACTTCTGCCTCTTCAGATACAAATGCATGCTGTCTACTGTGTAGAATCACATGCATAAAGAATACATATGTAAAAAATGCACATATAAATATACAAACATAAAAATGTGCTCGAATATAAACATATACTGTTAAAAATCTCTAATACTTAATGTAAGTAAGCATGCATTTTTTTATGTGTTTGTTATGCATTATACTTTTTAGAATCATGTTTACACAGTGAAGGACTGAATGTTTTTACTTGAAGGATGTTTCTTTAAGATGACTGTGACTAAATTAGTTGGTTCAAGGTATATAAGTTACACAGTAGACAGCATGCATTTGTATCTGAAGAGGCAGAAGTTATCTGTGAAAGCATTTATACGTCTGTGGTTGAATAAAGAAGAGTTTTTACACTGGAACTACCTGACGTTTTTTGGGCTACAAGTGTTTTACATTTAACTGCAGTTTTCCTGGTGAACTGAAGCCTCTAGTAAGGAAGATGTGTTTTGGTGTTTAATAAAATAATGTTTTCTATAATAATTTTCTCCCGTTGCCACCACAAGTACCAACTACGACACTTCAGCCTTAATGTACCTTTCAGATTTGGCACCATAACTGTCAAGCAGATCATTTGAGACTTTTTTTTTTCAGAATTTTAATGGCATACTTTTTTCAGTAATTATACACAAAAATTGGATAATACATTCAGCAATACAAACCGATACATCTGTGTCAGTAATAATTATTGAAATTAAAGCTAAAAACCTCATTACCTCTTCCCCATCCTGAGAATAGGCTGTTGATCCAGCCTACCCAAGAATCTTCAGGTGGAAGTACTCCTCTTTTATTAGGTACTTTTTGACTAAGTTTTAAATTACTTCTAATACTATTTTTGTTATCAGGAATAAACATCATGCCCTGGGAGTACATGTCCCCATGTTAGATGTAAGTATAAGGTCTTACACTACTGGCTGCAGCACCACACTTCTAATAACAGTGATTTCTAAAGTTACTTTATTGATTGCAGTAGAAGTGTTGTTAGCTAAGATCTACAACATTTTTTACTTTTTTTCAGATCTCACATCACTTTTGAAGCAGAATACCGAGGAGACATTCCAGAACCTGAAGTCACATCATCACCCAAGTCCATATGGGGCAGTGCTCTCAGTGCAGTAGAATCTAACTTCTGATGATTTATTTCTGAAATGAGTACCCTTCCCACCCCACCACTACTGTTTGTTGTTCTAACATTTCATTTTCAATTCCGGCAAAGATGACAGGCATGTAATAACAGTTATGATATATCCAATATAACAACTGCCAGACCATTATTAGGTAACCATCAAAATGCTTTTTATAGATTCATAGACTGTTACTAGGCTAATGACCAGGCAGGCCATTCTAAGTCTAACCAAGTTTTCCCAGAAGACTAATGATGTCTTGTATACAAACAGGACATTGAGGGCAAGGCATGTATAAGCCATCTCTGTCCATAGTGGACATGGCTGCCAGGCCTGGTATAAATTTCCTACTACCCTATCCACTAGTCTAGGTTGCTCTTAAACTGGGTTGCAGACAAATTCAGCTTCACATGGATTTTTGAACCATGAATACAATAATTGTCCTGATAAGGTAGGCCAGTAGCTTGAGAAAACTTGCCGATCTGCTAAGGACAACAATACCTCAGTGGCACATGTTAAGCTGACTCCACTAAGGTTATCAGAAGCTTTTGTCCCATTTTTGAAAAATGGTGCTGTTAAAGTCACTACTATGCACTGAATAGTTGCCCTATTGAATAAAACATATTAACCCTTTTACCTTTCTCTTCAGTTGGACAAACATTGTTCTGGGATAACTCCTCGTATTTTCAAGAATCTGGAGAAATGCGGTATTAAAAACTTCTTTATACCCTTACTGATTACTAGGTGTTGGGACTGAGGGTGGTTCTTCATGGGCTGTTAGTACATGAGCACAATAACAATAGCTGCCTACACTGAATTCAGTGACCAAAGTAAACAACATCCCTGCAAATATGTTAAACCATGGGTGCCAGACAGCATTATGTAGTACAATATCTTTCAAATATTTCTCAGTAGATGATAATAAACATATACTAGAAAGCAAGGGCCAGTCCTGATTGTGGGTAGGGGTAAATACAATGCTGATTGTACAGAAAGCAAATGTTAATAAAAGTGAATGTTGACAGGGAACCTTGTCACTGCAATGTCAAACCATTAGATAAGCAGAGAAAGGATGCCCACTACCTCATTATCAGTTATTTTTAAACGTTAACAAAGTTTAACAGTCACATAAATACCTATCCCAGTTCACAGAGTGAAAGAAAGCAATGATTTACCCCAGTGGTTGCTTCTCACCACCAATTTTGAAAGCATAAAACAGAAGCTGGTAGGTTAGCAATCTCTAGATATGGGTCCATTTTCAATACAGTTGGTTAATATCACTGCTGGAGATCAAATTAAAGAAGATCTTGCAACCTCAAATGAATGTCTCAAAACGTATCACTCTCTAGATCAGTGGTTGTTACCCCCAGTTAGGACATCATTAAACATAGCCACGGGCTGAGGATGAGTGACATCACTAGGAGCAAGACACGGGGCAGGAGATGATCTCTTCCAGGGCAAAGGATTGTTGGATGGCTCCAATTATGGTGAAGAAACTTCTGTTTACTTCTGGGTATTTGAAACATGGGATACTTGTTTCCAGGTTAGATTCTGAGGAACACAGGTACAAAACGCACTCTCTAAAGCCAAGAATACAGCATCCATGGGACCAGATGACATCCTGGGCTGTGTACTACATGAACTACAATATGAACTGGCACCTCACCTAAGTGTCATGTTTAATCATAGCCTCACCTCAGGTTTCGTGCCCACTGAGTGGTGCAGAGCTACAGTTATCCCAATCCACAAGGGGGGATCCACCTTGGATCCCGGAAACTACCGTCCCATCAGTCTGACAAGCCTTATCTGCAAGGCCATGGAGCGTATTATCATGGAACTTATAAACAAAGACATTGGCAACCTTCAAACACTGGACTCCACCCAGTTTGGGTTTGTGAAAGGCTGATCTTGTCTCCTGAACCTGATTGACTTCTTTGAATCAGTCTCCAGAGCCATGGACAAGGGTAAGGTGGTCCACACAGCCTATCTAGACCTTGCCAAGGCCTTTGACACCATCCCCCACTCTGGAATCATAGATAAACTTACTAAGTTGGGCATTAATCGCTATGTCACCCAATGGGTTGCTAAATGGCTTACTGATAGAACCCACACTGTAAAAGTAGCCGACTCCAAATCCAGCTCCAGACAAGTGACAAGTGGAGTACCTCAGGGTTCAGTCCTGGGGCCGCTCTTGTTTGGCATCTACTTCTCTGAAGTACAGGTCAACACTAAGGGACTCTGGCTAACAAAGTTCGCAGATGACTGCAAACTGGGAGCCATTATTAAACCCCAAATTATGTGGATACTCTACAAATGGGCCTTACAGAGACAGATGCTTGGTGCCAGAGCCATGGGCTCAAGCTCAATGCCAAGAAATGTATTGTTATCCCCTTTGGGAAAAAACATGTATCCATGAATTACCATATAGGTGGCAGTACACTAAACACAGAAAGTGTGATAAGAGACTTAGGGACACAGGTGGACAGTGGTCTCACCTTCGATAACCACATCACCACAACAGTCAGGAAATCCTTCTATGTGGCACACCTCATCATGAAGGGATTTTCATCCAGAAAAAAGGAGGTCATTGTCCCACTGTACTCATCCCTCATTAGACCCATTATAGAATACAATGCCCCATTTGGTATGTACCTCTCAAGACATCTGCAACAACTGGAAAGGCCTGAGAAATACCTCACTAAAAGAATCACAGGCCTAAAGAAGATGCCCTACGCTGACCACCTTAAAAAAACTCCAGCTATACTGTCGCATATCATCTACTCAGAAGCGATCTCTGCTTAACATACAAGGCCGTGTCAAACCCAGAGCTGTTGGACATGCTACACTTAAAGAAATCCCAATCCCTCACAGCTACACGCTCAAGGGATCTAAACCTTGTCATCACAATAAACAAAACATGCTGGAGGGATAGGTTCCTGACCCAGAGACTCCCCAGACTCTGGAATAGATTGCCCATACATGTCAAGCAGAGTGCCTCTTTGGACCTCTTCAAGAGGAACTTTGACGATTGGATGGGAGAAAGGAAATTCACCCCAGGGATCACGCCAGACGCCCTGCTAGACAGGGGTCCAGGAAAGTAAATACTGTGGGAAGAAATAGCCAGGGAATTGTTATGGCTAGGCTTGTATAGGCCCTAGGGCTGATAGCCTAGTACCAACCTATGAACCTATGAAGAATGGCTGAGGAAATAACAAGAGCTACTTGGAATGGGTATTTCCATCTTGGCTATAGACTAGGCTCTAGAAAAGGATTTAATGTACACCCAGTCTCCAAGCAGACATTTGAGATTATCGTCTGGAGCAGGCTGGATCTCAAATGGTTTGAGCTCAATAAACAGTAATGGTGTGATCACTATACTACAGTTATTGTGATAGATAAGGAGGAATTGAAGGCATTCTTATAAGGCTCCCTATTCAAAGTTAATGGGGACTGTATTTCACAGATTCTGATTAAAAGTATCATGTCACTTAAGATCAGTTTCTTCAAACAATTTTACCAACGTAATCATAATAGTTGGAATCAGTCTTTTCCCATAATTCCCAATGCTTGAGTTCTATGCATACAATGAAACTAAAGGGTAATCTGAAGTATTTCACAAATCTGTTGGGAATATCTGAGTGTAAAATTAGTATTTCTGGCTGACTGAATATAACATGGTTCTCCAAACTGTGGTAATCAACTCTTAAAATCTTTTTTGTAACAGTCATTGCATGTGCCTTAGCACATAGATATACATCTACTCATTCAGACAAAATATCTACAATAGCTAACAAATACTTAAATTTCATCATTTTAGGCATCTCAGTAAAACCAGTCTTCTTGCAGGCAAAAGGGCCCTGTGGTTTTGCAAATGCTGGGCTGGGGCTGAGACAGTCTGTGCTGTATTAAACTTCTTATCACAACTATATACAATTTACTGCGTGGTTTCAGAAAGGTAAGGTATATAGTATACCAATTAAACAATATCTGGTTGAATAAGGTGTTTTTGCATACATGGGTGAGGACCTGCTAGGCCCAAATCAAACAGTATACAACTTACATAGTGATAGTAACCTACCATCCAGATGGCGCTGAAGAAAGTCATGTGCCCGGCAGCAGTCATAGTGAGCCTGTCTTACTTTTTAATTTCTCCAAATCTTTTGGGTTTCTAATGCCATGATGGGAATGGACCCCAATTCCTAAGTCAAGTATGATTAAAGTTCATGAAATTAGTATTGTTTCAATCTTTGATGTTAGTCAGCAGTGCTCTTTGCAGCACCCGCAACGAGCCCAGTAATGACTCTTTCTGCAGTTCGTATGGAGATGCATGTATTGGTAGTGTATCTAAATATGCTTGTAGACTCTTTTTTTTATAAGACCCATTGCTCCTACTACTATTGGAACTATCTAGGTATCCTTCTTCCACATTGCTCTCATTTCGGTTTGCAGATCCTGATATTTTTATAACTTTGTGTCTCTTTGTATGCAGGACACTGTAGTCACTGGGTGTGGCAATGTCAATGATCAATGCTACTCTTGTCTTCTTTTCTTGAACCACTATGTCTGGTTTTCTAGCATATATCTTTTGAATTGTTGGTAATGGATGATCCCATATAATGCAAACTTCATCATTTTCTCTGATCGTGTTTCCAGTGTTTTTAGCCACTTCAATACCACAATGTTTGCACAATCCCCAGCGCAACAGTCTTGCCACATTATTATGCCTTTCATATACAGTTCTTCTGCCATTAGTATGTCACAACCAGCAAAGAGGTATGCAACTGTTTCCAATCTGATTTAAAAAAAACTACATTTGTCTGTTTCTCCCACATGTTAAATGGACTTTATAAACCAACGTGTACACAGCCCAATATCTTGGGCTGCCAATATTAACCTTTCATCTCTTTGTTTGAATTCACCTCTTTTTAACCATTCCTATGTCCGTTCCTGATCCATATGAGGTTCTTTCAGAAGTTTTCTATACTTGCAACTATATTTATGCTTTTTCCACATTTCTTGCCTTCTCATCTGATCTTTCACTTTATATTCTTTTTTTGTTTTTCGGTACATTCATTTGCTGCCATATTTTTATCTACTTCTGGTTTGATTTCCATTCCTGCTTGTTTACTGATAAGCTTCTGCTAGATTAAGCAGAGAAGTCATCTTAGATTTATTCTCCTCATGTTTCAAAACTTTCACTACATTTGGGTCTTGTGAGGTCAGCAGATATGTGTGGAGTCCCATGACTGCAGATCTACACATATAATCAATTTCAGGGAGACCCATCCCTCCTTTGGAACGGGGAATATATAATCTTGGAATGCACTGATTTTTTATAAATCATTTGGTGAGCATGAAGCACTTCTTGTTTTCCTATCTAAGCTATCCAACACGTTTTGGGGCCAGTCAATCACTCTAAAACTATAAGTTAGGACAGGAAGAGTAAATTGGTTTATAGTTTGGATTTTGTTCCTAGAAGTCAGTGCTGTTTTCAGGATTAATTTAAGTCTTTTGAAGTATTCCTTACTAAGTTTTATTCACGTTTGTTTGTGTTTTATTGCTGATCCTTCATCAATTCCCAAATATTTATACACTCCTTTTTGCTCAAGTTCTTTTATATCACATTATTATAAAAAATTGATGTATTCCTGGCATTGCAGTTTTTCTGCTTTAAAGGTTGCTTTTTCACATTTATCAAGACCAAATGACATTCTTATATCATCTGGAAAAGTTTTGACAACTTGCAATTGTGCTTTCAGTTCCTCATTTGATGAGATATACAGTTTTAAATCATTGACAAAGAGAAGGTGAGAAGTCTTTACACTTTGTTGTTTTCTAGGAGCCAGGTTATAGCCATGGCCTAAGCTGTTGAGTAAACAGCTTAATGGATTAAGGGCATGGCAGAATAGTAATGGTGACAGAGAGTAACCCTGAAATATCCCCTTTGAATTTTTTTATCCCTGGGATAACAATTTGTCCTTTATCATGGTTTAATTGCAATGTGGTCTGCCACTGTTTCATTGTCACTCTAATGTAGTCGATCAGTGTGGGGTGTATCTTATACATTTTTAAGCACTCTTCTATCCATGAATGAAGGATACTATCAAATGCTTATTTGTAGTCAGTCCATGCCATACTTAGATTCTTCCCCTTTTTACAGTTCTCCACTATGTCTTTATTTAACAACAAATGATCCTTGTTCCATATGACTTTCTTTTATTGCACTTTTGTTCTACTGCCATAATTGATTTTTTTGACTATAAACTATGCCAGCATTGATTCCCATGTATAGTTTATACGTCATCGGAAGGCAGGTTATTGGTCTATAATTTTTAGGGTGGCTTGTAAGTTCACTCTTCAGTAGGAGCATTGTTTTTCCTGTTGTTAGCTGGGTTGATGTCTGTTCTGGGTGCGCATATAAGTAGTTGATACTCATGGCTAAATCTTCGTGCAAAGATGTTAATACTTTTAACCAGAAGTTAGGTACTTCATCTGGGCCTGGGGTTTTCCGATTAGAGGCTTTTCTTATCTTTGTTTCAATCTCTCTGACTGTTACTTCATCCCATTTCATATCCTGTACCTTTAAACTTCTTATTTTTTTTTACTTCTTCTATCCATTTAGCGTCTTTGTTACATTCCACAGGATCTTCATAGATACCTCTCCAAAATGAATCAATTTCTTCTTTTATTTGGTGGGCTTTCAATTCCTTTTACCTTATTTCCCAGTTCTCTACAAAACCTTTATGGGTTCTCAATAAATTGCTTATTTTGTACATTGCCTTTATATTTAACTTGTATTTTCTAAGTTTTTCCTCCAGTGCTGAAATTTTTAGTTTATTTGCAGTAGTACATGATAGATCCTGGTCTGTTCTAATATTGCACATTGCTTTTATCGCATCTATCCTTCTTAGTATTTTTGTTGATCTATTCCATCATCTAGAGTCTTCTAACAGTGACACTTCTTGTCTTAATTGCTTTATAATTTTCTCTATTTGATATTTCCATAATGGTATTTGATTTCTCCCCTTCCTTTCCCTCACTACCTTGAGTTCTTGTGGTAGAACTGTATCAGTTACTAACTTAGCTCCACAGTAATATAGCCTGTTTACTTCTGTTATATTGCATGGATCTCTAAGAACAGTCCTAATTACTGTGTTCATTTGCTTTATCAGACTTCTGAATTTTTGGGTTTTATTAACTTTCTGATGTCTATTTCATTGGTCTTAATATATTTGCCATGTCTATTAAATCAAGCAAGTCATCTCTTAGCTCATTTTCTTCCAAACCGAGAGCACATTCCTTGTTTTCCAATTCCTGTGGGCATTCTATAGAAGGTTCTATAGCATCTTCCTGTGCCACAGTCTCATCAATTTCATCCTGTGCTGTCCATTGCTCTATCATCTGGGAACTCACTGGCCTATCACTCCTCACATTGACTGCATCACAGTTTCCACAGTTTCCTGTTCCTTCCCTTGCTGTCTAGCTTTAACTGAATGTTTATACTGGTTTGCTGTGGAAGGGTCCAAATTATCTTCATATGGCACTTGACCAATTGCTTTTTCTTCCACTGGTTTTCCCTTAATTTGAATATCTATTACTCTATCCTGTTGTGGTGCTTTCTGAATTAGATTTTCTACACTAATTCCTTCACTTTGCAGGTACTCCATAGCCTCAGTTTCTGTTTCTATAACTTCTTCATTACCAATCTCCTTTTCTACTTTTCTTCTCTGTCCTTTTTTTTTTATTGTAACGTTTTCCATGTCTGGATTCCTTTGCCTGTATTTCTCTTCAAATATCTTTGGTGCTGCTCTTTTTGTATTGGTTAGTTTTCTCCTTTGCATAAATATTATACTATATTAAATCTCTTTTTCTTTCCTATGTCCATATTTCTTCTTCAAATGTTTCCTGATCTTCCTGTTTCTCCCTGATTTGGGGACTCATTCCATCCTGCTGTAATGTAACCAGTGTTAGACCTTCTGTACCAAATCTTTCACTTCGCAGGCTGTCCATAACTTCAACTTCTATTTTGTTAACTTCTGCTTTACTGATCTTCTTTTCTATGTTTGATCTTTGTGATATTATTTTTTTATTGTAAAATTTTCCGTATCCCGATGCCTTAGCCAGTATTTCTCTTCAAATATCTTTGGGGTTGCCTTTTTATATTGATTAATTTGGCTTTCTCCTTTGCATAAATATTCACCATATCAAAGCTCTCTTTCATTCCTATGTCTATATTTCTTTTTTATACTTTTCAAATATCTCTTGGTTTTGTTGTTTATATTATCGCATTTCCTCAGATGTTTCTTTTTGCAAACAGATCATGGTTTCTTGATCTATATGCTGTTTTTCACAAATCTGTTGTATTAATGAGGCCAAATTTTCATTTGAAGCTTCTGACAATTTTTCTTGCGGAAGTATTTTTCTTTCCTCTAATTTCTCTCCTAATCGTTTTGTATTTCTTGAGTCTGGAAATTCTTGGCTTTTTTTGCATAATAGTAAGAATACATAATTTCTTTCTTATCCTCAATAGTCCACTTTATCGTCTTTATGGCTCTTTTTTGGCTTATCAGTTTTTGTGATTTTTGTGGACTGCTACTTCCTTCTACAATGGGGGGGGGGGGTCATCCTCTCCCTGGGCCTGTCCTGTCCCCATTGTAGGAACGTTTCTGCATTTTGAGGATTCTACACTGTCATATTTTCCAGTCCTGGCACCAGTGCACCTACCAGGATTGGGCAATTTTTTTATCCTGGGTCTTGTGCACCCAGCTATCTTTTTTAGTTTTTGACCTACTTCTCTCCATGATGTATGCTATATAAATACAGTCTATATATCAGTGTCGCCTTGGTGAGATTTTGTGAAAACAGGGCCCACCTCATGAAGGTACTCACCAAGACTTGAGGATGAATTCAATTTCAGCACTACTACTCTCCTTTGCTTGCTGACTTTTCATCTCTCCATTCAGACTCCTTACCTTTGTGAATCATCTGCTGAGTTTTAAAAGTTTTGTAATTTCTAAAATGAAAAAGAAAAATCATTATTTTTGCCATTTTTTTGTTGCATTAGAAAAGTGAATTATATTGGATCTTGCAATGCAACTTGCTTAGCAGTCTGACTTGACATCATGCAGACGGGTAACATATTTCACCACAGCAATGGCTTTCAGAAATAGTAGTATATCCAACAACTGTATAACTAAAAGCATGGTGTAAGAAAAACTTTTTCAAGCCAGAGAGCCCATGATTGATGTATGACTCTTAAAGTGCATCTGAAATCTATAAACATAGCTACTGAATCATCTTTTGTCAGCTTACATGCTTCAGTCATAAAAATTAATTTAGAATCCTGAGATGAAACATTTCCCAGTAATTGTCCATAAACTAAAACTGTGTCCACAATGCATACAGCAAAGCTGGCAACACGCATTGCATCTCCCTTCTTAAGCAGGAATCATCTAAGAATAACAGCAGATCTGTATTTAACAGAGGAGTGCCACTGAGACTGATTCCTGGAGATAACAGACCACATAGTTAATAAAAGCAACATATTTATGAGTTATCCTTCTGCTAAGCTGGGCACCTCACTGGTTTATAATATATGTGGCAAGTTCTGCGGCGGAGAGATAATGAGGCATTGTTTGAAGCAACATCGCCGCTATGGTATGTGATAACACTACATAAGTGTCTTGAGTCGGTATGCAGAGAAAACATTTCGATTAGCCTGGCAGTTGCCAAATTTGCTTGAGAGAAAGCAGGGAGAACTGCAACTATCATGTCCAGACCTGTACTATAATAAGTTATAGGCCAACAACTGTCTCCAGGACTCCCAATGCAGTCTTTCTCTACTGACAACTAAAAAGGAAAAATACTTTGAATACTATGGAATAACTAATGCACGTGGGCTAATAAAGTATTGTTTTAACAAAAGAAAAGCATCTTCATAATTCTGGTCCCATGGTAGCAGATCAGGCATTCCCTTTTTAAATGATTTGAGAAGGGGCTTGACAGTTTCTGCATAATTAGGGATCGATTACCTATGGTACTCTGCTAATCCTAAAACCTCTCTAAATTGATGTAAGGGAACTGATTTCAGTGCTGTTGAATGGCTTGTATACTCTCAGAAAATTCATACCTACCACTTTGGGAGTTTACAAGACCTAAATACTGTACTTTGGCTGCAGATTTTTCTTATTGACCTTGAATCTTTTCTTTTCTAGCTTAAGTAACAGAAAATAGTACATTTCTAACAGCCATGCAAGGTAGAAGAGGCAACTTGGAGATCATCTAAAGGAACAACAGATGAACTATTTGTTGGCTTGATATCATCTGCTGCTATGTCATTTCTTGTAAAAAAAAAAAAAAAAAAAAAGGTAGGTGACTTAACATATCCTTGTAATAATCGGGCCTGGGTATACTGCTTTCCTTAGCAGGTAAATGTGAAAAGCTACTGACTTAATGCCTGGACAGGAATGGAGAAAAAGGCAGAAGAAATACCTATAACAGAAAAACAAGTGGCAGAGATGGGAGTTGAACTTAATATAGTTGCCAGATATGGGAGGACAAGAAATATGGGAATAAGAATAGCGTTTACTGCTCACAGATCTTGAACAAACTTATAAGTGTCTCTCAGTTTCTTTACCAGGAGAATAGCTATATTACATATGCTTTCAGAGTTTAAACTATGATAACTTTCTTCAGTAGAGCATTAATTGTGTGACTGGAGGAAGGAGATAATTAGGATTAATTCTAATTTTGACAGCCCTCACATTCTTCATTAATCCACTATCATTATCATGAACTGTCCATGAGGTGTGGAGAACATGTGAGAACAAAGTTTCTTCCTCTGAGGATGAAAAAGGGGCCTCTGCTTCAGCCACAGTGTCTGACTCATGTTGAACCAGACATCAAAAAATACTCCACATGTAGAAAAATAAATAGTGCATCCTAATTTACATTACAAGTCTCTTCCTAATAATTTTAGTGGCACTTAATTGCTAAGATGAAAGGCATGATTTTCAGAAAGTGGTCCCAGTTTTACTGGTATTGGAAGTTGGACAGTGTAATCTGCAATTGTTCTAACAACTCGCATTACTCTGTTTTACCTGAGAGTGGCATATCTTGATGAAATGGTACAGTTATTGATCATGTCCAACCTGTATCTATGAGGACCAATCTGCAGAGGTTGTTGTGCTTTGTAAAATGCCTGTCTGTTCATGCTTCCCTATTTCCATCTACCCAGTTCCTCAAACTCTTATTAGTCAACTATAGTCCCATTAGTTTACTTTCCTTCCCTTTCTTCTTCCTTATAAGGTTCTATGTTATATACTGTGCATGTACTCTTAAATGATTCAAAGGGAGGCTGTACCAGTTAAAGCATTTTTTTCTTAATTTCCTCTGTAATTTCTGTTAATAGTCCATTTAAAGAGCATGCACAGTAGGGTCGTTATATGCGTTAGAGTATGTATCCTTACAGTGGATTTTTGCTCTATAACATTTTAACCCTATCCTTACTCAATTCCACATCCAAAAATGGTATCACCTCATGGATGAATGCATATGTAAAAGAAAGGAAAGCAATGAAACTGTTGCAATATTTCATAAATTCATCAAAATCAACCTGATTTCCTTCAAATATTATAAATATGTCATCAAGAAACCTAGTATAGTAAAAAATCTGACCCCGATAGGAGTTAGCATCACTGTGGATAAATGTTTCCTCCCAATAGACCATAATGAGGTTAGCTAAACTGGCTCCAACTGATGAACCTATAGCAACGCCACTGTGCCGACACAAAAAAAATGGATGTGTGTAGGACAATCATTGATCTGAAAATGTATACTCATAAGATAAATCTTAGTTTATTGTTTGAAGGTCCCTTCAATATGTCGAGTGAATTTAGAGTACCAAGTACATTCAATCCTCCCCCTGCACCCAGTTCTAGAAGTATTTGAAAAAATATATGAACTGGATTTGAGGAACTTAGGGTTATTTGGTAAGACCTCTATGAAATCTAATATTATTCAGGATGAGTGTGATTTGTTGGAGGAGGTAAGAAATGGGAATGTTTGAGTTATGAAAGCTGACAAGGAGAGAGCTTTGTTTTTTTTTTGATGTAACTGACTACAATGATAAGATGAATAGGATGTTAACTACGGACACCTATAAACAAGTGTCTTTGAATGAGGTTAATCAGGCTTATAGGTGCATTAAAATTTATTTTAATGATTTATTCATTGAGAATCTCATTGACTTAGTGACTTGTAACTACTTTACTATGCCAGCCCCAAAAATCTCGGTAATGTCCGGGACACCTAAAATCCATAAAGACCTGGATAATCCCCCATTGCATCCTATTGTGGATGGGCGGAACTCTGTAACATACACCCTTGCCAAATTTGCGGATGGGATATTGAAGAAATATGTCGAAAAGTTACCCTATGTTTGTAAGGATTCCTGGACTTTCCTTGAGAATATCAACAAGCCTGGATAATCCCCCATTGCATCCTATTGTGGACGGGTGGAACTCTGTAACATACCCCCTAACCAAATTTGCGGATGGGATATTGAAGAAATATGTCAAAAAGGAACCCTGTGTTTGTAAGGATTCCTGGACTTTCCTTGGGAATATCAACAGGCTTGATTACCAAGCAGATTTCCACTACCCTACCTTTAATGTGAAATATCTATACACGGTTATTCCTCGCAAAGTGGGAATTGAATGGGTTAGCCTGTTGTTGCTCAAGATAGGAGCATTGCGGTCTGAAATAGCTTTAATACAGGAATTATTGGACATTATTCTATCCAATAGTTATTTCTTATTTAATGGTATCCATTACTTACAAACAAGTGGTGTTGCTATGGGTTCACCAGTTGGAGCCAGTTTAGCTAACCTCGTTATGGCGTATTGGGAGGATACATTTAACCACAGAGATGCTAACCCCTTTCAGGGTCAGATTTTTTACTATACTAGGTCCCCTGATGATATGTTTATAATATTTGAAGGAAATCAGGTTGATTTTGATGAATTTATGAAGTATTGCAACAGTCCCACCTCTTTCCTTTCTTTTACGTATGCATTCAACCACGTGGTGATACCATTTTTGGATGTGGAATTGAGTAAGGATAGGGTTAAAGCATGTTATAGAGCAAAAATCCACCGTAAGGATACATACTCTAATTCACTACTAAATTATAGTAGTGCACACCCAAAAAATCAAAAAAGAGTGGTGATAAAGGGCCAAATGGTTGGGGCTGCTTGTATGTGCACTTTTGAAACTGATTTTTTAGCTGAGTGTGATCTATTGGTGCAAATGTTTCAAAAGAGAAGGTACCCTAGTGGCTTACTTTGTGAATTAGCCCATGAAGTTACTAACAAGAAGGCCACAGGTCACTTTAAAGCAATCCTTAGTTTCTTGGATGGCGAGAACAACCAAAATAGGGGACAGGGCCTAAATGTTGTAGAAAAGAGGAACAAATTAAGTAAGTACCCTCATTCATTTATTACCACCTTTTGCCCAAATTTTGGGCTCATTAAACATGTTCTAAAGAAAAATTGGGAAATCATAAATACTGTTGAGAGGTTGGAAAAGCTAGAGTCTGGCCCACAGATTGATTTTAGGAGAGCAAAAAACTTTAAGGATCTATTTGAAACTAAGTCAGTTATTCTGGCTGGGTTGCCCGGAATGTACAAGTGTGAAGCTTGTGCATACTGCAAGTGCATGTGTACAGGCAACAAGTATAAAATAATGGGATTTACCTATTCCTGTAGGGCGAGATTGAATTGTAACTCTACTAGGGTTGTTTACTTAGCCCAGTGTCAGTCTTGCAGTGGTTACTATATAGGTAAAACCGAGCACAAATTGAGGGAGAGGGTATATAAGCACCTCTACAGCATCCGAAAAGGGAAAATTGAAAATGCCCTGGCTAAACATGTGAAGGATAACCCAGGGCATTCTTTTTTGTTCAGAGCTTTTGACCAAATTGAATATGATATCGGGGAGGGGGCTCCTTTAACTGTGGAATTGGAGGTGCGGGAACTATTTTGGCAGATAAAAACAAGGGCATACACAAAACCAGGATTGAATGATGTATGCTCTATAGCCAGTGTGTTAAAGATGAAAAGTTTTCAAAGATGACTTTTTTTGTTCCTCCCCCTTTACCCCCCCTTCCATTATGTAGTGTTTATTTTCCATTAAAAATTATTACGCTTCAACTGAAAAAGGATTTATGAGTCTATATAGATGTATTTTACATAATTTGTATCCAGCGTGTATGTTTTAAGTGTTCAGTAAGTTTTTTAATGACATAAGTGGAACTATATCTACTTTTTGATTTGGGACAAAAAGATTTATATGTTTTTAAGACTAATGGATGAGTTTGTCATGTGACTTCCAGGTGGGGTATTTAAACCAATTTGTCTTGTTTCATTGTTGTCTGAAGAAGTTAAATGGAATAAAACTTGACGAAAGTGCTAACTATTTCTACACTTGAAAATTCAGCATCTGCCTTTTCTTGTTTGTTTTTATTTAGTTTGTTTATTTTTCATTTCTTTGGACATAGTATACAGATGTTGCCAATGCAACCTAATGCAGCACATGGAGTGACAAAAAATGACGGGTTTTACAACTAACACCTGACTATGTATCTCAAAGTGATACATAAAAGTGAGTATTATCATTGACAACTAAAGTCATGCATGAAGTGATACATAATGAGGCTAAATATCACCTGGTACTGATGTGGTCCATAATGTGTGTGTGGGGGGCTGTTATTACTACCACTTGATGTAGTGCATGCAACAATAAGTTCATAGGGAAGTACTAGATGAGATGCTCTTGAGGGTCATTTTAAGCCTAGCTAATTTCCCTTTTTGTGCTCAAAATAACCTGTCCCATTTGGATATAGATTGGCCTTACCTGTCCCATGGTTGATAGTTATATAATACCCTAATGAGAATAACTGAGATCATACCATAGATAATGTGAGGGATCCCATGCATGGATAAATCATTCAGGAGCTGCTTCTTCTATTATTAGTACTGGGGGCAGTCCTGGGCTACATTTTCTGTTTCACATCCATATATCTAAGTTGTGCTTGAATATGGATAGGGATGAACTTTGTTTTATGTGGATGGAGGGTCTGTTCCAGCAGCAACCTATGCAAGATGTACCTATCCATCCAAACTATTCTGTTGATGTTGTAGAAAAGATTTAGATCTCTTGATATGTATTTCTGATGTCATTTAACTTGCTGATGTCTATCAGTACTGGGTTGGAGCATGCCTGGTATGCCAACACAGGTCACCTCTTAGCTATGTGTAGGATACTGAGTATAGTGACAGGGCTTTAAGTTGGTGCATCTAGGACATGTTCTTCAGACCTTGTATTCTTTTAGCAAGATCTCTCTGTCGGCATTCCTACTGTTCATGTGTCTGGACAAATACATGCCAAAGCAGGCATTATATTCAATGGTATGCATAATATGAGTTGAATAAAGGGGCAATGCATAATAAAAGCTATTGTTGCAAAGATGTGAAGTGATACATATGGTGTAAAACATAGTGAAAGGTATTATCACTGCCACCTGAAGTAGTGCATGGAGAGATGCATAACAGAAAACTACCCAGGACCACTGACCCCTATCCTCTGAGAAAGAAAAAGAGCAGTTACACAAGGAAGAATATCAATACAAATTGGTTTCTAACTGACAAATGGGGGTAAGATCTTAAAACGTAAACCTAAAATGGCTATGACAAAAACAATTCCAGGCATAAAAGAAGGCAATAATTCAAACAAGACTGAAAGCAAAGGTAAAAAAGGTGAAACCCTTGATTTGCTTATTCTCTCCAAAGTTGTTCAACAGTTCTACATAGAGACAGATGGCTTTGATTAAATGAGAAACTGGCATGCTATTCATTGTTGGGAGGTGGCTAATTCTTTCCCTTTATTGGAATCTTCTGAATCTGAGGAAGTGACATCACTAAACGTTATTGGAATCTTCTGAATCTGAGGAAGTGACATCACTAAACCTTGATCGAAGTATATCATCCTAGAAGTGCCAATGAGTTTCACAAATAAGTTAAGTACTTTCCTACTATACAACAGCACCCTGCTCCATTCCAGAAAATGTTCACATGATCTGTAAGGGAAAATATGGACAGAGGTAAAGTGCTCTACAGCCCACCCAAATGTAGGGATCACAGATTTTACTACAGTAAAAAATGGATTTATCAAAGTGGTACATAGTCGTATATATATATATATATATATATATATATATATATATATATATATATATATATATATATATATATATGGGTCCCCTTCACTACACCGACATGCCACAAAGCCGACACCCAAAACACCGAGACCAAAAGACCGACGATGCAGATGATCGACAAGGTGAAATCCCGACAGCCGAAACACAGACATGGGCAACGTGTGAGCGCAACCCGGTAAGTGTGCGATAGTGAGGGATTTAGGGTTAGGGAGCGGACAGGTAAGTGTGCGATAGTGAGGTATTTAGGGTTAGGGTGCGGGAAAGTTGAGTGTGCGGTAGTGTCGGACTTAGGGTTAGGGTGCGGGTAAGGTAAGTGTGTGATAGTGACGGACTGTACTTTTAGTGGTGGGTTAAGTGAGTTAGGGTTAGGGTGCGGGTAGGTTGAGTGTGCGATAGTGATGGACTTTATGTTTAAGGGTGGGTTAACTGAGTTAGGGTTAGGGTGCAGGTAGGGTAAGTGTGTGATATTGGCGGACTTTAGGTTTAGGGGTGGGTTGAGTGAGTTAGGGTTAGGGTGCGGTTAGGGTAATTGTGCGGTAGTGTCGGACCTTAGGGTTAGGGTTTGGGTTAAGGTTAGTGCATATATAGTTGTGTGTAATGTGTAGTTTACATTTTATGTGTCAGTGTTTTGGGTGTCGGTGTTATGATGTTCGGTTTTGTGAGTTGTCGGTATTGTGTGGTTTCGGTCTTTTGGTCTCGGTGTTTTGGGTGTCGGCTTTGTGGAGTGCTGGTGTAGTGAAGGGGACCCATATATATATATATATATATATATATATATATATATATATATATATATATATATATATATATATATATTTATATTTATATAGCTTCACTTCATAATCTTGAAATAATGAAACATCGAATTTCAGTATTTCGAGACTATGAAACCGAATCCTCAAAACACCGAAACTACAAAACCCTGAGCCCAAAACCGCGAAATTCAAACACCGAATAAACCACATACACTACACCATACATACACCACAACACCAACATCACAACATAAACAAATAAAAACTACACACATACACAACTCATGCACACATAAGCCCGCCACTCCTCCCTACTTATATATACTAACTCCGAGATCACACAAACAGGAAATAAAAGCAAACTCACAGAGGCACATCAAACATATCAGCACACTCAAACACATTCAAACACACTCTAACCCCCATTCAATTCCCTTACAAAACACTCACCTACCTGACAAAACACCTAGATCCACACACGGCACTGCGCACCATAAACACACAGTCCCAGACATCACATAGTGTAAGGCCATAACCGTGAATTAGAGATATTAAAATTTGAGATTATGAACTTTTGCTATTTTAAACATTTGGGTTTATTGTCTCGAGATACTGAAATTCGACATTTCAGTATTTTGAGGTTATAACCGGCTCCTATATATATATATATATATATATATATATATATATATATGTATATATGTTACCTCTCTCTCTCTCTCTCTCTCTCTCTCTCTCTCTCCCTCTCTCTCTCTCTGTATATATATATATATATCTATAGAGCTCTCTCTCTCTCTCTCTCTCTCTCTCTCTCTCTCTCCATATATATATATATATATATATATATATATATATATGGATCTACCTGACTACATCGACAGTTCAGAAGAGCGAAAACGACTTCACCGACGCCAGAAGATCGACAAGTCAGAAGACCGATGGAGGAAAACACCGACGCTGAGAACACTGAGATGGGGAAAGGATGTGTAAGTATGACGTAGTGACGGACGTTAGGGTGCAAGTAAGGTAAGTGTGCGATGTTGACGGTCTGTAGGGATAGGGGTGGGATAAGTGAGTTAGGGTTAGGGCGCGGGTTAGGTAAGGGTGCGAGTAAGGTAAGTGTGTGATGTTAACGGTCTGTAGGGATAGGGGTGGGATAAGTGAGTTAGAGTTAGGGCGCGGGTTAGGTAAGGGTGCAGTAGTGATATTTTTTGGGTTAGGGGCGGGTTAAGTGAGTTAGGGTTAGGGCGCGGGTTAGGTGAGTGTGCGATAGTGACGGACCTTAGGGTTAGGGTTTCGGTTAGGGTTGTAGATAGTTGTGTATGTAAGGGTTAGTGTTGGTTTGTAAGGATTGTGGTGTGCTTGTGTTGTGTGTGTGGTTTTTGGACAGGGGATTTGTTTTGTTTGTTGATTGTTGTTGTTATGATGTGTCTAGTGTATGAGGTGTCGTGTTTGTGAACTGTCGATTATGTGGTGTCGGTGAAGTTGTTTTTGCTCTTCTGAACTGTCGATGTAGTCAGGTAGATCCATAGATATATATATATATATATATATATATATATATATATATATATCTATGCCGCATACTGATAGATATGGGTAATCATGTGTGAGGGATAGGGAAAGAGAGAAGATACGTATACATAGCAGTTCTTTAGGCAGATGAGACATCAGACATGGGCTGAAATTAGCTAAGTGTAGGAGCATGCCCAGTGTGACTGTCAGTACTTACAAGGTGACTCCAGGCCAGCCCTACCTGTACTCCAGTCCAGGATTTTATATGCTACAGCCAATTGGCTGCTGCACCTGGTTCAACAGTCCAGCACCTCCCAGATGTTTTGTCCAAGGGATTCCCCAGCTGTGTGCTGAATGTATGATATGACTCATACCTAGCGACTGTACAGATTGTAATAGACTGTACAGAGCTTTACATCATATGCATGGTACATTTTAGTATACATAGCATTGTGATTTTGTGGTACATCAATGGAAAACATTATAGATTGACATTAGGAAATGATGACACACCAGGATACCCATGCTACTGCATGACCTGTTTTCCTCTGCACTTTCTACATTTGTCTGGCCACTAGTTAATCCTTCTCCTTATATGTGGGCCTTTGTCTCATTCCTGTTCATGGCTTTGTCCATATTTCCTGCTCTAACTGGTTGTAGGTATGCTGTGAATGGGGTACATGATGTAACACCACACACAGGATTACAGACGTCACACCTCTGACTGTACATGTTTTGCGGGATGTCCAGCATTCCTCCCCATATGCCTGCTCTGCTCCTCAGACAGTTGTGTTTTTCTGGTTATATACTACTAAATGGTTCCCACTGAATTGTTGTAAGTACTGAAACAGTTACGTGATGGCCTTTACATCCTGCTGCTACTCTGACTTGTTACAACCTGCTGTTATATTAGCTACCTTCTAGGTTCCTCAGAGCATGTATAATGTCTGTAAGTTTGGCCCTCTGTTCCTCCATTGTCTCTGGCTTTGTCCAGCTTTCTTGCAATAACAGGTTGTGACATATTGACAGTCTGTGGCACTCCTACTATAGGAGTACCTCACATGCAAAAGTTGTAGGTGGTGCCAGCTTCAAACCATGGACATCATCAATAATACTAATGTACTTAGCCCACTGAGCCACACCAGCCACCAGAAAGTGAGGTTTAATTCCTCATACTGTCAACAGCAGACAGACATTCACTTTGACCCCTGCATATTGTGGAAATAGAAGATTTAGCCAGGTTGTTTGGGATGGGTCTATATTAGATCAGCGAATGCTTAAACAAGCGAACGCTGATTGATCAACCTTATTTTAGCGAAAGTGAAAAATATCGAAGCAGCAGAAACCCGAATTTTTTCCTAGGGAAAGAATTTGGTTGTCCGTTTCTGTTGCTTCGGTATTTTCAGTGCTTTGGTGGAAAGTTACAGGTCGGATTCAGGTAAGTGTGCGATTCTGTGGATGTGAGTGTTAGGGTGGTTTAGGTGAATTAGGGTTAGGGCTCAGGTTAGGTATGTGTGCGATTATGTGGACATGAGGGTTAGGGCGGATTTAGGTGAGTTAAGGTTAGGGAGCGGGTGAGGTGAGTGTGCGATAGTGACGGACCTTAGGGTTAGGGTTTGGGTTAAGGTAAGTGGATAGTTAGTGGTGTGCGCATAGTTTAGTGTAGGGTTAGGTGTCAGATTTTAGGTGTATGTGTGTGGATTTCTGTTTGTTTGGTGTGCTTGTGTTGTGTGTATGTGTTTTGGATCAGCGATTTTTTTCCCTAGGAAAAAAATAGCTGATCTGACAGTTCGAGATTGTAAGCTTTCGCTTACATAAGGTCGATCAATCAGCGTTCGCTGATATAATATAGACCCTTTGTGACAGCACTGAGACTGTTTGGTCTGCTGCTGTATATCCTTGCAAACATATTGCTATGCAGTTGTATGGGAACATGGCTGTGTTGGGGGTAGGACTCTAGCACTGAGAGTCATGCATCTGTCTTATGACCCTGCTGTTTGGCATTTCCCTTGCATACTGCAGTGGGTTTTACTGCTTTGTGGCCCAATGCATATTATGGGGAAGCCAATATTGGACAGAGTACCTGCTGTCTCACATAGCTGTTAGTACTCTGCAAGTATCCCAGTAGCCCACTCTATTCCCTTGCATACATGCAGCAGGTCCATATGTATGCTACCATAGTCTAGTACCCCATACATTTGTTATAAAGGAGAGTGACTTACCTTGTGAATCCAGCAGTTGAGATAACAGTGCTTCAGGGTTGACTCTGATGCATGCAGTACACAGCCAATACATGGTAATGTACAAGTTGTGTGGTGTGGCTGGCATTCTTTTTACTATGTATGTGAATCTGAGTAAGGCGTCTGTCCCTAGGACCGCAGGTTGTCAATGCATGTGCTATGCATTGCCTCTTTGCCAAGGCCAGGGCATACTGAGCATGCCTATGTATACTTACAGGGATAGCCTCAAGGGGTTCCTCCTTCGAGTTCCCATGTGAGTGTGGCTGTGGGGACCTTGGCACTGGTGGGGGGCTGTCTCTCCCTTCCCTGTGATGACCCTCAAAAAAATGAGGTAATGTAGTGGTTAGAGTTGTGGCTTAACATACAAGCATTCACAGTTCGAGTCCCAAGACAGCTGTTTCCACAGGATCATATTGTGTACCATGGCACATTCTGTGAACATCTGGGCACATGTGGCTGGAGAGTACAGCAGGGCTCCACCAGATATATTGAAGCACGGGAACCATGACTTCAGCAGCCGAAATACACATTCTGTGATGTTCCTAGTTTCTGTGTGTGCCTCGTTATGGCATTTTTATGTAGGCATGTGTGCACTGGGTTTCATCATCCACTGCAACAATGCATAGCCAGCATCCCCCAGTAGATGGCTGTATGGGATGTCCCCCCGACAAATATCTGATACAGCTGTGATGCATGCCAGATATATGATAATGCCCTGTGCATTGCACATGTTCTGGCAGTTGGTGGAGTGATACACCTTGCAGTTGACATAGACTCTAACCCCCTCACCAGCCGGTGATTTAATGTGTACATGAGTGCAGTCTATGGCATGCAGTACCTCAGGGTAGTGTGCTAGATGGTAGAAGAGATGTAGACTGCTGGCCCTGTCCTCAGGGGTGCAGGATAAATAAATGTGCTCACTAGCATGTGTTTGCATGGCAGCCAGAAAGTGGTGGAGATCCCAGGATGCAGATGCTTGTGAGACATCCATCTGGTCCCCAGTTGGTCTTTGAAAAGTACCTGTAGCTAATATGCTTAGGGCTACACATACCTTTGTTTCCACTGGGACGGGTTCCCCTCCTTTGGCTCTAGGTCTGAGTTGAGGGCGGCAGAGCTAAGTGAATTCTTGTAGTATGTTCCTGTCAACCCTGAAGCACTCTCCAATCTCCAGATCATGTAGCTCCTAGAAGGTTACTCTGGGCCTGAACACTCTTCTCCTTCAAAGTCTAGGTGATTGTCAGTGGCAGCATCAGCACTGACCTCAGCCACTAGCACATACAGATGAAGTAGAGCAGCAGCAGCCCCTACCATTCTGCCAGTTAAACTTCCCAAGTCTGTACTACAATGGTGCAGAGTATGGGGGGAAAATTAGATTGCCGGCTGTATACATACATTATAATGCTCTGCTGCAGATGCAGCCTGTGTGATTGGACAACTATGATGCATCCCACCTGCCAGGTACATCACTGAGGGGAATGGCCCAGTATAAGTGGAACAGGGGTTACTAATAGTCTGGACATGACTGACTTTCCCAGGCAATTTCCTTTTTTTTTTTTTTTTTTTTAACTGCCTTCCCTGCTAAGCACTGTGGCATGGCGTGCAAACCCGCGGCACTGGTATAAATACTGCTCAGCAGTCTGGACACATCCTCTTGCACAGCCACACTCAGCATAGCTTAACCCAGCTAAAACATGTGCCCTGCAGCTAAACAAAGCTTAGCAGCACTGGACACTCTCCCTGCTTAGCTGAGCAGCATGCCATGCAAACGGGCACCACTGCGCTACAATCTGCTTAAACATATAATAATACAACCCCCTTTTGATGTCAGCTAGCTCTTCTGTGGACTCCAACATGGTTCTGGGGATACACGGATTTTATCTGCAGACACAATAGCCCACTTTTGCTATTTAGTAACCCCAGCTCATTTACATACAGATCCATGCATACAACCTGGATACTTTGCTATTCCAGGACCTGCCTCCATACCAACCATTGAAATCTACCATTGTACATACTCCATGCAGGGCCCTATAATGCATTATTCTAACATATTTCTTATTTTTAATTTTTAAACTTTTTAATGTTTTTTTTTTTTTTTTTTTTGTATAACGACACTTTTGTGCACTGCAGCACACCATGCAAATGTAATATTGGTATTAAAAAAAATAATTTATGACATTATTTTGCATTAATTTTTGGACACACGGGGCATAGTTTTGCACATATCTGTGACTACTATGCAATTTATGCCTACTATGCAATTTATGACCTTGTAAATGGGCTTTTACAGCCCCTGTTCCATTTCTACGTTCTTGTACATGGAGATTTTCTGTGTACACTTCGGACACCAACCAGGGTCTGCATGACTGCCTATCTGCTTGATGAATCAGTCCAGCACCCTCATTTGCATGTAATTCACCTACTTATGAGGTGATTTGCATGCCACAGACACTTCCATGTCCACACGCTTGTGCATACCCGTCTGTTTTGCTTACTGGATCGCATGGCTGATTAATTCCATGTAAGCTCCGCGTCACTGCATCTACATGGAAGATCACTCTGTGTAGGCTTTATTAAATTTCTTCTTCAGTGTTGAAGTTAGGTTGGTTGCGGAAGTCTCCATAAAGGTGGGTTTTAGAGGTATGAGAGTGTAACCTTAGTATAGAACCAAACCAAAACAAAAGACACCAGTCCACATGATAATGGATCCACAAACGATCTTCAGCCACATGTAATAAAAACTTCTTTAATAAAGGCTTCAACTCAAAATTCCACAGGACACAATGTAGTGCACAATATAGTTAAGCGCTTTCACCCAGACCAAATACCAGGCTTTATCAGAACCAATAACATTGTGTTCAAACAGTTTAAATAACACAATTACAACATGTGACAGCACTTCCCCACCAATAAAATCAATGCATACGTCCCATTTAAAAATGATGCACATAAAAACTTTTTTGCATTTGTTCATTATAAAAATAAAATGAAATAAATAAATGCAAGCCTGTACATACTCCTATCAACAGCTGTATAAAATAAATAAATGTATAAACAATATATATGTTGTATACATAAACCAATACAAGTAAATGCAATTTATAATCTAGCAGCTCTTAATTTTAGAACGCTACTAATATTAATGTTGTCATTGAGCCTCGGGGCTCTCCCAGCATCTAATCGGAGTTGCCAAAGCAACTCCTTATACTCCAGTCTGGATTCCCAACTAGCACCTCGGGGGTCCATACAAACCTGCTCCAATAAAAAAAAATTATATCCATATTCGTACAGGTTTGAATATGTTTATAAAAGGCATTAGTGTCTTTCCCTTTACTGACCTCATACATATGTTAGTAAACTCTCCTATTCAAATGCCTTTCCATTTTCCCTACATAAAAACTTGAGCACTTCATACAAATGCCCAAATATACTACCCCCTTGGTCCTGCAGTTAAAATATTGGGAAGCTTGACTGTTAAATCTCCCATACGGATTATATAGAGACCCCCGGTAAATCATATAACAGCATTGATGGCAAGCACCACACTTGTACGTACCTTTCTTAACCCTTCCTTGTCTACCTTGCAAATCTAACCCTCTTTCCAAACATTGCTTAATGTTCATATCTCTCTTCCTTACAAAATGAGGATGGGTAGGGAGAAAACCAGAAATGTCATCATTCACCCTTAAAACCGGCCAGTATTTGGTAATTATTTTTTCCACTTCAGGTAATGTCAAGGAGAAAGTATGTAGGAAGGCACTTTCTTTCTTAGAAACAGTGGAGGAACATTTACTAAACTCAGATCCACCACTACCTAATATAGGGAAAAAAATGTTGTCCCTGTTCTCTATAACTTCCCTAACTACATTCTCAATAAGTTTTTTGGGATAACCCTTCTCTACAAAAAGTATAGTAATGAATTTCACTTCTTCCAAAAACTGATTCATTAAGCTTGTCATTCTTGAGGCCCTAATCATTTGGCCCTTCACTATTCCCGTTTTTTGGTAAAAAGGATGTCCATTGTCAAAATGCAAATGAGCATTTGAAAATGTCTTTTTTCTGAATATCTTGGACTGAAAACAACCTTTCTTGGAATCTTTTAAGAGAGGAAGATGAAGGAGTTTTGGAATTGACCCAAAATGGCCAATAAAACTACAGTTTCAAGTCAGTAACCACTCCCACAGGGGCAGGCAGGCTGCTCAATGTTTTTCACTGCCACTGATCAACAGAGAGACTTTCCTTTAGCCCAAGCAAAAAATGGCCTCACAGAAACTTACAAACAGTTCAAGAACAGCAAGCCTGTAACTGAACTTTTTTAAATCTCAGAAAAGTGGGAAAAAAGCAAGATTTTTTTGTTTTTGTTTTTTCAGAGATAGCAGAGGTTAACAAGTATCAACAAGTTATAACAGTGCAGTAAATGACCCCACACAAGAGTGCTAGGCCAAAGACAGATAAAATGCAAGTTTTGAGAAAAAAACGATTTTAAAAATAAGTGCAAACAGGAAATTAAGTAAACAGCTCTAGGTTGTGCTCTAAATACAGTTACTAATGCAGAAATCAAATTTAACAAGCCAGAAAATGCTCAAAATAGGCGGCTATGCAGAAAAACTTAGCAAATAAACAGAGGAAAAATACTTAAAGTCTAAAAAGTGGCTCCTTTCTTCTCTCAGCGTTTTCTCCTCTTGGTGGGTGCTTCACCAACAGCCAATAAGCCTGAAAAGACACCAAAACCATGAGGCAAATAGGTTTTAAGAGAGGAAGATGAAGGAGTTTTGGAATTGACCCAAAATGGCCAATAAAACTACAGTTTCAAGTCAGTAACCACTCCCACAGGGGCAGGCAGGATGCTCAATGTTTTTCACTGCCACTGATCAACAGAGAGACTTTCCTTTAGCCCAAGCAAAAAATGGCCTCACAGAAATTTACAAACAGTTCAAGAACAGCAAGCCTGTAACTGAACTTTCTTAAATCTCAGAAAAGTGGGAAAAAAGCAAGATTTTTTTTTTGTTTTTTCAGAGATAGTAGAGGTTAACAAGTATCAACAAGTTATAACAGTGCAGTAAATGACCCCAGACAAGAGTGCTAGGCCAAAGACAGATAAAATGCAAGTTTTGAGAAAAAAACGATTTTAAAAATAAGTGCAAACAGGAAATTCAGTAAACAGCTCTAGGTTGTGCTGTAAATACAGTTACTAATGCAGAAATCAAATTTAACAAGCCAGAAAATGCTCAAAATAGGCGGCTATGCAGAAAAACTTAGCAAATAAACAGAGGAAAAATACTTAAAGTCTCAAAAGTGGTTCCTTTCTTCTCTTAGCATTTTCTCCTCTTGGTGGGTGCTTCACCAACAGCCAACAAGCCTGAATTATTTTATACAGCTGTTGATAGGAGCATGTACAGGCTTGCATTTATTTCATTTTATTTTTATAATGAACAAATGCAAAAAAGTTTTTATGTGCATCATTTTTAAATGAGATGTATGCATTGATTTTATTAGTGGGGAAGTGTTGTCACATGTTGTAATTGTGTTATTTAAACTGTTTGAACACAATGTTATTGGTTCTGATAAAGCCTGGTATTTGGACCTTAGTGAAAGTGCTTAACTATATTGTGCACTACATTGTGTCCTGTGGAATTTTGAGTCAAAGCCTTTATTAAAGAAGTTTTTTATTACTTGTGGCTGGAGATTGTTTGTGGATCTATTATCTTGTGGGTCGGTGTCTTTTGCTTTGGTTTTGAACCTTAGTATAGAGATAGGGAGGTAGTCACTTAAGGAGTTTGGTAAAGTTTTGGGATTATGGTATTGATTAGGGTTGGAAGTTAAGATCCAATCAAGAACAGAGCTGGAGTTTTTATTGATATGGGTGGGAGAAAAAAACGAGTTAATAAAACAAACCAAGCACCCTAGAAAAGCTAACGGCAGTCCTTGGATAAAATGTGAAAACTGAATAAAAGCCTGAAAAAAACACCACAATGAGAACCACTTCCTCCTTTAATAGAAACAAACAAACAGGTAAACAAATAAAATCCAAGCCTTCTCGGCCTGTTTGACATAGTCTTTTAAGGAATCTTCTACATAAACAGATAGAGGTTCTGTTACCCAGTTTCGTCCTGTGACAATTGGGTATAGAGCGTGATTGTGCAGGTCTTTATGTATCTTGGGTAGACCGCTGATAGTGAGAATAGTAGGATATTCCACCTTGAAAAAGTCAAACAGTTCCTGACTCAATAGGCCTTGTAACAGAAGTGCTTCCAAAGTATCAGTCACTTTATTGATGGTGCAGTTTAATTCACTTTTGGTAAGCTTAATATAGGTGAGTGAATCACTTAACATAGATTCCATTTTGGTGGCATGCCATGTCGAATCCATAACAACAATGGCACCACCTTTATCCGCTGGTTTAATTATGATCATCTCATTCTCCTTAAGCCCATTTAGAGCTAATCTTTCTCCCGGCGTCATATTAGAGACACAGGCTGAGAAGGTCTTGAGGGATACAGGTGATTTTTTTGAATGTTTGCATTGTTCACTAGAAGCTGAAGGAATTCCCAAAGATTTACTCTTTGTAACTATGGATGTTTGCAACCTCTTCACTGTTATCCCTAATCAATATGGGATAGAGGCCATCAATATGTTCTTAACAGACTTGAATGCTAAGCATGATCTTATCTGTGAACTGCTGAGATTAATACTTGAATCTAACATTTTCACATACAGCAGTGCTTACTATTTACAGAATTGGGGAGTAGCGATGGGTACCTCATGTGCTAACAGTTACTCAAACCTTGTATTAGCCCAATGGGAGAAGACCAACATCCTAGATGAATTAAATCATTGGTTGCATAAACTAAATTTCTATGGATGTTTTGTGGATGTTGTGTTTATTTCGTGGGATGGCAGTGTCCAAGATTTACTTGATTTTCAAGAATATTTGAATGGGACTACTGATTTCCTTAGGTTCACTCTTAATTATTCAAGTAAAGAAATTGATTTCTTGGATGTATGACTCACCTATGATGTGGACTTGGGTATAAACACCTGCATTTATCACAAGGAGACATGGAAGAACCATTACCTTCATAGAAATAGCATGCACCCTCATCACATTTTCAAAAATATCCTAGAAAATCAGATCATTAGAACTTCTAGGCTCTGTACAAGAGATTGAGATTTAACAAAAAAAAAACTGAACAGATACAGGGCTTCTTACAGGATAGAGGCTATTTGGAATGAGAAATTGTTATGAGAGCAGATAAGCTGGAAAATATTAGGAAAAAAATTGGATGTCCTTTATTCAGGAAAAAAGATGTGATGAGGCAAACAAAAAGGAATTCGAGATAGACAGCGGATCTCAGTAAGACTCTAAATTGTCTCCTGACCTATAGTTTTGACTCTCGACTAGCATGTGACACCATACACAAGTAATGGCCAGTCTTGACAGAGAATGAAAAAATTAAAGAGATAGTAGGGGAGAAATCACATTTTACTTACAAGAACAAAAAGAACTTATAAAGGATGCTATGCTTCAAAGATGGAGTTTTCAAAAAGAATTGGATTCTAGACATCTAAGAAAGCCACATATAGATGTGGCAAATGCAAAGCTTGCCCTTATATAAATACCAGCCACTGCTTTTCACATCCTATTTCTGGCCAAGACTTCCATTTTAATGGATATGCTACCTGCCTTTCCCAAGATTTAGTTTATCTAGCTAACTGCAAGAAATGCACAGCTTTCTATGTAGGTAAAACTAACAAGTTGTTTAAAGCTAGGATCATGCAACATCTACGAGATATCACTAAAGCTGATACTAACAATGCATTAGCCACTCACGTTATACAGTTTCCCACACACTCATTTACTTTTATGGTCTTGGATCACATTATACCCAATTTTCATGGAGGTGACCTTAAAAATCTTACAGAAATACAAGAAACTGAGTGGATAATAAATCTTAGAGCTAACAGGCATCCAGGTATAACAATATAGTACCACTGAAGCCTCTGCTTAAAAACAGACGCTTCAAAATTTTCTGAAAGTTTTCTTCATGACTTTATTTTCATGTTAGAAGGCCTGGTTTTTGCAGCTATAGCTATAGATTTAAGATGTTAAAAAGTGTGTTACACCTACTCAGTATGATGTCACTAAATGACAAATGTCTCATTGGATGGGACTATGTTTTAAACTATTGAATAGAGCTCATTTTTAGATCTGATGAAGGCATCACCTAGTAAGATTATCTCACAAGATAGATTTGGGGAGATCCAGGATAAGACAGATTCAAGAACTGGAATGTTACTACCATGAGGTATATAGATAGATGCTATTTCAAATTTCTTGTGTGGGTTAAGGTGGCAGTTGAGGAAGATGAGTTCAGCAGGTGAAAAGTCTTGGAAGGGTAGGTAGAGGGGGAGAGGTTAAGCAGTTCTAAGTACATGATAGCAACTCTGCCACTTTTTTTGGAAAGTCTGTCTTGTATGAATATGTTATATCTAGGGGGAGGGGATTTCAGAGTTTGTATGTAATACGAGGCTTGAGCCATGTTTCTGAGAAAGTTAGGATCTGAGGAGAGTGGTTTGATAGCCAAGCGTGTAAGTCTGTGATTTTGTTAATGAGACTTTGTAGGTTTATGGAGTAGATAGATAAGTGTTTAGGTGGGAAAGTTGGGAGTTGGTGCCAGTTCAGGTGGAGGTAGTAGGGTTGCAGGATGAGGATGGACCAGAATTGGTGTAGATGTGCCCAGCTGGTAGGAGAGAGATAGGAAGCAAGATGGGTTTACAGAAGTGCAAGTGGTAGGTAGTGGGTTTGAACTTTTGTTTACTGGAAGGGGGAGAAGTATTGGAATGTTTTAGTCTGTAATGATGAATACAGGAGGTACTAAAGAGAGAGGGTTATATAGGGAAGTGGAGGTGCTCATTGAAGGTGGGTGTTTCTTGGGGAAGAGTGAGAGATAGGGAGGGTATAGTAGGTTGGACTGATAAGATGTTAATTTGGAAAAAATGACCAGAATGGGAGGTAAGAGGAACTGCAATAGCATGCTGTTATAGTATGAGGATGTGAGTATGAATATGAGGAGAGTGGGATTATTGATTATATGGAGGTATAGTAAGAAAGTTAAGAAGTACTGAGAAGCAGTGGGTGGAGGAAGGGGAAGGAAGAGTAAGTGAATGAAAAACTAAGGGCAGAGTAGAGGTGGAGAGAGGATAATAGATTTGTGCTATAGAACTGGAAGGTAGTGTGAGGAGTGCGAGGTAGGGAGAGGAGAGCAGAAGAGGGGATGGTTTAGTGATTAGAGCATGAAGGAGATAATTTGATAATTGGAGTGGGGGGATGGCCCTTCCAGAGAGGTTAGAGTATAAAGCTACAGTATTCCGGGGTGGGTGGGAATGGGGGTAGGGTAGAGGAGAGACATGGGAGCGGCAAGGGTGAATGCAGTGGGCTGGCCCTGGCTTCTACTTTAGATTATGAGGAAAAAGATTCAGCAAGGTAAAGAAAGATGGGGTGGATAAGTGCAATAGTGAAAGTAGGGAAAAGAAGGATTTTAAGGAGGCTGCATGCAATGTAGATAGTTCACTAAAGGGTAGAAAAGGTAGGGCAGGGAAATGTTAGGTAAAAGGTGGAAGAGAAGAACTGTATAGAGTGTGAAGAAAACAAGGCTGATAGGAAGATTGGAGCTGTGGTTTGAAAAGAAATAACTATATAGGCACTGTTGGTGAGATAGTAGTATGCAACTATGAAAATTAGTTACTAGGACTAGAAGCTAGATACAGTCAGGGCGTATAGGATAGTAGAGCAGCAGGGGGAGGGGGACAGAGAGGTAGGAGGTGATGTATGAGGGAGCTACTGGGTAGGCCTCAAGGGTTACAGAAGGAAAAAAAAATTAAACCAGTTATGTTACATACACTAGCATTTCAGATAGAGGTCCTGGGTAGTAATTTCAGGCATCCACTGGGAAGGAGAATGAGTTTTCACTCAGGTTCAGCTGGAGTTTAGTTTTGGATTCTTGGGGACCACAGATAAGAAGAATTGTTTTAGGTTTTGGTGAGCTACCTGAATAAAATGTAAGAATAAAAAAAATAGTGTAAGAAGTCAGATAATGGTACTGGTAATATACCATAGAGTAATTGTGATTCATTTAATGTCAGTACTAAACCTGATATTTAAAAAAATGCCCCATCCACAAATTGGAGCAAACCACAAGTACGTTTATTTACAGGCAGGGTATTTGGTAGCAGATGGCACAGCCAACCTCTCACCCCTATCCTACCCCCACCCCCGCAGGAACACTTTTTAAAAATTGTCAGAGTTTATGATTCTGAAATATCAACATGTGCAATTCCCAAATTAATGCAGAATTATCTTTTCTTCATTGTTTCATCCATACAGGCATAGTATAATGCAGAAAAATTTTGCTTTGAAGATCAAAATTGTTCCAGTCAGTATGCCAGTAAAACTTTTTTTTGCATTACTCTCTGAAAGTGGTAATGCCTTTGAAGCAAAAAATTGCAATGCCATGGTATCACAGTGAGCAGAAAGTAAGAGCCATTCCCATGTGTTTATGCTTCCTGGGTTCCTTTTATAAAATAATCATCCAATAAGGATCCAGAGCAAAAATCTGTTATACCTTGCATAAATGATTTACTTTTGACTAGTTAAAATATATAACTAATTGAAAGGCATAGCTTGTGTTGCTTGATCTTCAGATGGATTGAATTGATTTTCAAGTATAAGTGAGGGCTCTGCAGTTATTATCACACTAAGAAGCCTGAACACAGTGCCATTATTATTATCATTGGTGCTATTATTATTATTATTATTATTATTATTTCCATTGAAACACAATCTAACAGACTTGCACAAAAGGAACAACATCTAAAAAGATATCTTGCAAACTGTGCCTATCTAAGGAAATAGCTGTGTTTAAACAACAAACATACAGGTTCTATCAAAATATTTGTCTAAAGGTTTCAGAAGCAACATTCATTCTTATCATGAATTCATAGAAAAAGTAATGTTATTTAATCAAGTTCATAACTAGAGAGCAGACAAAAGTATCTAAACAAAGTTGGAATGGAAGGGTTCACAAAACTAGATTCAAGGGTTTCATCAAGTGAGTCTTTCCAATGGTACCCAGTCATGGTGTTTTTCGATTTGAGATTGAAGCAGTATTTTAACATGTCAGAATATACCTTTTGAAAACAATCACTAACAGGTTGAGGACCTGGATTATGTCAGCCAGTTTGGCACATGTGCAGAAAGAGTAACATCCTTGTCTTTCAGTGGTCTTATTCTGCTGCCAAGGCATAAAGTCTACCCTTCATTTTCTGACTCCTTTCACACTGCTGTTTTGAGGAGTAATTCTCATTCCCCCATAATGGGAACTTGACACTTTCATCTACATGCATAAAGTGTTTTTTTAACCTATGTCATCTGGTATTCTCCCTAAATTTGCTTTGAAGTATAATGTTAATGTGTGTTTTTCTACTCGGCCAGGCTTAAAGCATATGACACTGACAAGCTCAAGTAACAGAACTTTTTCACAGCCTTAAAATTCCAGAAATTGTCTGCAAAAACAGAGCTCAGAAATGTTCCCTTCTTAATGCATCATCCAGCAATATGAAGAAAGATCATTTACCACTAGAACTGTTTCTACATGCAACAGCTTCCAATCAGTGAATGACCTCATTGTGAATGGTGAAGCCATGAAACTCTAGGAAACTATTTCCACTCTTGGAAGCATAGTCTTTAAAATGGACCTCACCAGGCTTGACTGAGAGAGAGAGAGAAAGAAAATGCAGTGACGTTAGACACAGACACTAAACAGACCAGGATATTATGACTCTTGAATCTGATGGTTGCTACTATATTATTGCATATAGGCATGCTGTCTGTAACAAGTGGGAATCATGCTAACAGAGTGAAATCACTTTCAAGGAACACAAATACTCCAAAAATATTTTGCCAAAAGCACTTTCATAGACTCAAGGAGTATATCTTTGTTGCAGAGGGCTGCAGCCATGTGGGAGTATTATCCATCCACCTTAATCTTAAATATGCCTACTTCAAGGTCACATAACAGTGGAGAAAAGGGAATTCTGCACTATCAGCAAAGGTGCTTTTGGCAAAACATTTTCACTGAAAATGCATTCAAGTAAACTGCCACTGTCACACTGACATATTCTCTACAAATTTTAGGTGAGGTGAGAGATGGTGGATGTATAAATCTCATGATAAATACAGCAATTGGAACAGGTCACCCCTGGCAGTCCTGCTTCTTCAAACTAACGGGTATGCAGATATTATATGAAAATACCTGAAAAGGATGCACAGGACTAGTCCTTCTTGTAGATTGTCTCTGGCAGCATTTCTGGATCCCTGAGGTACATCAATGGAAATTTCAAACTTCAGACTCATAGCAATTCTATCTCCTCTCTCTAAATTCCTAGAAAAATACATTCATAAACAATTATAAAAAATACCTCATGGAGGAAAAACTCTTAACCCCTACCAATACTTCTTTCCTGACATTCACAGAAACTACCAATAAAGCTAGAGATAGTGGCAAACTAACGTCCTCCTTATTCCTAGATCTCTAAAAAAGCCTCTGATACCATGTCACTACAGATTTATCCATCAAATGTCCACTCTAGGTCTATCAGTACCCACTTTGAAGTTGTTTAGAAGCTAATTGTCTGATTGGAAGCAATCAGTCAAATGGCAGTAGACCCTCTCACCCTTTCCTTCTGTTACCACAGGTGTACCACAGAGCTCCATCCTTGGGCCTTTACTCTTCAATCCTTTCTCTAAACACTCCCCATACGTTGACTCTGCAAGCCTTACTAATCCAATATGCAGATGACTCTGTTCTTATTTGCTCTTCCAATAATATAACACATCTACAACAAATAACCCAAGAAGCCTTTACTTTAACAAAAAATGCCGCCAACAATTTCAACGTATGAACAAAAGAAAATAATTTACTATTTTAATGTCCCAAATCCCTCTTTCATGAAAAAATTATTTTCAAAATTCACTCCATGAATGACAGTTATTGAGGCCACCTCCACTATCATACTATTAGGCATGGTAATCGATAACCTTCAATTTGACCTACGTATCAAAATCTTGATACAGAGAACATAAAAAAACTAAGTATGTTATATAGAACCAAAAATTCCTTACTGATACAGCTAAATGTACATTATCTACTACCTACCTTCTCTTCACCTTTCTCTAAGGCAGCGCCATCCTAACAAATCTCCAGGCATCACAGAAAATAAAACTTGAACAATATTATAATAAAATAGCTAGATTTGCTGTAAGTACCCCCTTTTCGTGCTCATCACTTAACAACACTTAAAATTCCTAAAATGTATAGAACTACCAAATCAACTAAGATACACATACATAGCTAATCGCTGCCTTTAAAAACATCCACAGCTGCCCTGCACTAAATTGTCTCCCCTGTAGCTATACCTCTAATCATGCACTACGATCCAGTGACCAAAACATTTTAACAATCCATAAACTTGATAAATCCAGGGACAAAATTTGTACTTATATCATGTTGCCAAATCTTGGAACTCCTTACCAATATCTGTGAGGAATACACCGAGTGTTTACTTTTTCAAAACTACCCTAAAATACTACTTGGCTATGTTCCTGCTATACACCAGATTAAACTAATAACTTCCTATATGCCAAATACTCATCTTACTTGCACTTAACCAAGCTTAACCCTCTCTTCACTAATATCTTCTATCCTATATATCCTTTTCCTGATATCCTCCTTAACTCTTTATCCCTAAAACCCTCGTTCTTCTATTGTGCATCAACAATACCATGAACTAACAACCATAAATATATCACCTCCAGGAAATTCCTATATTGCTGTGTTTGATAATAATTGCTATAGTTAACCAACTGCACAAAATAATATTAACTAAGAAATATTGTTAGATTCTGCCTTAAAATATGCACACTTTCAAACATCCTGCATGCATGTATGCAGTTTTACTTTTATGAGTAATTTTGCATTAATGTCTTAATTATTTAAGAAATATTGTTAGGTTCTACCTTAAAATTTTGTATATATTTTCAAAAAAATGAAAAGTATGTATGTATGAATGTATGTATATTTTTACTTTTACTTATAATTCTGTTCTAAAACTATTTGTTTGTCTTAAATGTGCAGCTTTTCTCCCTGCCTCCCCCTGAAAATTGGTAGCACACTCAGTCAGAGTTTCCCAGTAAACAAATGTCATATAAATAAATAAATAAAATCTCTACACTAGTCATTAAAAGCAGCATTTTGGAAAGTTCTTCATCTGAACTAAAACCTTGGTGATATGTCAGAATTGTACAGCAGCTTTGATAAACATTATATTGCATTTTAATTAAACCTTCTGTTACTTGCCTGTTCTTCAGTCAATATGCATACTTAGAGTTCTCATTAGTTTACACTGTTTCTGTCCTTCATAGTTTAAGGTACATGTGGAAATTTATTGTAATTAAATCTACACAGACATGCTTGTTCTTAATTCCTCATTTAGTAACTGCGTCAAGAATTATACATCTAAATCCACGTAGTTGCAGCTATTGAGAATACTGTCTGGGTGCAGGGATTCTTCTCCATTTTAATTAGTACTGGAAATGAATGTGGCTTCTGTGGTCCATTGAACAATTATGTAGTATGTTTTGCTGCTTTCCTCAAAAATGCTGTCTGTCTCAGAGGATAGGCATAGTGATTAAAATCACTTAAACTTGGGCCATTAGCTCATGGTATTTAGAAGATATACTGGCTTCTGCATAAATATGTGACCATTAATATTATAATGTGAGTGCTGTCAACATGACAACAATGTGGCTGGTAATGTATATCTCTAATTAACTTTTTTTCTATCTTTGCTAACATCAAAGTCCTTTATTTACTTATTCTTTCTCGTCCAAAGTACTGAGATTTTTTTCAAGATGTCAGAACCACTAAGGACTCTGATTTTATTTCAGTGACTTAATAACATGTTCATTTGTAGTTAAGTTTAAACAATTTCTCTCCAGTATATGTTTTAAAGGTTATTTGAAATCGTACCTCTCAACTTCTTAGCTCAAGAAATCTAGATAAAGCCTAACATAATGGAGGGACAAAAGCCAAAAAATAGGGACACATTTTAAATATTGCTCTTTTAAACTTAGAAATTTGCTACAATAATAGAATTTGTAATCATTAGCAGACCGGAGTTCCGCTGTGGCGACCCCTAACCAGGAAAAGCCGAAAGACACAACAATAGAATTTGTATCAGTATGCATTTTGTGGAGGGAATGAAGTCTGAAACTCAAATGTGTGTCATTATTTAATGACTTTAACCCTTAGATCATCTGAGTCATTTGTCAAAAAAAAGGGTTTATATCACATAATCGAACTTCCAAAATATCGAACACCATAAGCTCGAACTTGGTAGTTTGAAATGTGATAACACTGAACGCTCAGAGCAGCGAATTTTTTTCCCAGTAAAAAAAATTGCTGTTCCGAGAAACACACACACAACACAAGCACACCAAAAATTAAATAATCCACACGCACATACACTTTACAAAACCCTACTTCTAACCCTACACTAAACCATACATACAGTACTACCTATCCACTTACTTTAACCCGCTCCCTAACCCTAAAGTCCGTAACTATTGCACACTTAGCCTAAGGAGCTATACGTAAAGAAACTAAATAATACACACGCATACACTTTACAAAACCCTACCTGTAACCCTACACTAAACCATACACATGCAGTACTGCCTCTCCACTTACCTTAACCCGCTCCCTAACACTAAGGTTCGTAACTATCGCACCACAGTGCAGGAAATAGAGAAGTCATGAAATGGCCCATTGAAATCTTACCCTAGGCAAGATTTCGATGTTCTGCAGCTTCGCTATTTTCCGCTTTCGATGTAGTGGTTTCGATATTGTAGCATTCGAAGCTTTGAGACTTCGATGTTACAATATAAACCTAAAAAAAAAAACAATTTTTATGAGGAACAGACCAAAAATATGAGTCAAAAAGCTGGATAGTTTGTGAAAATCTGTACAGTTAAGGGGTATCCTTGAAATGGCTATTTTCTAGTATTCTGAAGAAGCCTTAAAAGGCTTTATTTCTGTTTCAAATAAAACACTGTCATGGTGCTACAGAATCTTTATTGTTTAATTGGCATTTTTACTATTCAAGATGCAACTATCATTTTTACCACACCATAATGTGTTAACTAGGCAGATACACACACACACACACACACACACACACACACACACACACATGCATATGCACATATGCACACATATACATACTCACACACACTGATGTGTATAGCAGATTGCCTCTTCTACAGCAAATTTCTAAATTGTGCAAGTCTATTTATAAATCTCTTTTATTTTTGTAATTTGCCCTTGTTTTCTTTTTTTCTTCTTTGCTAAATGCTAACTGCTCTTTTATTTTTGGATTATTACCTGATCACATGTTGTTCGCTGATATTCACTCTTTCTTCAAAGAACCAGTGTTTCTATTACATATTCTTTTCTTTTATGTGCTATTGAAATTAGTCAACTATTGAAGAAGACACTACATAAAGTGTCACAAGCCTATCTGATGTGTCCACTGTGGGAAGAAAGTCATGACATTCTAGAATTCAGCAGTTCCTATTTTTGTTGTCAGACTTTCATTTTGCATGAGTGTCTTATCTGAAGTATTTTAATATAGTTACATTATTACTGGTTGCTGAGAGCTACTTAGTGACTGCTGCATCATAGGTTCATAGGTTCATAGGTGTGTACTAGGCTAATGGCTCTGGAGCCTTTACAAGCCTAGCCTATAGGATTACCCTGGCATCGTGCCACCCGACCTTAGTTCCAAGTGCCTCTGTTGAGTAGAGCCACTGGAGTGATCCCTGGGGTGAATTTTCTAATTCCCATCCACTCATCAAGATTTCTCTTGAAGAGGGCCAGTGAGGTGCTCTGTTTGACGTGTATGGGAAGTCTATTCCATAGCATGGGCAGTCTCTGGGTTATGAACCTGTCCCTCTAGCACATTCTGTTGATTGTGGTAATGAGGTTGAGGTCTCTGGAGCATGTGGTGTGGAGGGATTGGGATTTCTTTAGATGTAGCACTTCTAACAGAGCTGGGTCAGACATGGCTTTGTAAGTCAAGCAGAGATCGCTTTTAAGTAGGCGGTATGAGACAGAGAGTAGTTGGAGTTTTTTTGAGTCTGTCCATATAGGACAAGTGTTTCAGGCCTAGGATCCTCTTTGTGAGGTACTGTTGTGGCCTCTTCAGTTGTTGCAGGTGTCTAGTGAGGTACATGCCAAATGGGGCATTGTACTTGATGATTGGCCTAATGAGGGAAGAGTAGAGGGAGACAATGACCTCTTTCTTCCTGGATGCAAAACCTTTAGTAATGAGATGTGCCACATAGAAGGACTTTCTGACCACAGTGGCAATGTGGTGGTCAAAAGAGAGGTTGTTGTCAACCTGTGTTCCCAGATTTCTTATAAGGCCTTCGGTGTTCAATGGACTACCATTGATGTGGTAATTCATGGGAACTGGGTTTTTCACAAAGGGGATGATGACACATTTTTTGGTACTGAGCTTAAGGCCATGGTTCTAACACCAGTCATTGGTCTCAGTGAGGCCTTTCTCTAGGATGTCAGCATCACTTGGGGAGTTAATAATGGCTCCCAACTTGCAACTGTCTGCGAACTTTGTCGGCCAGAGTCCCTTTGTGATGGCCTGGACTTCTGAGAAGTAGATACCAAACAGGAGAGGACCCAGGACCAATCCCTGTGGGACTCCACTCATGAATGGTCAGCAGTCTTACTTGGAGTCAGCTACTTTCACACTGTGGGTTCTACCTGTGAGCCAGTTTGCAACCCACCTAGTGATATAGGGGTTGATGCCTAGCTTAGTGAGTTTTTCTGTGATTCCTGAGTGAGGGATGGCACCAAAGGCCTTGGCCAGGCAATATGAAGCACCTTGCCTTCATCCACAGCTCCGGTGACTGACTCAAAGAAGTCAACCAAGTTGAGCAGGCATGATCTGTCCTTCACAAAACCAAGCTGTGTGGGATCCGGAGTTTGGAGATTCCTTATATCCTAGTTTATTAGGTCCATGATGATGAGTTCCATAGCTTTGTATATCAGACTTGTCAGGCTAATGGGGTGATAGTTCCCAGGATCTGTAGTCGCTCCTCCTTTGTGGAGAGAGATGTCTATAGCAGTGTGCCATTTGGTAGGTAAAAGCCTGAGGTGAGGCTGAGATTGAGCAGGCCACACAGGTGAGGTGCCAGTTCACTCTGTAGTTCATGTAGAACACAGCCAGGGATAGTGTCAGGTCCCATAGAAGCTGTATTATTGGCCTTGGATAGTGCTGTTTTCACCTGATATGAATGTTTAGAGGATGAAGTACCTGTAGGTGCTGAACACTCTGAGAGTAATTTTCTGGAATGTTACCAGTATAAGAATGGGAGGCCAGTAGTCAAGGGTAAGCATGCTAAAGCAGACAGTTCTATATGATAATAAACTAAACTCAAAACAAAGGAGTTGCAAAATGAAGAGCGGTATAACAGTTAATACTGCTTACTCACAGTGTTTGTCTCCTCAGTTCACTTCCATGCTGGGGTGCTTTCTCTGTACAGTTTGCATGGCCTTTCCACCATACGTCTCAACCTCTTAGAGCAAGAAATCTAGACAAAACCATCAATAATGGGGAGATAAAGGCCCAAAAAATAGGGGCACATTTTATATATTACTCCTACAAAGTAAGAAAAATGATAGAATAACAGGATTTGTATTAGCATGACTTTTCCGAATGATATGAAGTCTAAAACTCACATCTGTCATTATTTTCTGACTTCAACTCCCATTTGCCAGAAAACCACAATTTTATGAAAAAAGGACCAACAATATGAGGCAAAAATCTGGACATTCTGGAAAAATCTGTACAGTTGAAAGGTATGCCTTCCACTCACATTCCAATGATGTGTAGTCAGGTGAATTAGTGATTCTACAAATTTCCAGTAGATGCCTATGTGTGCAATGTGTGTACATTTGTATTGTGATGGAGGGGTCTGAAATTCATTTGGTTTACTGCCTTAAGCTGTTTGAGTGCCACAATATTTTCTAGCTCCCCTATGACTCTGCCTAGGACAAGTGGGTATCTGAGAGTAAATGTATTAATTATGCAGGCTGAAAGTATATAGTTCATTGACCAGATAATCAAGGGAGGTGGCTGTTAGGATCACTGAAAGGTAATAATATGTCAATTATTATTATTATTATTATTATTATTATTATTATTATTATTATTATTGTTGTTGTTGTTATTGTTGTTATTATTGTTTTATTATTATTATTATTATTATTATTATTATTATTATTATTATTATTATTATTACTTTAATCAGAGTGATAGCTGTGGTGGTGGTGCTGCGGTAGTGTTGTCGCCTCACAGTAAGACATCCTGTTCGATTCTCAGCTAAAACGTCTTCTGTGTGGAGACATGCGTGAATGGGCGTACCTTCGTTGAAGGTTGTGCGTCAGGCCTGACAAGCCAGTAAGTAAAAATCTACTGCCAATCATTAGCGGACCGGAGTTCTGCTGTGGCGACCCCTAACCGGGAAAAGCTGAAAGATACAACAACAACAACTTTAATCAGAGTGATGCCATCCCACTTTGTGTTTGTGTCCTTCTGTGCAATTCAAAAGTCATGCCCATAAATCACATTTGGATAGATTTGGTAATTCTTTAGAAATAGATTGTAAAGTATTTAATTTTCTGAGAAAATTGCTGAATATATTAGGATTATGTGATATTAAGTAGATACATCAGCCTCTGAACTGGCAGTATATGTACTGGACCGTAAAGGTAACTGGAGTAGATGGCCAGACATGATTATGTCTTCCAGAAAGTGGCAGACAGTGCCGTTTCCTCTGATGCTGGGAAGCAATGCATTTGGTCAGGAAAGTGGGCTGGGCCACAAGGATTCTTCTTCATTGATGGTCAGGAAAGTGGATTGGGCAACAAGGGCTCTTCTTCATCAATGAACTAGTCACAGAGTGATCAAAGTACAATAATAATAATATTAACATGGCAACAACAACAATAATAACACATATATCTCTCTGGAGGATATTAGACCATAAAATAAATGAGTAACCCTTCAGTATACAAAAACTCTGAAAAAATGGGGGTGGGGCTTAATTATTTTTTTCAAATATTAAGAGAGGATGAGATTTTAACTTTGTTCCACACAAAAGTAATGTATAATCAACCATAGAAATGTCATCTTAACTATTCAGCACTAACACAGAAGGCTAAACCCTTTAAACTGCATGGATGGTGGGGGGTTGTGGGAGGGCTGTAACTTGGATCACTTTGCATTAATGAAGGACTCCCAAGCAGGTGAGGGTTCAAACTGGAAATTAATTTTGCACTTCCACAAAGCCCTGGCCATATTACACAGACAAAATAAAAAAACAGTAGGAGAGAATTTTGGGAATGAGCTAGCTGACAAAGCATAAATCAAGGGAATAAAGTTGAACTATAAGGCAATACAAGTTAGGAAATTCAGAATATTTGGGTAGGAATGCCTGCATAAATATTTCTATACTTCTGAAAAGCTGAGAAGGTTTCTCCTGACTGCAGACCCAGCATGCTGATGACATATCTCAGAAGAAATTGGTATCACATTTTCTATGCATGTATAAGTCAGGAAATGAGGTTTAGGAACAAACCAATTTGTCAAAGGATATCTTTCGTGAGGGAAAGTGAGCTATACGAGGCTGGGGTGTGGGAGATTTGTTAAGGAAGGGGGTTGAGATGAAGTAACAGTGACAAGTCTGAGCAGACTTTGGGAAGGGGTTGGCTAATTGTCAAGGGGAATTTACAGGAAGTGAGGTAGTTGTAGGGTGGCGCTTAGGTTTTATAGGGTTGTAACTGTGAAGAGGATCATATTTTGGCATGAATTTGCAACCCACCCTCCCTTCCTTTTTTTTTCTTTTGGTTAATTTGTTTGGTATGAGGGAGGTACTGGATGGAGAAGAGGTGCAGGCTTGTTCCTCTTCTGTTCCCTACCTTGGTGTTGGGTGTTGATGCAATGAGATTTTGGGATGAAACTGGGCTATAGGATGCTGCTTGATTGACATGAATAAGTGAGTGGACATAAGGATGCTGCTTATTTGGATAGGGTGAGCAGGTGCACTGCGCCAAGGTATGTTATAAGGATTTTCATGTTATGTTTACAAGGTCATTTCTGTTACAATTAATATTTGAAATAATGTATTAAAGTTATGTGTGAAATTAAAAAAGGTTTTCAAAGGTCATTTGGTGTTATTGTGTATTATTGAAGGAGACTGGGGCAGAGGTTTAAGGCCCATGCAGAAGTCCTACAGATATAAGCTTTGGGTAAAGATATTAAGATAACACCTAACCTCTTTTTACTAAGCAGAAAAAGAAGGGAACCTGCTCCCACAAGAACAAAGCAGGCTGCCATTAACAATGTTACAGGGGAAAAATGTATCACCAGAAAGTGGAAAAGGAATGTCAAAGTTATTATATTTAAACTTCAACAACTTATTAGAAACCTAATGCTTGAAGAGGAATGGAAACTAAAGAAAATGAGCATTTCAAAATTCCTACAAAACATTGCATAGAATATAAACAAGGAAAAGACACCAGCAATTTATCTAGCAATTAATCACCTTGAGTAAAAATCGATTTTAGTTAATTTTGTCTGACCTACTGTAAATACTGTAAACAGTTTAACCCCTTGCTTAAAGTTGCTTGAATTAAAGAAAATAAATATATAAATGTATGTGTATCGAGAAAAAAACAAAGACAAATGAATTACATTTTCATGCTAAGTGGTCTTTATAGACTGTGTCAAAATGAATATTCCTGTTTTATTCAAAACACTACACATTAATGACACCAAAGGTGCATACTTCTTTGTCTTTAATAAAGTTTATTGCAAATGAGCTTATCTTTTGAAGGCTTCAGCAATGTGATCTGTTAGAACAGTACTTAATCATTTTTCTGTGTTGATAGTTGATACCTTTAAATAATGCTGAACTTAAAAATAGATAACAACTACTTAAGTTCAATAAGAAAATGTGAATAATGGGTGGGAAAATAGAGAATGTAGAGTAGGTAAATCTGACAATAAGGAAATATGAGAATAAATACTTAATATAGGCAACAGCCGTACTTTGTATTGACATTCTGCTATGTGAAATAATTTCAAGCAACTTCCTGCTTTGTGTTTTTGATTATGTTACTAAGATCGTTAGGTGCGGTAGCAGTCAGACTGATCTTGATGCCAAAGTACAAGGAAGACAAATTAACCTGAATGTATACATACACATACACATACACGTGTACACACACACACACACACACATATATATATATATATATATATATATATATATATACAGACAAAAAACTAAATACTGAGGAAATGTAGTTTTCCAGTCTTGAGGTAGTAAAAACTTTCATTAAGGAAGAACAAACTAAATAATTGTGAAAAACAGTTGTACAGGAACGAAAACAGCATATGATGTTCTCAAATAAACTGTTGTCATAAATATTAAGTTTATGTGAATGTCATATGCTGCTTTCATTCTTGTACAACTGGTTTTCCCAATTTTTGATAGATGTGTGTGCATATATATGTATATAATATACATGGGCCGCCTTTGGTAGATCGAACTTTTAAATGTTCGAAGATGATATGGCCGAGACTATAACTTCGAACATTTAAAAGTCCGAACGGACTGAATGGAGATCTGCTTACAGAGTGGAATGGGAAGATTTCACATTTCCGCAATGTAGTGCGATCTCGAAGCTGGTATATTTAAGTAAGGGGGGTGTTGGGGGTGCAGGGGAGTAACCCCCTGCTACAGCAGTTTAATTTTTTTTTTTTTTCTTTTTTTCTTTCAGTGTTCTAACAATTACAAGTTCGACCATATGGTCCCAGACATATTTGGTTCAAACTTCTGTGTTCAATTTACTGAATTAGATCTCGATCTCGGAGCTGGTATATTTAAGTAGGGGAGGTGTGGGGGGTGCAGGGGGGCTTGCCCCCTGCATAGATGTAGGTTTAATGTTGTTGTTTTTTTTTTTTTTTTCAGTGAAAGCGCCTTCGGTAAAGTATGTTCGGTGATAATGCATTTGGACTTTTGATCTTTTGATCAAAAGTCTTAGATCCATATATATATATATATATATATATATATATATATATATACATAGAGTTAGTTGAAACCTACAGTGACACATGCTGGGCAGTCAGTCAGACTGGTGAGGTTTAATCCGATCTATGCATACTCTCATTATGGCAGTTTTGCAGGTTGTGAACTAGAGAACGTGTGCAGGCATGCTATGACCCCCTACAATGAGATTCATTTCACATTAGGACGTAATACTTTTTTCCTGTGGAGTTCAAATGATGACACTGAAGGACAGTTGTTCAATGTTAAGACCACTTCCTCATAGTTCTATAGTCTAAAGTTCAGTTTTGTCTTCTCTTCAGTCAGTTTGAGGAAATTGTATGCTATTTCCCTGTCTGCATGTTTTTTACTGAGTTATTACCTGAGAACATGTTGGTTTGTTCAGTGGTTATGCTAACCTTTGCATATATAGACATTCTGGTTTATTGGCTAAAATTACCTGCCTATGAAGTGTCAGTATATACTTGAACCTACACTATACACACACACATACACACACACACACACACACACACACACACACACACACACACACACACACACACATATATATATATATATATATATATATACACACATACACACACACACACACCTCTCTCTCTCTATGTATATATATATATATATATATATATATATATATATATATATATATATACACACATTAGTGCCTGGTACTTGATCGAAAAGACACAATGCTGATACCCAGGAGATGAATGTAAAAACCTCAACTAAACAAATATCAGCATAATCTGCCCATGCCACACGGATTACTCGGCAGTGGGCTAAACTAACACCGACTGTTTTTCCAGGGGATAAGCCCACCTGCTAAATATATATACACACACACTAACTCTGAGATCACTCAATTCCCAAGAAAAGGGAATATTCCCCTACTCCAGAATTGTTAGTGTTGTACACTTGTCCACCATCTGTCTGTGTCAGCCAAACAGTTGATGGCATTGTATGTTCACCTTTATATATCGACCATTTCATCAAAACTCATTTGCTCGAAAGTTCATATGATCAAAAACCAGTATTCAAGGCATAAAACTGGGATTTGTCCCCCTCCCCAATGTATTGTGACCCTGGAGTTGATATATATATATAGTTAGGGGGGGGTGTGGGGGTCACAGCCCCCCACATTGAGGGGGTGGGGTGAAGCCCCCTAGCTATTTTTGTTTAAAAGAAAAAAATAAAACAAAAAGTAGACATTTTAAACGGAAATAGGTGGGAGGCTTCACCCCCCCACACCTCCCACACACCCCCTAACTATATATATCAACTCCAGGGTCACACTACATTGGGGAGGGGGACAAATCCCCAGTTTTGTGCCTTGAATACTGGTTTTCGATCATATGAACTTTCGACCAAATGAGTTTCGATCAAATGGTCTGTCGATCAAATGAAGTAGACCTCTATACATATATATATATATATATATATATATATATATATATATATATATATACACACATGGGTCTACCTGATAACACTGACACGCCAAAATACCGGCAACGAAATAACTGACATGACAAAACCGTCAAAAACACGAAACTTCACATGCCCAACAAACCACAATCCCGACAATCAACAAAACAAATAAATTTCCCGAAAAGCACACACACAACACAAGCACATCAAAAACCTTACAAATCTACACTAAATCTTACATACACAACTATATATGCACTAACCTTAACCCAAACCCTAACCCTGATGTCCATCACTATCGCACACTTACCTTACCCACACCCTAACCCTAACTCACTTAATCCGCCCCTAAACCTTAAGTCCATCACTATTGCACACTTACCTTACCTGCACCCTAACCGTAACTCACTTAACCCACCCATAAACTTAAAGTCCATCACTATCGCACATGGGTCGAGATAGGGGCGAGGTTGTAATTCAGCAATAGCAGTGAACCCCTATCTCAACCCATGTTAAAACCCATTCCTAGGCTGGCTTTTGAAGTTCGACATTGCCGTGTTCGACTTTCAGTTGTCGAACATAGTGCGGTCGAACAAATTTCATTCGAAATTATATTAAACTAGATATATATATATATATATATATATATATATATATACACACACACATATATATATATATATATATATATATATATATATATATATATATATATATATATATATATATATATATATATATATATATATATATATATATATATATATATATATATATATATATATATATATATATATATATATATATATATTTATATGTATATATGTATACAAACACAGGTGCATTGCAGGACATCACACACCGGAGGCAATAATTCCATGTTAGTGCACTTTGCTCACATAGAAATAAAGCAAAAATAACATACTTTTGATTTACTTAAATCTTTCACTGACATGAAAACTCAGTCTTACAGTTCAACGGCTCCTGTTTCCAAGATTAAATCAGGATGAGGTTTGTGTCTGGTTATCTTATGCTCACAGACACCTCCACATCAACTTTCAGGTATTCCACAAATGGAATTCTCATAATATTCCTAGTCTAATCAGAGGTATCTTATTAATTCAAGTTTAAAACAGCCTTCTGGCTGATATTCTTGAAGAATCATTCCTCATGACCACACAACTCCGTTAATGAGATGATAATATTTTTGATATCTGGATCTAAAATGCTTGTTTTTAAACTCATCATAGATGGTGTTAAAAATCAGACTTTGCTATTACAAAACTTTTCTTTTTTTCCAAAATCATTTTTATTTTTTTCATTATAAACATACACAAATGTACATATAACAAATACAATAAAACATAAACAAAACTATTTACAGCATTTACATTTATCCATGATAAACAATAATTTTATCCATGAGAAGTTATCAGTATTTGTTCAAAAGGTTTTCTAATTTTTGCCATGCTATTTTTTTATGAGTAATGTTATGAGTTCTATAACAAATGGTTTGCAGTTCTTTTTTACAAACAACTTTTGCTAAATTAATAAAATCTTTAAACATCAGATCTTGTTTACTTTTCCAGTTCAAAGTAATAACTTTTCTGGCAACTGCAAGAATTGACCAGAGTAACTGATTCTGAGATTTAGGTATTGCATTAAGTATACAATTATTGAATAGGATTAGTGAGTTGGAAATGTGACAGTTATCAGACCATCAAGCATTTACAAAATATCTGAAGCCTTTCCAGTACTGAACAACATGTCTACATTCAATGAACATATGAACCTAGTTGGCCTCTAGCAATTCATCACATTTCCAACATTTATTTTCACTGTTTTTGAGTATAAGATTTATTTTATGTGGAGTATAGAAACTCCTATTCATAAATTTCCATGAATACTATCTCCAATATAATGAAGAAGAGGTACCATAAGTAGATTTCAATAACAATTTTTTTGGATTCATCAGATATTTTTCTCAATTAATCTTTACATAGTAATTCCAAAAATCTGAGTCACACTTTAGAGTGTCTTCTCTTAATATCTTACAGATAGGTGAGATACTTACTTTTTGATTATCTGTCTTTTCAAGACACCTAATAAAAAGCTGAATCAAACTAGGAATAGATTCAGTCTCTAGGTTGACTGATACTCTCATTTTGTTAATTATAAACTGCCATAATGAGTGTATAAACAACCGTCTTGACTTTTATCAAAACTACATAAAAGAAAGTTTAGTGGTTTAATACTCTTATTTTCAATAAACTGATGCCAGAATATCAAGTTATTTAACTTTATTTTTTGCATCGCATTGATGTTGAAAGAATCTAGGCAATCAGAGGAGTATGCTATAGAGAATATAAGAAATATAAATTGTTTAATGTTGCAATTACAATCAAGTACATTTTAAAGTTATTAAATATTTGATTAATACCATAAGAAAAATGATCGAAATTCTTATTAAATAAACAAAATTCACGTAAAAGCCAATGAACTCTACGTTTTCAGTATTGTTCCTTAAATTGATTTTCTATAGTTCTGACATCAGTTATATGATTCTCATGTATTATTTTCCAGTCAGATATATAGGTAGGTGAGATGCAATGTAATATTACATTAATTATGACTGATTTGGAATAAAGATCTAGCTAGGGAATGCTATCCCATTACTGTTCTAAGCTCTAATGTGCCATTTATATGCAATCCTAGGTTTTAAGGGGAACAATAAACATTTAAGTAGCATGGAATCTAATTTTTTAAATATGTTTTGGGAAGGGGTAGTATCAATGACTGTATATAAAACAAACTTTTAGGCAACATTATCATTTTAATTAAAGAGAGCCTATCCTCCATCATGAAGAACTTTGTATTCCATCTTTTGATTAGTTCACTAATGGTAGTTATTAAATTATTGTAGTTTAGTTTAACAGACTCTTTCCATGTACTCTTTATCTCCTTCTTTCAGCTTTGTCCTGGTTAGGCATTGCCACAGTGGATCACCTGTCTGCCCAGGATTGGCAGTGGAGTTTTACGGTGCCAGCCTGGCACCCAACCTTCCACAGAAGGCACACATATGCAAACACTCACACCTAGGGCCAATTTGGAATGTCCAATCCACCTACAGCATGTTTTTGGGATGTGGGAGGAAACCGGAGCACCCGAAGGAAACCCACACGACCACAGGGAGGACATGCATACTCTGAACAGAAGGCACCCCAGCCAAGAATCGAACTGGAGAACCTCTTGCTGTGAGGTGACAATGCTAACCGCTGCATCATGTACTCTTTATACTGACACCCAAATATTCTAATACATCATTCTCCCAATTAAACAGGCTATTCTCTCTTAGGTTTTTGTTGATCTTTTTGTTAATTAGTAATGTTTTGGATTTATTATGATTAAATTTAAGCCCTGAAATTCTTTCAAACTTGCTTAAGGTAGTTCAACACTTTTCCATAGTGTTTGGTGTACATGTAACATAATTACTTTCATACTGTATTGTATGGTGCATACACACAGGTTCAAATAGCACATTACACAATATTGTAACACACTAAATAGCATTTTCATAGTAAGAACAACATTTTAACAGCATTAACAAGTTTTCTCAAGCAAATGGAAAAAAAATATCTTGGCCCGGTCAAGCATACCTGTCAAAAGAAGTGTGTCTGAATGTTATCATCTTTACTGAGTGTCTTTAGTGGTTAGTTGGATTTTGGAGTGGTCACTACAGAAGCTATTCTGTGTCTGTTCCTGGATGCTAACCAAGTGCTTATCAGTAGTCTTTCCCTTCTCTCTGAGGGTCTTCTTGTATCAACTCATGCTCTTTCTGTTTTGTAACATGACATCCATGCATTTCTCTCATTTGATTATCAAAAGATGACACTTCACTTTAAATAGCACAATTTGGTATGCTGATTAAAAGTTGTCCGCCAAATACCACCCCTATAGTATGCAACACAACCTGGTGGCAGTCTTTTGATTTTGGTGCACATTATTTGCAGTGAAATGAAAAACAACAACAAAAATGTTGTTGCTTTAACTTTAGTCATTCAATGAAAAAAAAACAGTCTCAATATTCTCTTCCGCTTCTTGAATCATGCTGCAGTTTGTTTCTGGTTCTTCTCTTAACCGTCACATCTACAATCCAGCCATTCATCCATAATCCCTTTTTCCCACTGGGGTCAGAGTGTTACTTCAACAGTGACAATTATATAGAGCTAAGGTTTACACCTCTGTGTAGCTAGCCCTGCTGCCAATCCAGGCCCCAACCCATACTTTTCAATAATCAGTAGCTTTTTAATGTCATATACAATCTTGCAAAGTTTGGGGGAAAATGGTTAATTTAAAGTTCTTCCATAACAGGGATTCTAAAATACTCTCTCTTTTTTTTCTAGACTGCATATTTAAATTATTAAGCACATGCCCTAGGATTCAGAAAAAGGCTCAGCACTTGTGCTAATTGTCCAATTCAGGCTGATCAGATAGCACAACTATGAGAAAATCAAATTCAGAGACAACTATGGCTGCAGTGAGAAAGGCTTCATTACTGACTCATTAGCTTCTCTCAGAATTGCATGCTTGTACTGTCAGACCTGACTGAGCTAATGTTTTTCCTAGACACCCGTGCATAGTATTGACAATGGCACCCACCCCTATGCACACACACACACACACACACACACACACACACACACACACACACACACACACACACACACACACACACACACACACACACACACACACACACACCTACACACACACACACACACATAGAGCTTCATTCATGGCCCTACAAATATGCACACATACACATATCCATACACATGTGCAGTTAAACATAACCCCACCTGCACATCCTCACTGAACTGACTTACACAGCAAGTACTGCCATAATAGTGAATAAGTGACTGTCATGCTTTTATCACTTTTTTCCTCTGCGAGTAAAATTTTACTTGGGTGATCAATTCTCTGAATTACTCAGACAAGCAAATTTGGAGCCAATAATATTTCCAGAACACAAGGTTAACTAGCATTATACATTTCCTCAGACTGCTGCATTATCATTCATTTCTGCCTGAGAGACCACTTTCCATGCTGAGGCTCCCTATGAGGGAAAAAAGTCAGTGGTAGGGTAGTCTCTGATTTGGAGAGGCTTAGGTTAGTGGGGAAAACTACTAAGCTAAAGCTTCCCCATTATGCTAAACCTTTCTCAGTCCCATTGTTAGCCTCCCCATGGGGTGCATATATTATGTTTTTATCAAAGCCAGTAATAAGTCAAATGAAAATGCACAAAACTTAGCCAAAAAGTAACGAAAAAACACATCTTTCAACTCATACTGGACACAATGCCAATATAGGCTAAATCTGGTATTAAAATAATTCTAACCTTAATCCTAACTATTAAATCTAACCATAACCTATACCTTAACTTTAACGCATTATTTACTGACATGCAGTCCAGTGAGAGTGGATGCATGACTGTCATGCTTTTACAGTGGTCACCTTTTCCTTTACTCTTTGCAATTGCTGCAAATAAACATTTGTACACCCAAACTTTCATTTGGTATAAAACTTAGTCAATCTGAATTTGAATTCAAGGTCATAATGAAGTGCTAGTCAGTAGCTGCACTGGTTATTATTTTATTTCAGAAGTAATCTAGTAGCACTGTCTGGTTAAATGACTTGCTCAGTCACATTGTGGGAAAACTGCTGCTGAAGAAATGCAACACCAGGCTAAAAGAAACAGCTCATTGACAGCTCCTAGCCTTAATCGTTTCTGATAACTGCCAAACCAGACATTGTCCTTTATCAAATAGCAGTGCTTCGTTCTACTTTCAGAGACTGGCAAATAACTGTATCATATCATGTGATCACTGATAAACTAGTGGTATATGCCAAAAGAAGTTTCAGTAGTTGTATTTCATCCACAGCGATATTGTTAATCATATACCCTGTAATCTTATAAAATACTTCAGCCAAAAGATTATAGAAACATGCTCTCATATTTTCAGTACATTGGAAATGGCCATGTTGCAGATGCTGTGATTTGATTTCCAGTCATGGGACTTTGAAAAAGAGGAAAAAGGTGAGCCTTATTTTCTATTAAGCCTTTTCCCACTTCTCTAAGTTTAAAGGACAATGGAGTTGTTATTTATAGAGAATGTGTGTGCAGGGGCAGAGCCTCCAAAACAAGGCATTATAGCACAATAAAAATTATTATTTCAGAATATTTGGTGGACTTTCTCCATAATAATGCTGATTACGTAGTGTGATACATGCTTTGTTTAAGACAGATCTGTCTTCACTAAGTGAGATGCAATTCATGATCATCATTATCAACCCCCTTTTCCCCATTTTTTGTATGTGAGGTTGGGATGCCGTATCAGTTTTCTCAGTTTAGTACCCCTCTGCTCTTTCTTCGACAGTCATGCCTGACTGTGGCAGGTCTTCTGTCATGCAATCCATCTATCTCTTGGCTGGACATCATCATTTCCATTTACTTTCTTCTTGTCTCTTCAAAATAATCTTTACAGAAATTGCCTTCTGATTTCCTGTATATGTACCTGAACCACTATAATGTGTTCTCTTTCATTTATGCAACTGGAGCTACTTTTTTTTTTTTTTTTTGCTGTGTTGTCATCATTTCTTTGTCTTTCCAACAGCGTTCATTCTACCACCCATCCTGGGCACTTCATTTTTATCACCTCTAGCTTGCTCTACTGCTCAGCCTTCACTGATTACACCATTGTTTTATATACCTTACTTTTCAGCTTCTTTGTCATTTTTCTGACACACTTAACTGTATCCCCTATTATTATAGCCATGACCCCCTCATAAAGACTGCCTTTTTTTCAACCACACCACCAAGATACTTGAAGCTATTAATCTGTTCTACTATTTTCCATTGTAGCTCAGTTTTTCAGCTTCTTCTGATTTCCCCCAAAATTCTGTAATGGCAACTGTAATATCTGTAATCAGTTTCATCCCCTGCACCTTTAGCTTTGCATTCCATTTCCCCATCATTTGCTGAAGTCCTTGTTCAGAATCTACCTCTAATGCCACATTGCCTACAAACAGCAGATTTGCTGATCTGTCTCTTTCAGCCTGTTTGTTAATGTAGTCCATCACTGAACCTGATGCCAAAGCACTCCCACTGGTAATCTGTGAGTTTGAACACTACAAATATTTCTGTCATTTGGTCCTTGTACATAACCTGTACTAATTCCATTGATGTCTGTAAGACTTTGAACTATCATATGACAGGACAAATATGCTTTCTCAAAGGCTGAAAATACCAAAGTAGACTCTTTCCTCATCCCCAACTCCTTCTCCACTATCAGGCTCACTGCAAACAGTGTGTCAGTTGTGCTGCATTCTCTTTGAATCTGAACTACTCATCTTCCATTTTAGTAAGTATATTTGCTCTAACAATCAACAGCACTTCCATGTAGTGCGAAAGGAATTTGATACCTCTATACCGCCCACAGCTGTTCTTGTACAGTGACACCAAAATGCTTATTCTTACGTCATCTTTAATGTACATTTCTCTGCAAACAGCAATGAGCACCCGCAAGAGCCTTTCCTCCCTTAACTCATCCAACAGCTTAATGATATCAAAGCTATCAAAAGAAAAGAGGGCCGGAAGAAGTGTGAGATAAAAAAGAAAGAATACTGTTCCACTAACAAAAAGGATACAAGAACAGTTGTAATAACAAAGAAAAAAGCACCAGAGGCATTCGAACAGCTTCCTGAAAGTGATTCAACAGACAGTACAAAGAAAGCCTATCAGTTTGCAAGGCAGAGACAGAAGGCTGAAGAAGACAGTCATCAGACAGCATTCATAAGATGTCAGTAGCCATCTTCTCACCAGCTCACAAGACATCACAACCAGATGGAAGCAATATTTCCAGCAGATTTTGAATGAAGGAAATCCCATAGAAGGTACCACCCATACACTGCCTATGATGAAAGAAGAACCCTCTCTAGACAAAGGAAGAACAGAACTAAGGAAAATAGCATCAAGCAAAGATGCAGTTAATCTTAGTAAATCTCTTTTCATCAATATTTTATCATTTTTTTTACGGAACCAAACTTCTTCTCCAAAAGTTAAATTTCACTTCCTGCAATGGTGATGTGATTTGCTTTAGGAAATGATGCGTAGAAACACTAATGTCTGATAATGATGTCTTTCGACTTTTCCTGGATAGGGGTCACCACAGCAGAACTCCAGTCCGCTAATGACTGGCAGTGGATTTTTACGGTGCCAAGTTGCCAGCCTGATGCCCAACCTTCAAAGAAGGCACACCTATTCATACACACACCTACCTGCATGTCTCTAGACATCACTCGACCATGGGAAGGACATGCAGACTCCACACAGAAGGAGCTCCACTCGAGAATCGAGCTAAAAGAAAGCAGGAAGGCCAAAAGGGACTGAGGAGGATTATTAACAACATGAGTACATCATAATATAAAATGATATTCTCATGACTGTTGCTTTTCAGAATCAAAATCATAACAAAAATATTATATAAAAATATATAACCAGCAGCACATAACAAGTCAAATTATAAGGGGCTATTTGTCCATCTTGGCAGGTGATATCAATGGTGTCCTACTATACTCTGCATTCTGGCCACTTCTTCTTGGGCTATTCTTCTCTGACATAAGACTGGGAAACTGGCCATTGATTACCAGATCTGCTACTCATTGCATATCAGGTAATATAAATGGTGTAATAAAAGATGGTGAATATTGCTACAATGTCTTTAAAAGCTACACTCAGGCACGGTAGCAATTATCTCACCATAATATCCATAATGTAGTGCAAAGCATAAAAAAATACCAGAATTAAAATTCCAGGGCTAAGGATAGATAATAAATTATGCTGTGGCTCCTGCATGTCTGTGAAGGTTATCAAAGTATAAATCTATAGCCCTCCAAATTCTAAAAGACATGCCTAGTTTCTCCAGTGAAATCATTAAACTACTTTATGCCCAGTTGATCTGGGCCCTTATTAAATGCAATAGTACTTTTTATAATCTTTCAGCAGGCCACCTAAAAAAGCTTGAAAGGTTATGATAATTTCTTACAAGAAAAAAAAATATCACAGGGCTAGAAATTTTGAAATATTGAGAAAGGCTTCAGCAGCTGTCATATTATGTTTCTTAGAAGTTACTTAAAGGTGACCTATGCCTGGTCTGTAAAGCAATGTTTGATTGGGTTCTTTTTGAGACCTATGTCTGGATCTCACTGGTGAGGAGCTAACACTAGTTCTGAGAACCAAGAGGTAACACATTATCAGTAATACAAAAAATGTAATAGCTATATTACACAACAAGGATTTTGGAATGTCTGTCACAGATTTCTGAATTCTCAGAATGCTACATCTAAGTTCTCTTTCTCTCTCTAATTTTCTCATAGTCTATAAAAACTTCCATAATGTCTGCATCTCCAGAATATAGCCACTCTCACACTCCTGAAATTCTCCAATGCACCTCTAAATTCTACTTTAAACACACACAAATTAAAGACATGTTTATTTGAACAAATGCCAATCTCTAGTCTTTCTGGCTTAAATCCTCATAAAACACTTGGCAGAAATGGGTATTAGCTCAAATGCCATTCTCTTGTTCCAGAATTATCTCTCAAACTGTTACTTGTGTCAACATCAACTACTAGCTGTCCTCAGTAAAGGCATCCCACAAGGCTCCACACATGCCCGACCCCCCCCCCATTTAAACTCCCTTTTAATCTGCCTCATAACCTCTTATTACATTAAGCAGATGGTATGGTTCTGTTCTACTCAAAATAAATCACTTTCAGTAGTAACACAAGAACTTCAGGCAGATATCCCCTCTCTCTTCCAGTGGATCCACAACAAAACAATCATTATTTAACTGATACAAAACAAAATATATGCTACTCAGCACTAAACATAAACTCAGCAAATGCCTTACTCATTACAGATCTTTGATCACAACACTGCTACTACATGCTCATTTAAATATCTAGAACCAAACAAACAAAGCACGGATATTTAAAACTGAGAAGATGTTTAAAATTTGTTGAGTGCTGTCATCAGATAAAATACTTGACTTCCTCAAAACATGAAGCAAAGCTCACACTTTAAATCTAATCACAAGTTCACATGAAAACATAGAATGTCATTAAATTGGTCATGCAAAATAGTTCAAAAACATGAACTATAAAAATAATAAATCTAAACATTTATACATACAGATGGATACCTAAAATATAATACAAAAATATCTACAATAAAAACATATGAATGCTTCACTGGGTTGGTGACTACAATCTTCTTCTTCTTTTCCCGGTTAGGGGTCGCCACAGCAGATCACCTGTCCGCTCATGACTGGCAGTGGAATTTTACAGAGTCAAGTTGCCAGCCTGGCACCCAACCTTCCACAGAAGGCACACACATGCACTCAAATCTAGGGCCAATTTAGAGTGTCCAATCCACCTACAGCATGTCTTTGCGATGTGGGAGGCAACTGGAGCACCCGGAGGAAAACCCACGTGACCACAGGGAGGACATGCAGACTCCACACAGAAGGCACCCCAGCCAAGGATCGAACCAGGGAACCTCTTGCTGTGAGGTGACAATGTTAACCTCTGCACTACTGTGGCCACCCTGGGTTGGTGACTACAATGTGTACATATAATTTTGCTGCCCTTAATTTTAAAACATTGTTTCATGGTACAGATTCATTCAGTCCAGGTGATTAACCCACACTTAATTTCAACTGTCAAATTAATTTCTATCCTTTTGTCTCACAATATACTACTTAGATTTTTACACCTTCTCTACAAGAAAAAAAAGGTAAATTTTGTAAAATCTGGACACCTTTTGCATGTTTGTTTAAAGTGTTATTAAAATATAACTTGTAATATATGACAAATATTAAAACAGTCTTTGTTTTGACAATCTTCATGGCATTTCTTTGGTTCTAGGTGTTTTTCTTACACTGCTATATTGGTTATCTTTTCTGGTTTGGAGTGAATTATCAGCAGTTATTGTTATGTCATCTCTGGATGTGCTCAGCAGCTTCCAAGGCCTAAGTTGCATAGTTGCCATGACAGGTGAGTTGAGAAGACTTATTAAGTATCTCAAACAATTTTTGGCAGCACAGGTAGCCCATACATCAAGTGAGAATGTTCTCCCACTTCCACTTAATAATGCCCAAATGTCCATGGAATCTATGGAAGAAGTGAAGAATCATTTTCTTGAACTGTTGACACTTGAACTACATACATTTGGTGATTCTTGAAAAGAAAATTAATAAATACAGATTACTTGAATTAAAAAATGTTAATTTTTAGAATATATCAAAGTTAATTGAGTCTCTAAGGGATTTAGGTCATGGAAATATCCTAATGGATTAACAAACGGATATGACTTGCACTGTAAACTGATTAATCTTTTGACAACAGGGTGTATGCTAATTGCAGTTTTAGTAATGGGCAATGAAAAAAATAGGGGTTATTAACTACCAGGATATCAGCATTAAGGGGCTCTAATATTAACCACCTTAATTTTGAATCATATTAGGTGAAACACATGAATGGTCAAAATAGGAAGCAAAAAAAAAGAGAGGAATAGGATGATTTCAAAGCATGTAGAGCCTACCTACGCCCAATGAAAGAAATCATCACTGACATCATAGTTATTGTCAACAATAAAATTCAGGAGAAACACCAATTCAAGAAATCCCTTCCAGTAACAACCCTGATACAAAAAACCTTTGGCGATTTCAACTTTATGGAGGTCAGAATGGCTTGCCAATAAACAGTTTTCCAGTCGCCAAGTTCAAACTGCTCAGAATTCTTTAGTAGGTCAGCAGAACTTCCAATGAGGAAGCTCAACAAGGGGAAGGGATTGTGCCCTTGATCTAAGAGAAAGACAAGAAAATGAATTCAGAAACATGTTAAAGGTAGTTATAGTTAAACAAAATGTCTAAGATATTCAGCCACAGTAGTTTGACTATTACTGGTTCATTTTTAGAGCTTTTGAGCATGGGTTCAAATTTGTATCTTCAAGAGGTAAAGCCACTGCTAAGGTACAGACTAAATTACATCTTTTTACTCATATTTCGAAAGTTGGGATATTATTTGAAAATATGTCTGATAACATTACTCCATGTGCTTCTACACAATCCCTTTAAAGAAAGAATACATTCAACCCACCATTTTATTCCTGGATTAATGTGTTTAAAAAGCTTTCTGAATCATGTAAAAGAACAGTACTGGAAAGTAAGCCTACTCACTATTGGTACAATAATCGCATACATGATGGAGAATTAGGTTTATGAAATCTGGCAGGATGGTGTACTAGTCATCATGGATAACATGGATTACATTGGTAGGGCATGAGCAATTTTAACAAATGATGATTATGAGAAAGTGTTCAAAAATGAGGTAAACATAGCTTATAGTTGTACTGATACAATATTATTTGATATGTTAATGCAGTTTGATGCTTATTATTTTTATGGGTTGAGAAGCTAATTTCACCCTCAGTTTTCAGCTAACCAAAGTGCACCAGAACATCGAAGACCCACTATTCATCCCATTGCTGATATGGGAGGATAAAAACAAACTTGCTATTTTTGTTGATATGAAATTGAAGCAATTTAATGTAAACTATTCATATATATTAAAAAATGTTTAACATTTCTCAAGTAATATATCCGATGATCTTTCTGATGAAAAGTTATGATTTGTTACCAAAGATGTGGTTGATTTTTTCTTTCTATAATATCACAGTGGTTGGGTGTGCAGTGGTTTAGAGTTGCTCTGGTTGAATCTGGAGGATTTGCTAACTTTAAACATTAAGACTCAGTCACAGTTCATAGAATTAGTATTACAAAACAACTACATTTACTTTGAATTAGAGTATTTCCATCATAAAACTCAAGATGCAATGGGTGTAGCAAGCTTGTCTATATTTTCTAAGATTGTTATGCAGTATTGAAAAAAAATATTTTATATTTAATCTAAGAATTGTTTAAGTTAAAATTTCTGTCATGCCTCTCAACTGTCCAGATTTTCCTAGAATGTCCAGATTTTCTCTTCATGTTTTTGTTTTATTCCTCATAGAATTTGTGTTTTTTTGGAAAATCACTGAGGATTGAAGTCACTAAATAATGACACGTGTGAGTTTCAGACTTCATATCCCTCAGAAAAATGTATGCTAACACAAAACCTGTTATTCTAGCAATTTTCTAAGTTCATAAAAGCAATATGTAAAATCTGTCCCTGTTTTGGGGTATTTGTCTTTCCCATTATTTTAGGCTTTCGTCCAGATTTCTTGTGCTGTGAGGTTGAGAATTATGACTTCTGGAGTTTTGGATGATATCCATATCATTTGGACTGCTACTGAGAACTGGTTTGAAGAAGTTTATTGAGTATTTAGAGTCAGCTGAAGACTTCTTGAAATGTATATACATTCTAGCACAGAAGTGCATTATTTGGACATTACAATAATAAAAGTTATAAGCCAAAAAATATTCCAGTCTAACATCTATAGAAAACCAACCTTAACCCAGAAAAGAAGTGATGATCATATTTTGAAACTGAACTATTGAAATAAAAATATATATGTTTAAACAGAGAGCTTATCCTGAAAAGTTTTTTAAAGGGAATATACAGTGAAGTAATGTCATACAGAAAAAGATAACTAATGAGGTTTAGTAATAAACCAGTTTGTCCAGGAACATCTTCAGAAGGGTGTTAGAGAAATATATTAGTGGGAGTTAAGAGGGTGGGGGGAGGAAAGGGTTAGATGGGAAGGAGGGGCGATTGGGAGGAAATGAGGTAAAAGGGGAAGGGCTTAAGAGGTTTAGGCAGGTGTAGTTGGATTAGGGGATCACATTTTGGCATGAACTTGTATGGATGCTGCTTACTGGGTCAGGATGAGTGAGGTCACGCTGTCCTGATTAACATTACATGGATGTTATGCTGTGATTAAATCAGCTATACTATGTTCAGTTGTAATTAATAAATACTGTTATCAAAGCTATGTCATGGCAATTTAATAAAGGTTGTCAAACGTCATTCGGTGTGATGTGTATTTATTGAAGGTGACCAGGACAAAAGATGTTTCTTTGCTTGTAATAGGTGGCATCAGCTTTACCATCAAAACTAATGGCAGAAAGGTATATAATAAGACCATATATAATCATAATTTAGATGGCTAAATTGTTTAGAATATTATGAAAATAGCTAGGTATTTTTCTGATTATGATAATGCCAGGGTAAATTCTGGTAAGCAGCCTAGATATGTATACAAATATCAGCACAACATCTAAAGCATAATTTAATCTAAAGGTTTTGCAGGACAAAGAATCACACTTTTAAGTGAAAAAGTTATTCACAGTGAAAATTTATTTTGAAGGCAAGGAGATTAAACTCAAAAATTGTAAAATTGTTACATTTAAAGGATATCACAATTGTGGTACTAAAAGCATTGTTACCAGTCATTAAACACCTTTTACATCGAAAAAACTCAAAGAAGGTTACAGGAAAAAATCTGAGAGTACAGATGTTAAAAAGAAACATGATTTTAATAGTTCCTTAAACAAAATATAAAAAGGTGCACTGATTTCACAAAATGTACCTTTTCTGTTTTGGAAATGGAGGAAGACACCCATGGGATAGTTTGTGGGGAAAAAAAAGGATAGAATATTGGGAACTTATTTGGCAGTTGAAATTAAGGGTACATTTATTCCCAAGATTGAATTAATCTATATAATTAAATAGTGTTTTAAAACTAAGGGCTGCAAAGTTATAGGCACATATTCTAAGCAATAACTGTGTATAGTTATACATATTTGTATGTTTTTATTGTAGACATTTTTGTACTTTGTATTTTGCCTTATGCACATGTATGTGCTTGTAAATATTTTTACATGTATTATTTTTATAGTTCATGTTTTTTTGAGCTATTTTGCATGACTGATCACCTGATCTTGATGTGATCATGTGATCTGGTGGTTACCTTTAGAGTGTAAGATTTGCTGTATGCTACATGTTCTAAGGAAATCAAGTATTTTAACTGATGAAAGTGATCAGCAAATGTTAAAACTGGCTTTTTTTTGAACATCCTTGTTATTTTTGGTAAACTGCTTTGTTGTCTATGTTTTTTGTTTCATTTAAATATCTGCGTGTATGGCTTGATTAGTATCTCAACTTCAGTCTCCATCTGTATAATATAAAGAAATCAAGATTAAGTCACTTTTGTTTTGGGCCAACCCCCCTCCCCCATCTCTCCAAGGCCACCAGCAAAAGGTGAAGACATTCTACTATCTCAACCTGAATGTAGTCTCCTCTTAATTTTATTTGGTTCTAAGAGAATCAACAAACATAATCAAGCCATCAACAATAAAATCTGCAGATATATTACATTATTCCTAAAACATAAATAAAACTTCAAAACTTTGCGAAAAGCAAAATGATCAGCAAAGCACTGACTTTCTAAATAGGCTCAAAACTATCCAAATGTCTTAATGACCAAACAATATCACCCTTAGCTGCTAAAATATTAAGATACTGCGCCATCTTACAATCTCATAAGTCAACCCATGTAGTACCTATACTATAAGCTACTTGAACCAAACTCCATTATGCAAACCATTGCTTTTCTATCCTAGCACCAAACTGAAAGAATCTGTCCCTTCCATTTTAAAGAAACTTCATCCTATTCAAAATTCTCTACCCACACACATCTGCCTACTAGAGCTTCCATTATCAGTTTTAGAGGACCAAGCTCATATTCCCATGGGGGCAATCAACCAATCAGGAAACCACCATTTCACCTTTACAGGATAGGAGAGTCCCTGTAGCCACATGAATGCTTACATTAGCCACCGCAGGAGGGCTAAATACAAGCAGAAAAGCCCCAGTGAGTGCTACAGTGATGGCCTTTACATTCTACTGCCATATCACAGGGACCTAATGGACTTAGAAGATGCTGGGAATGACTCTTCCCTTTTGAGGAATAAATGGGTCAATAGATCATGAAGAGTGCTGATGGCTGGGAGGCAGCAGGGACCCATAAATAAATATGTGAAGATATGTGAAGGCTGCCAGCCTAGCTGGATAGAATTTTGTAGATAATTCTATGTCATTGTAAATGTGAATATAATCCACAGCCGTGTCCTCTTAAAATGTAAGAAAACTGTGTTAAATGTTGAACTTCAAAAATGTAACCACAGTGCACCCTGCTGGAAGAAAGCTGATAAGTCAAGCATCGTATGACTGTTTGATCTCTAAGCTCAGAGACATAATATATGGACTGAGGAATCCATTCTATTGTTTTGAGACCAGAGTTAATTGCTAGATTTTACATATATAATGTCTTTTATTGCTGTAGTTTCCTGGCTAGGTGCAAGATCAAAGAAATGTTTAAACTCTGAGTTTCTGTTAGCCTGGGATCCAAAGAAGAATGACATAATCTAAAATGAGTCAGCAGTGATGTATTATTTAAGACTTTCTCAGAGAGAGAAAATCAGAGCATTTTGCATTTGTCTTCAGAACTGACCACTCACCAGCACTTGCTTTGTTCTCTCTGTATGTAAGTAGGATCTTAGACTTTAGTGTTTCTCTTAATAAATAGATACGAAATAGTAAGTTTAGACTAGCTGTTTTCTATATTTATGTCAGACTATTCTACAGTATTATTTAAGGATTTTCCTGTGATTTCTGAACTCTTTACTAGCAATGTGTTGAATTGAGAAGATTTGTCTTGTGTTTTTATTATAAAATATTTGTAAACATTTCAAACCTTTCAACTGTAGCTGTTTTGTGTAGAGATAATTTAATCTCTCATTTACATTGCATGTGTATAGCAATACTGTACAAAGCCACTCCAATAAGACTTGCTGTTGGTTCGCTTAATATGTGATAATAATATTGTACCACAATAATTGGATACCCTTTGGTAAAGGCCTTTTTAATAGCTGATAAAAGTAGTTGGTGGCAGTGATTACTACCTTATCACCTGGCAGGAGGGAGCATAGCTGGAGAACCTGTACCAACCTTCCCCAGGATTGTCTGTGTGTTTGTATATAAACCAAATCTCAAAGTGTGTGTGTGTCAGCTACTTGGGCAGGGACACGAAGCACTGGTTGGATAGAAAGGGCACTGGAGGTTTTGGCTTGACTATGTGGCTGAGATCTGTACCCTATAGCTGTGCCAGTGGGGAGTCTTATTTGGAATCTGGAGAGAAGGGGAGAAACCAGCCCCCGACTGACTGTGATCTCTGTGTGCTCTTAAGGGAAATTGTATTCTACTGTGTGTGAACTTGTTATCCCTCCCAGTATGGACACCCCTCACTGGTGCTAGTAGTGAGGATTGAGGCTCCTTGATAACAGGGCCAGTGCACGGGCATCACAAAATAAATAAATAAACACCAAGGGACATTGGTATTCTGAATGCCAGCATTATAAATTGTGTTATTAAATGGAAATAAAATAATTCTTGACCTTTCTTTATTTATACATTCTGGAAAGACAATATAAGTGTGATGCTTCTTAAAACTGTTCTCAGCTAAACAAACAAAATATTCAAATGTTTTATATGTGCACATTAAGGTTGCAATATACTTGAATCACTAATTTTAATATTACATCTGTTTAAATCCAGAACAAGCCAAAATAAACAGGGTCTCAATGGACACACTGCAGGGGTGATAAAAAAAATAAAAAAAAAAATTGGTTGCTCTTCATTTTGATGCACACACATACCCTATAACTGATACTACTGTATCTGGTTGTAAGACATCTCTACTCATGGATACAAACTTGCTTTTCAGACTTACACATAACTATTAAATAACCATACATCATTGATAAATATACCTATTTGGGGACAGTAATGATTATTTGTAATAACTTGTTTGATACTTAAGTGTAATTCATTAATTGCAACATTTTACAATGCCACATTAGGTGTAGATGCACCTGCTAAAACTGCGTGTCTGTGTGTGGCAACTTATGCAGTTTGAAAATCATTGATATACTGACATCCCTGCAATGAACACTTAACAACACACATTCATATATCGAGTTACTGCCATTAATGAATCAGCAATATTGACAAAATGTTATTTGAAGTAGAATGATATTTATTTCTCCCATGTAACTCTAGCAGCATCTCAGGTTTGTTTATTTATTAGCAATGTGAAATATGAGCAATGTGTTGCATAAAACATTAGCAACCACTATTGCATCCTGTAACACATTAGCACAAATGATAATAAATGCATTGCTAGGTGACATCCTTATGGATAACACTCAACTAACAAATCTTCTCCATGTTAGCATGGGTAGCTGTAGACTGCACTGGGTGATAGCTTTTGCCCTTCTGTTGATTCAGTTCCTAGAGCTGCTCTCTTATCTGTGGCTGGTTGTGAAATTTGATGATGCCAGCAGCCTGTGTCAAGCAGACATATAGTGAGTATATCCACATTAGGTACAGTCTGATGCTGTGGCCTCAAGGGGAGTAGTACCTTCACAGACAGCTTGTATTGGACACAACATGTCAAAGGAGGCAGTGGATTATTAGGCTGTGCTCTCATGGTTACAGTTGTGGAATTTCACTTCAACTGTACCCCCAGTACTGCACACACATACACATCACCTCTCTGTACAATAAAAAGTATAGTATACGTTTAGGCCGTTCTGATAGTGTTCTAGGCAGCCTTCCCACATATACAATATGGATATCTCAGTTGTAATGAATATATGCAAAGACAAGTTGCAGGAAAGCACAATACAGATTAGTAATACTAACTATACTCTCTCCCAAGGTAAGTGCTCACATGGTGAACTAACTGGATAAATACATTTTATCATAGCACTGCAACATGCCCTAGGGGCAGACTCCTATTTAAAAGCTGAGTCTTTCCTGCCAGAAACATGCTTATCCACCATTAAAAATTGCACCATGGCAACTAAAGCCTTTAATATAAAGCAGTTTGCATAGTGTGTATACAAATGGGCCACGTTTCACAAATGTTGTATAAACTCATATTTCCTTAAAACACAATGGCAAAATAAAGCTAGGTTTCCTTGCAGATATCTGATAACTGTGCCCTTAGAACATGTAGGATACCTATGCATGCACCTGCGTTTGGACTTTGTTGTAGTGCTAGACTGTACCACTCATGATTCAGAATTCATGTTTGTATGTTCCACAAACTTATAGAAATTCCTCTATTTCTGTGATTGCAATGTGTCATAAAGTGCAGCTAGGTACCACCACGTGTGTCCAATGTTCCACACCTGTAGGCTCAAGTATGTTACAGCTGTTGTTTCCAAGTAATGCTAGACTGTACTGAACATGATTCAAAGTTCACATTTCCTGCATAGTTCACATACTGTCATTTTGCTCATGAAAGTGCAACCATTTTCTAAGGAAATTTGTGACAATGTCTGCCTAGTGTTAAAAGAAGAACAAAATCATGCTCTTTCTCTTGCACAGCCGTTTCAGGGACCTGCTGCTAGGACCCAGTGAAAAGACATTTAGAAGGATGGATACCCAGTAGAGTTTACTTAGGCCATTTTATCCCAGGACCAATGAACAATGCAATCACTGTGGTGCCATTTTCCCTAAGATCTCTGTGAGTGTGAAGCAGACGATAGGCAAGCACACCCTGCATTATATAACATTTGGCATTCATAATGTTCAGCAAAGTATAATTGTAAAATGTGTAATCACTGTCATTCAGAGCAGTGTTTCCTACTAAATGCTATTTCTTCTGACAGATACCAGAACATAATGGGAGGTCCGCCATGGGGGACCATGTCTGTGTTGTTGGTGTTTGAGGTTGTACATATAATCATGTGACACTGATGTATAGCATGGGTTTATGTACATAACTGTCCAGTTTTGATCTTGTGAGAATCATTTCAGGCTTCTGCTAGCTTGCATTACAAGTGGAATAATGTGGAGGACTATTTCTGTGATGTGTATGTAATAGTGGTGACACATGTATACACGTGTCAGTGATGCACATGTAGATTAATGAGCATAGCTGTTCACTTGTGAAGCAGTGGAAACTATTTCAGGGTTTTGCTGTCTTACACTTATATGTAGAACTGTAGCACTGCACCCTTATCAATATGAAATCTACACATACTTCTCATAAATGTGCAACCTTTTTATGAAGACATTTGTGGCAATGCCTCACTGTGTTAGTACCCAGCAGAGAACATCCTTTTGGGTAGAAGAGGAGAGATAAACCATGCCCTTGCACTACTGTGTAATGGCTTACACACCTAATTCTCTTTTCACACAGGCAGAGCAAGCTGCCAGGCATGCTGCAGAAGGTAGGTGAGACGTATGACACAGTAAGGTTAGTCTGAATATTAGCCACTGACATGTATTATGTGTAGCATAATTTGTAGGATAGTTTTACTTATGGCACACTTATTATGCTGTTTCTCTCCTGCAGGATGTGAGGATGCCTGAAAGATGAAAGAGCATTAGCTGACACCCATCTCAGCCCCAATCATGGCTGCTGCTGCTGCTGCACTGGGTGAGAGGGCTGAAGTTGCCTCACCAGAGAGTGGTTTCTGCCTCTCCTTCAAAAGTAGCCCAGGTCATTCACCCACTGCAGCCTCAGCCAACATAATGGCAGATGGCTGAGAAGTTAGGTTACGCAGCAATAACCTGCTGGGTTGACAAAACACAGTAATTCCCGATGTGAATCACTTAGTTGGCATCCCAGTAAATTTAAGTCATTAAAGGAGAGTGACACCCTTTCCAGTGATCACCCTAACTAATCCACTGGGTCACAGTAATGTACATCTGGGCTAGTCAGTGATTAACACACTGTCTATACACCACTCAATCAGCAAAAGCTGTGCTGTCATACTGTTCCATCCCAAACCATGCCTTTTATTTTGTCAAGTTTACCCCATCACTATTTGTATGCCGTTTGTCTTTGTTCATCCAATGTGACACCATCTTTGTGACCTCATCTGTAAGTTTGTACTATTTTTCTGCTTGCATGTGTGTGTGTGCAAGTGTGCATGTGTGCGTGTGCGTTTGTGTGTGTGTGTGTGTGTGTGTGTGTGTGTGTGTGTGTGTGTGTGTGTGTGTGTGTGTATTTTCTGTCTGCAGTGTTGAAAGCTTCTGTGTGTTTTTGTATGAGTTCTTGCCCCTGAACGAGTATAATGGTGGCCTGGGTAGATTTCTGGATTTGGCTGCGTGTGCTTTTCTTTCAGAAGTTGATGACTTTACTTTATGCGTTTGTGAATCTTGTTTTCTCTCCTAAAAGTTTTCAAAATGAAACCATCTTGATTCATAATCAGTTCTACCAGTTTTTAAGTTAAACTAGTTTTTAAGTTTAGGGCTTTCACCAAACATGCTAATCTTCCACTTATTCACAGGACTGGGCAGGTTCAGTATATAGAAGTGGATATGCACTCTACCACTATCTTGGATCTCCTGTAATTTTCTCAACGTTGGTCATGTTTCTACAGCATTTCCCATATCACAGGAGTAAACCAAGTGAAGGTACAAGACTTGGCTCCCTTCTAAAGAGTACAGCAAATGTAAGGAAACTCTCTCAGAAATGTGGGGTTCGAAAACGTTAACAGCAAGTTTAACCTGGAAGTGAAGAAAGGAGGACTAATCAGCAGCACTGACAACATAAACAAATAATGATGCCTGAAAATGATTTGATAAGAATCTAATACATCATTGTGCAAAAGAAACTGTATGTTTGAAAATTATTACTATTTATCTACTCAAACTTTTCATTCTCAAAATACACATGATGGAAGTCAATTCAGTGATGCCTGGATAGTGACAAGCATCTAGTCTTAGTTGCCAAATTAATTCACAACATTCCAGAATCAAAGACTCAGGCCCCCCCTATTATCCATAGGGACTTGATCTATAACTCGAAAGGTAAAACTATGGGATGGGTGGTCCATTATGTGTCTCGCAATGGCGTTCTCTCCTTTACATCTCCCTATAGCGTATATGTGTTCATACACTCGTTCTCGCAATTTTCTGTCAGTCTTTCCAATATAGAAGACCGGACAGTGGGAACACATTGCTAGATAGACCATGTGTTTACCCTGACAGTTGAATTTACCCCCTATTTTGTACCTCCTACCCCTCACCTCAAAGGTGTGTCCTTTCTCCATGTGTTTACAATACCGACACATGTTACACTAAGACATACCTAACAAACTACCTACCTTCCTCGGTTTCCTCTCCAGTAACTTTTTAGATTGGGTCCCCATTTATAAACTATAGTGGGGTAACCCTGGAGTTTGTTCCTCAATGCTACGTCATTCATAAACAAATTCCAATTTTTCTGAACTATAGCTGTCACTGTTTTAGCATCCAAGCTAAATGTTAGAATAAAACTATAAGAACTTATGCCCTCTACAACCCAACTTGTATTTGTCTGGTGTACTGTATTCTGATTAAGTATGGGTAAATAAATTCCCCTGTCTCTTTCTGACTGAACTTCATCCACCAAATCCAGAATCAAGTTCAAAGGGTACTCTCTTTTTAAAAACAAATCCTTCATGAAGTTACACTCATCCCTAAAGTCTGTGTCTGTAGTGACCATTTGCGCAGCCTTAACCAGTTGCCCCTTAACCACAGATTTTCTCTGTGAAAAAGGATGGCAACTGGAGAACTGAAGGAAGGTGTTAGAATAAGTTTCCTTACAGAATATTTTAGCCAAGTAACACTTGTTGATACAGTCTTTAATCAAGTGTACGTCAAGATAGGATATTCTGTCTTCAGCAAAGCATGAAGTAAATTTAAGAAACCTCGTCATTGAGTTAAAAAATTTAACTAACTCCTGGGCTACTTCAGTGTTTCCCTTTAGAATAATAAAATTATCGTCCAGGAAATGTGTGTAAAATATTTTTTTTCCTGGATATTAGGGTTGGCCATGACAAACTCCCTCTCCCAGTACGCCATGACCAGGTTAGCTAAACTAGCTCCACATGGGGAGCCCATGGCAACACCTATCTTCTGAAGAAAATATTTATTATCAAAGAATATTTATTATCATTGTTATGGGACAGGATTATATCTAATAGTTCCCCTGAGTTGGATTTCTGAACAAGAGGCCCCTTTTACTCTCATCATAAAGGTCACCCACTCCACTGCTTCTAAATGAGGAATAGAAGAGTAAAGGTCCTTAACATCAACTGTGAGGAAATTATACTCCTCTCTAAAAGGACCACCCATCCAATAGTTTTACCTTTCGAGTTATAGATCAAGTCCCTATGGATAATAGGGGGGGGGCCCTAATCTTTGATTCTGGAATGTTGTGAATTAATTTGGCAACTAAGACTAGATGCTTGACACTATCCAGGCATCAATGAATTGAGTTCCATCATGTGTATTTTGAGACTGAAAAGTATGAGTACATAAATAGTAGCAATTTTCAAACATACAGTTTCTTTTGCACAATGATGTGAGAGGATGATTTTGCTTCATTAAAGTTTATCATAAATTAATATAACTCATTATATTAATTACAAATATTTATTATTTTTTATAGTACAGTTTTTCATATTAAAACATTAGGACTATGTAATATTGTTTAAACATATACATACACATGACTTTTATGGGTTTACCAATTTTTAATGTCATTTGATTTTTTTGATTTTTTTAGTTTTTAATTTGTGATTAATTTTGCTATGTCCACAAAGCAACGGGTTAAGTAAATTAGGCCCATTGCTTTGTTTTATTCATTTACTTATTAATTTTATTGATGCTTAAATGTTTTTAAAGTAGGATATATTTATTGAGTGGTTTGCTGTTGCTATCTGGCACTATGAAATTGTAACAAAAAAAATGTACCACTTTAAAAGTTTGTAAAGCTGGGGAGGGGCTTGCGAGTGTTCCACTATGCAGGTAACCTTTCAATGCTTGTCTAGCAATCATGTGACTAGGTGGAGGGAAATTTAAACCCCTGTTTCCTGTGTAGGCTTTTTCTGAGGAAGTTGATTTATTCAATTCAACGAAAAGCTTTTTTATGTGCTTAAATTCTATGTTATAGTATATTAAATGCACTTTGGATTTATTCGACTTGTGTATGGTGTTGGTGTACTACTGGTCGGCTTGCCTGAGCAGATTAAATGTGTGTGAGTTTACAATTCTTACCTGCTAATGGCTTGCAAGTGTTAATGATTGCACTTACTACAACAAGCAATACTGAAGAGATTCTTCTCTCTGAAGTATGTATGCATCATGCACAGCAGACTTAAAACAGTGGAAGCACCTTGAGAACTATGAGAAAAACTTTAACAGATATTCTTTTAATAATCACACATTCTCCATCCTCTACTTAAAAAAATTCTGAAGTGGTAATTGGCTATATTACACATTGATGCAAATATGGTAATAAATGCCTATGAAATTGCATTTCTCATAGTTTAGCTGAGAGGAGAGGAAATGCTCAGAAAATAAAAAGAGGAAATAGATGGCAGTGTTGACAACCCTATATTGTTATGTGTGGGCTATATTATTTGTCACTATCAAATTCACCTCACCATGTTCAAGCAAATGAGAATGGAACATTCTGTGTTGACGAATCTGTAATTTGAAGGTCTTCTAAGTCAGATCTGTATGGTATGTGTTTTCATTGATTGCTACCCTAAGCCTGTGTGAGTGGCAAAGAGGAATAAGAAGCACAACTGAATGTGTGTTGTTAGTGCATAGAATTGAGGGTTCAAATCCAGATAGTGTGTTGTTTGAGAGAGTTAATGCATAATTCCTTATAATCTGATCATGTTATAACATACACAGACTTAGGAAACCTCGCCATCATGCATTTTCATTATTATTACCTAATATTTGCTACTACTCACCATTTTTTATTGTATTTTATTGGGTTTATCATTTGCATGCATTATGGTAAAACGCACATTGGGCTGGCAGTGTTTCGTGTCAGTGAACGGGACTCACTGCCCAAGGTATAAACTGAGAAACTTAATTTGGAATGCCATTATTAGCGCATTTTAGAGTTGTACAGGTATGCTTTGCTACAGCACTCTGAAAACAGTAATAGAAGAAATTCTATGTCTCATCTAAGTATCACTATAGAACACAGAGTAAATTACATAAATTTAAACAGCTTGAAGCCACAGGTTGCTTGTAGTCTTTGCAGCAGATGTGAAAATGCACTATCTGTCTTTTTAATGGTATAACTGGATGAATGGAATTACAGGTCGTATAAATTATATATATATATATATATATATATATATATATATATATATGTACACACACACACACATATATATATATATCTATAGATATAGATATATATACACACACATACACACATACATATATATTTTCCCTTTGTGTTTTAAGTGCTGCTTGCAGAGTGTAAAGAGGGCTTAAATGTGAAGGGAAAAGTGACAAATGTAATGTTTGTATTCTTCATTAGTCCAAACACACTTCTCACTGCTGTGTGGTACTTGTAATGAGTGGGTGATGCGCATATGATATATAATACCTCTTTCTGTGCCATAAGCTGTAAAGTCAGTGACTTTGGGCATGTAACAGAGTTTCTCTGGGGTTCAAAGCCATCTTGTTTGAAGGGAATGCAGAAATTACTACTCAAGATGTATGAGTTATTTTCATCACAACTTCATATGCTGTTTTTCGTTTTTCTTGCCTTCTGTACTTGCTCCCTGTTGAGTGGCACACAAGCAAGCTTACTTTCTTAAGGAAAAAAGTGAAAATTTTATTTGGGCAGCCTTCTGTAGTGCAAACAAACTTAACAAAGATGTGTGGACATCAACACTCTGGTCAATACTGAGTAGAGAACACCCACCTGTTGTGTAACTAACTCTGTGACACAAGGTGTAAGTGCAGTGACTTTAGAGACAGCACACAGGTGATCTGGGGCTCATGTCCAAGTAACACTTATTTTTACAGAGTATCAGAATGCCATTTCTCACAACACTTTGATTAAGAAGACAACACTACATACAAATGGCTATCATAAGCAGGTTGATTGCAAGGAATGTATCAGTAGTACTTTGATAACTACACTTTTCTAGGTAGCATATTTCATTAATGACTTACTTATGAAACCCATTTGATTGTGTGTATAAATGTTTAAGCATGATAATTACGATAATTAATTAAAATGCACTTGCATATGTATGCTGAACACAATACTTTAGTTAAAATGATCTTGACTCCTCACATAGCCCAACTATGTGTTTAGGACAGTATGTGTTGCAGAGTATGCATGTATCATACCCCATCTTGTATTACTCAGCTCATGAAAGTCTTATCCTTTTAAAATATATTTGCCAACAGTAATACTGCCTCTTACATGGGAATGAAGTTCCAAGGATGTCTGAAAGTCAGACACATACAGGTCTGTCAGAAGTATATGTCTAGTCATAGTGAATGCAGTATACTGTACTGACCATGGTTGAAACGGAGTTCTCTTGTAGTAATGAGAAATTATAACCTGACTTGAAATGTATGCATCCTTTATTCCATAGGTTTGATTCCTACCTTGTACAACTAACATTTTACAATGTGCAATTCTCCAAAAACCTATGTCCCAAGTCATCCTGTGTAATCTTTCAAAGACCAAGACTTACAAGCCAAGCCATTAAGCATGTCAATGTTAACCACTGGAAAAAGTGTGAGCAAGTTGAGCATCCCACATGGCGATTCTCAGGGCTATGTTTCACACACTCATTGCTGTTTGATAAAATCCATTCCTTTTTGCTTGAAAGTGGAATGCTCTACTTTTATTGCACAAATGCAGCTGGCATGATATCTTTGCACATTGGCTATTAAATGCAAGACTGGAATTTGGCACCGATTTGGACATAACCCCCCGGATTTACTAATCTTCCATGCAGGACTAGCTTAGTCCTGCACGGAAGTAGCGCTTTAGGAGCAGTATGGCAGCACACCATGCATATTAATGAGGCTTGCTGCCTGAGCTCCTAATCTTACACAGACCGCGTAAGAGTGCAGGGGTCATGTCTGAGAGCAGAGCTCTCAGAATATACACCCCCCCCCGCAATGAAGAACAGCAGAAAGGGCTAAGAAATGAGTGAGACTGCTCATAGGTGTCCGCATATCCCCACCAACATTCCCCCTCGTGTACAACAGCAAGTAATTACAAATAAAATTAACAAACCTTTTTTTTTTATTTTTAAATTCAATTAAAGCTAACTGTAGGTGCACGGGTGTGCCCATCGCTTATCTACAGTTAATGCAGCTTAAATGGCTGAAGAGGATAATAAGAAAGATATATGCAAATGAAGCAGCATAGCAATAGTGTAGTGGGCAGATCAGTTCCATACGAGCAGGCATTCCCGGTTCGAGTCCCACTGCATCACCTTCCATTTTCCATGCCAAAGCACATTATGACCAATATTTTTGCTGCATAACCCACTAAATAACATATATTTGTGAAATGGAGTACTGCATTAAATGCACATGTGAAGTGTCAGTGTCATAATGAATAAAGCACTAGTAAGCAAGTTTAAGCACCAGTAAGCAGTAGTAAGCATATGTAAGCATTAGTATGTGGGTTTAAGCCTGTTTGAGTGGAGGTAAGCAATGCACACACAGGTTAAGCAATTTAGAAGCTAACTGTCTGTAAGCATCATTAACCGGAGGTTAGCAGTGCTTACCCTTGTGCAAACCCACGCAAATCTGCGTATAACTGCTCAAAACTGCCTTAATAACTCTGTATCCAATGGCCCTTGTTCTGCCCAGCAACAAAATAAACAGCCTTTCAGGTCTTGAACCCAGGACCCTATACACTACAGTCACAGTAGGTAACCACTAAGCCATCACAGCAGTACAGAAGAATGAGGTATCAGCAAACAACTCCTCACTATAGTAAAATCAAACTGAATCTGTGAAAGGAATCAGTATGCAATCATATGTTCCATAACCCACTAAATAACATAAATATGTGAAATGGAGTACAGCAGTAAGCCCAGAAATGAGGTGTAATTGTAATAGAGTGTCAAAGTCCCCAATAAAGCACAAGGACCCCATACAGTGTACGTACACATGAATCATGGTTACCAGGCATACATATAACATGTAATGAGTAATAAATCAATGCCAAAAAGAAAATATAATGCAAAGTCTAATGTAATCAATGCTAAGCATTGCACAGGCCAGCTTAGGATGTGTAAGCAATGTGTAGGCCAGCTAACTCAATGTGCCCAGTGTTATATCCCTTTAAACAATGCCAACCTTAGGTAAGCAGGTTTGCCCATAGTGTAGCCTTTTCAAAACTGGCCAATCACGAAAATGTGTGGGAAATCAACCCTCCTTAAACTCAACAGGCAGGAATACATCTCATAACTGGTTGTAGCTTCCCTTGCAGGCACCATGTCAGGAAGGGGAGAGGGTGTGCGCTTTCCGGCACAGCGCTGTTGCATCCAGGAGTCCAGAGTTATGGCAGGACTCCTTGTCAAAGACCATGAGCAGAGACTTCTGCAGGGCCAGTACCACGGTTCCCAATATAAGGTGGAAGTCTGGGACTGTCTCACCCATGACCTCACCAGTGCCACTGGCATACCCCGACCTGGTGAGCAGGTCAGGCATCACTATGCTGACCTGAAGTGGTGTAAGGGGGACCTCTTGGAGCAGTAGATCAAAGAGGCTAGAACAGCAGGGGATGTCCCAGCTGTATGTAAGTATCACCCCACTATGTGTGTAATAATTTCCAGCTCATGTATATCATGGATAGGTATGGCTAAATATTCCTTTTATGTCCTCCACAGCTGCAATCAAGCGGGGTGTGAACCAGGAGGCTCATGGAAGTCCCCTGGAGAAGTTGCGATGTGAGGCAAGTCAGTAATACTCTTGCATGTACTGTCATAGGAAATAAATCTAAAACTATTAGTAAATTCATTGCCTGTATAAAACCTGTATTGATTAAGGTAAGTACTGCATACACCGGAGAATATTGCAGGAAGAGACTCATATAGTATGTATGTAAATAAAAATGTAATAGCTTGAAAATAAAGGTCTAACTGCTGGACTGCATGTGTATACTCTGGTATCATATGGTAATGTAGATTTGCATTCATGTAATAGTACTGTTGTATTAAGCACTGTTACCCACACCATGCACCATAAATAGAATGTGTAGGAATGTCTGTATATGACTGGTGTAATCCCCAGAGGCCATTTAGTACAACTGAGAGACACATAGACAGAAAACAGGAAAAAGTCAGACAACAAAACCCAAAAAGCACATGCAACTGAAATGTGAGCTCTTGTATTTTTAGCACACACAGCCATGGTTTGAAACCTGCCAGTGGTAGCAGTCTGCATACAGAATGATACCACACAACTGTGCAGATATGTCCAGAATGTCCAGCAAAGTGGCCCATATCTATTGCCTGTCAACCTGTCCCCCTGGAAAATCAGTGGGATGATCCCAGACATATGGGCAGCAAACAGGAAATACAACTTATTGACACACATCTATGAGAACAAAGCTGGCACACTAAGAACTCCCCAAAACCTTGAGACTAAGAAGCCACATATGTCCCATTTACACCTCCATCTTGTCAAACTGTGGCCAGAGTGTGTAAAGTAACATAGTGAGATGTATGTGCATAATACTAATGTGTAATCTGGAACTTTGTGTGGCAACATTCAGGTAGTGCTAACAAACATTGCTCCCACAGGTACATCAGATACGAACACTGTGCTGAGAAATACAAACCAATAAATCCCGTACTGGTACTGTTTACTCTGGTATTGTAGGGAATTGTGAGTGTTGCAGTTTCTCTGAATAATAAAGTATCACTGACCACTGTTATCCACACTGTGCTACATAATATAACTCTGTAGGAAAGCATGTATATGTGTGTGTCAAGTCACTAAAGATTGAAGAGGGCAATAGTCTAGATATGTCCCGGTACACCTGCATGTGGTCAACACATGGCCAGAGTCTCTGCAGAAAGAGTTGGATAGCTATGTGCACAACATCAAACCGGAATCTGGTATTATGTGTAGAAACAGTTAGTTAGTGTTAACAGACATTCCCTCCAGAGGTATACCAGGTAAGAGGTGTATACTGCAGGTAAAACCAGTTCATGTATAATGATGATGACAGTCATATCACTGTAAAACTAAAACCAGTTCATGTATAATGATGACAACAGCCATATCACTGTCCAAACTAAGGCTATAGGGTAGTATAGTAAGACTTGTAAGCACTGACTAGGAAAGTAATGTGGACTACAGGAATATACTAGTTGTTAATAGGCATCTTTCTCCCCCCCCCACCATATCTCCAA